>NC_041391.1:21297367-21297992 GCF_002162155.2 Triticum dicoccoides
TTTCTTTTCTATATATATCCATTGCTTCAAAATGAAAAACCTCTTCAACCGTGCGTCGAAATTGCAAACCTTTCACCACTATGTTACTTTCATTGAAATGTTCGAGGCTATATCTCATGTCGATAGGTTTCAACGAATTTTTTTTGTGCTTTGTACTATACTAAACCTGTCCTCCCTTATGTAATGCACTTGTGCTCCCTACAGTAGTGCATTTGTGCTTCCGTTTTCGTAGTGCACTTTGTGCTCCCTATGTAGTGCACTCTGTCTTATGTGATGTAGTTCGGTTGTGCTCCCTGCATAGTGTACTCTATGCTTCCCTTTACGTAGTGCACTTTTCTACGACCGTGTAATGCACTCTATGCTCCTCCTGTACTGTGCTTGTGCTCCCCACACAGTGCACTCCGTGATCCCTCTGGTACCCGGTACCGTGATACTCTATACTTCTCTTTTGGTAGTGCACTTTGTGCACCCCTCATAGTGCATATATGCTTCCATTTTATCTAGTGCTCCCCGCGTAGTACACTTTGTGCTTCCCACTGTACTACACTGGTGCTACTAACATAATGCACTCTATGCTTCCCTTTATCTAGTGCTTCACTGTAGGGCTATAATACATAGTACAGCC
>NC_041391.1:21298196-21314064 GCF_002162155.2 Triticum dicoccoides
AAAAAAGGGAAAACAGATAAACCTAAAAACCTAAAAACCAAAAAACCCCAAAAAACAAGAAAAACCACACTACCTCGATGAAGTCCGATGCGGTGCCAGTGAAGGGCATCATGTGAGAGTGGGTGTTGCCAAATCTATTGACACCCTTTCGATCTTGGCAGTTGATGTGTCAATTAAGGGACACAGTTGGTTGGCTCTTGGTGCAACAAATTTGACATCTTCTTTTGATTTATTCGGCAAAATGGCTTTGTTTCTCCAACTCTCTGGACTAGTAGTGAATGGTTGCAAGCCAGTGTTGCAGGGTGTATGCCCAATCCAATTTTCCTTCGGCGTTAGTTGATCATGTTTCTAGAGAAGAGTGACTATTGTGGTCTGCAAAGCCTGGTATGAAAGAGGGCGATTGCTGGTGTGAGGGCTCTGTGTTTAGATCTTTCTTTGAGTTTTGGTATGATTTGTGTCCTGCTCAGGAAGGCAAGACGGCGGGGACACTGTGAAGATGGAATAAGATTCTCCCTGTCTAGGCCCCATTCCGGTGGTGCGTCTAGCATCGCCGTTGGCGTGTGGATGTGTATCTTTGGTGGATCTGCTCAGATCTGGTCGTTGTTTGTCTACGTTCGTGTGTCTTCAGGTTAGATCCTTTCGATCTACACTACTCTTCATCAACGGCGGTTGTTGTTTTGGTGTGCTGGTCGTCTGGTCCTATGAGATTGGGGCCTTAGCATGAAGACTTCCTGAATGTCTACTAGAGCAGGTTTTGTCAGGCTTCGGCCAGGGAGGGGTGACAGACCGCGGCACGTCTTCCGCTCGCTTTAGTGCTTATCGTCATCGCTACGTGGTCTACGGATCTAGATGTAATTTTTATCATTTCTGGTGTTCGTTCTTTTTTTTTTGGCAACATAAAAGAGTAGGTAAATCATGATATATTTTTTTGGCGGGAAGTAAATCACGATTATTGCAGACAAAACATTTGCCCTATAGTGCCGGGAAAAAAACTGGCTAACCACTGTAGTGCAACTAGCAAATACGGGTATATTCAGAGCAATTAACAGCAGTATATTCGGAGCAACTAAATGGCCAAATTTATGTTGGAATGATGGTGTTGATACAGGTGTAAAAGCACGGCTGATTCCATCGATCATAACACTTAATTTCCATCCTTATACTGAAGAAGATCATGCCTCCATGGAGCATAACATCACATCTCACACTAGTTCTGAACACACCAAGCTACCTAGTGTTCCTGCATCACATGCACGATGGTCAAGCACACGGCCCCCGTCCGCGTGGTCACACTTCTTCTCATCGTATGCCTACTCGCTGCCGAGGCGCGAGGTAATACCGTAATAATCCCTACTACTGATTCCTCCGTATGTTTGCGATTGCTTGTTCTTGTTTGGTGTCAATCCTGGCACTGATTTTCAGCTACTCAATTACTATCTGTTGCCACATACATATGCAGGCCGGACCATCGACGGCGGCGAGGAGAAGATTAGTTTGCCCAACGGGCTGTGCGTCCACAATGAGGGGTCGACTTCCTGCAGTGGCGACAAGCCGTACTGCTACTGCTGCCTCCTTGGTTATTACTGCTACGAGACCATGGAAGCCTGCAAGGAAGAGTGCCTTAAGAAACTGTCTCGGTCGCCGCCGAGGCCTCCCCTATAGCTTAGCTACCTTGTTCGAAGAAATGTATGAGCCACGAACGACGCCGTATTTTGAAATAAGAAACAAGTAGTACTATAAAAATCACCGGTTTTCTTACGAGCAGCGTCATAAAACTTTTGCACGATCTTTGATTGCCTCGAGATCGGAACCTACACGTGCTTCGTCGCCCGGGTTCTCGTGTTGGTGTGCTCGGTCACCAAACAAACTTTTTGTCGGAAATAGGAGCAAACGATCAGACGAAGGAGCACAGTAGCGGTCGCATCATCGGCTTCATCGCCGTCGGTGGAGGTAACTCCACAGTAGTTGTCATTCATCAGCTGCCTTGAGCCGGAGATTAGGCGCTGGTCCGCTGGCGGGAGTGCCTTTTCTGTTGTAATAGATCCTCCACTTGATGCCCCGGACGGTCGTGCTGCCGCGGCCCTCGATTTCCAGCGCCAAATGTATTTTCAAGCTCCAACTCGCAGCATATGCATTTACCTTACTATGGATTTACTGTGGTTTTCAAGCTCCAACTCGCAGCGTACAATCAAAGGAAGAAGACGGTTAGTTGTTTTCGTTGAAATTTCATTATTTGCTTTATGTCTGTTTGGTGTCTTGTTATCTTTTTCATTGTAGTATGTTTTGCTTGAAAATTATCAGATATAAGATTTCCTTTCATGTCTTTTCTAAAATAAACTTATAATCATTTTGATTCCTTTAAAACTTAACATGTTGTTCTTAAAAAAGGAGGAAATCACCCTAAAATGGGATATAATCTGACCCAAAGGATTTCGCAGATTTTTAGAAAAGGATTTCGAAGATATAATTCTATCGCACTAACTGTGAAAATCTCCCTTCGGGGATTAACTACTATTATGCGGCTTCATATCTCTCCTATTCCGCGTTCGTCCACCCCTACGTTCTACCCTCCATTTTGATTTTGCCCCAACCACATCTGGTTTTTTCACTACCGTTTTTTCTTCAAAAAACCAGCTCAACTACCACAGGCTTTATTTCTTTTTTTTTTACAAAACCACACGTTTTATTGGCAAATCATATTTTCGTGGGTAATTCAAATTCAATAGATGCTGATTTAGTTGGCGACTAAAATCTTTTTTTGGCAACATAAAAAGGGCAGGTAAATCACGATTATTGCCAGGCGCGGGGGGTGGGGGTGGGGGTGGGGGGGATCTGGCTAACCACTGTGGTGCAACTAGCTAATATGGGTATATTCAGAGCAACTAATAGCAGAATATTCGGGGCAACTAAATGGCCAAATTTATGTTGGAATGGTATTGTTGATACATAATTTCCATCTTTATATTGAAGAAGATCATGCCTCCGTGGAGCAAAAACAATCTGGATTATTGCAGTTGCCATGAACCACGCTGTCCATGGCAGGTAAATCGGGATTATTGCAGACAAAATATTCGCGGCCCTTATACAACCCCCAAAAGAAATCTGGCAAGCGATCATGTATAGCAATCAATTAGCACCCGAATGTATGTTGGAGGCTTCATTTACATCGTTATATATGCATCAAAAACATCTCACAACAAGCGTCCGCCTAGCTGCTGTGTCGATCACCTCATCGACATCATTCGTACGCACGATGGACAAGCACACGGCCACGCTTCTCCTCATCATATGCCTCCTCGCTGCCGAGGCGCGAGGTAAATACACCCTGCTGACCCCTCCCTATATATTTGCGATTGCCGTCATTCTGGTTTCGTTTGTTCATCATGGCACTGAATTTTGACTACTCAATTACTCCATACGTACGCAGGCCGGATCATCGACGGCGACGAGAAGATTAGTTTGCCCAACGGGCTGTGCGTCTACGAACGAGGCTCCACAGCCTGCGGTGGCGACAAACCGCACTGCTACTGCTGCCTCAGGCCCTGTTTGGAATGTTGTTTCTACTTTGAATACGCTTGTAAAAGTTACAGGCCACCGTCCGTCGTTTTCGTTTCCGCCTACAAATCGCTCCTGACCGGTAAGATACACCCGTAAGAAAAATACACTTGTATATATTTACACCGATTTCAAGCGCGGCCTCATTGGTTATTATTGCTACCAGTCGATGGACGTGTGCAAGGAAGAGTGCCTTAAGAAACTGTCTCGGTCGCCGCCGAAGCCTCCCCTATAGATTAGCTACCTTGTTCGAAGAAATGTATGAGCGACGAACCACGTATTTTGAAATAAGAAACAAGTACTATAAAAATTACCGGTTTTCTTATGAGCAGCGTCATAAAACTTTTGCACGATCTTTGATCGCCTTGAGATCAGAACCTACGTGTGCTTCGTCGCCCGGGTTCCCATGTTGGTGTGCTCGGTCACCAAACAACGTTTTACAGAAATAGGAGCAAACGGTCAGGCGAAGGAGTGCGGTAGCGGTCGCATCGTCGGCTTTGTCGCCGTCGGGGGAGGTGACTCCACAGCCTGCAAGGATGTTGTCGTTCATCAGCTTCTTCTGGTCGAAGATGGGGCCATGGTCCACCGGTGGAAGTGCCTTCCCTGCCGTAGATCTGCCACTTGATGCCCCAGTGGTCACGGTGCCGCCGCCCTCGATTTCCAGCGCCAACGTATTTTCGGCGAGACTCTTGATGAAGATCTCCATTTGATCATCGTTCAAAGGCCGACCAACGATTTCACGCCAGCTACCGTAGGTTGCTGGTGCTAGTGGGGTGGGAATTAGGGCTTGTTTGATTGGCATAGTAAGTTTGTCAAACTTTGCCACGTCACAGGTTATGTTGTTTCGGGGAAAATGCTAGATCTTGGTCTTCCGGATTGGACGAAAACGACGCCTTCGGCGTCAATCTCCCTCCTAAGGACATTGTTTTGGACAGGTTCTAACTGGAGGGGGCACAAGGTGAAGCGGCGTTGCATCTTTAGCATCGATGACGGTGGGTCTCGACGGCGTAGTGTAGTGGGGTGGGGTCTCGGCGCCAGACATGTGTTGACGGGTGCACGCAGGAGGGTGGCTATGTTTGACGTCGACGGCAAAAGGGCCTGGCGGCTAAGATATTAGAGTGTGCGCATGCGGTGCGTGCTGAGGGACTGCTAGACCGGTTGGTGCTCCCGGCTCATCGTTGGACGGCTTGGTGAGGCCACCGGATTAGATAGTATGCATTTGTGTGAGGTCAGGGCACATCATTAACGTTGTAGGTATGGCAGCAAAGGTCGTCACGAAGGTGGCTCTGGGTTAATCAATGTATTTATTTTGTAAGACTTTGTTGAATAATATAATAAAAAATAGCTGTATGCATTCTTGGATGCAGAAGCCGGGGGTTTCCACCTCCTTTTTGAAAAAGGGAAAAACAAGTTAGACAAGTTTAACTGAGTTAGCCCCTTGCTTGGTTTGTAGCCACACTTTGTGGCAAAATTCTTTTCATGCAAACTATACCCCCATATGTCATTGACTCATGGAAGTGTGGCAATGCTACCTCAAATGTGGCAAAGTGTAGCTTCAATTTTGATCACATAACCTTAAGCATGAGTGGAAAGCAAGTGTAGAAACCTTACTATAGGAACCTAACATGCCCTTAATAAGAAGGGTGTGTTTCGTTGGTTGGATTGGACTAGACAAGTCTGTACTAGATCGTCTCGGGGATAGGACTTGTGGGAGGAGGGGCCGTGGCAAGAAATACATTCGTCGCGAATCGGCTAACACCCTCGCATCTACTGTATCTAAATAGAAGCACCCCACTACTTGATTTCTTTAGAGATGCGGGCTATCCACATCATCAATCCACATGCAACCTTCTATCTAAGCAAATCTGCCACCTCAGCAATCTCCCGCTTTGCTTCCTTCATTGGCTCATTTTTTTAGAGAAAACGGGCTCGAGCATAGCCCGACTTTGAATTAACAAAGCCATCAACCGGCCAGGATACATCGAAACAAACCATACAACGAGGATATAAAGAAAGCAGGGATGCAACCCCGCAGCGGCCGATACAAGGAGCTGAAAGAAAGCAAAAACGCTACGACCAATGAAGAAAAAGACTACAGCTTGAGAAGCTGCTGCCCACAATTGAAGCATGCCGCAAACGCTAGCTATAGAACAGGGGCGTCCCAAGAAGACACGGCCATGGTTGGAACACCAAAGCTGTTGGGGAACGTAGTAATTTCAAAAAATTCCTACGATCACGCAAGATCTATCTATGTGATGCATAGCAACGAGAGGGGGAGTGTATTTTCATACCCTTCAAGATCGCTAAGCGGAAGCGTTTATCAACGCAGTTGATGTGGTCGTACACCTTCACGATCCGCTCCGATCAAGTACCGAACGTACGGCACCTCCGCGTTCAGCACACGTTCAGCTCGATGACGTCCTCGCCTTCTTGATCCAGCAAGACGGGCGAAGTAGTAGATGAGTTCCGGCAGCACGACGGCGTGATGACGGTGTTGGTGAAGAACAATCTCCGCAGGGCTTCGCCTAAGCACTACGGAAACTATGATGGAGGCTAAACTAGAGGGGACGGGGTTGCTGGCACACGGCTTGGTGTTTCTTGATGCGTCTTTGGTGCTAGCCCTGCCCCTCTATTTATATGTTGAGCCTTGGGGTCGAAACTTGGAGTAAAAGCCTCCACAAAGTCGGTTTCACCCGAAAGGCAAGAGTCCTTCTCGGACTCTAGGGCCATACGCCAGGGTTCCCGGCGTCTGGACCCAGACGCCAGGGACCCTGGCGTCTGGCCCCTGGACTCCGCAAAACTTCCTTTTGCGCTTTCCAAAAACCGTCTGGGCTTTCCCCTTTGGCCCAAATAAAGTTTTTCTCGTACCCAAACATTTCGAGAAACATCCGGAACCCCTTCCGATGAATTCTGGAACCCTTCCGGAGACCAAACACTATTATCCCATATATCAATCTTTATCTCCGGACCATTCCGGAGTTCCTCGTCATGTTCGTGATTATATCCGGGGCTCCGAACAACATTCGGTTACCAACATACATAACTCATATAATACTATATCGTCAATGAACGTTAAGCGTACGGACCCTATGGGTTCGAGAACTATGTAGACATGACCGAGACACCTCTCTATTCAACAACCAATAGCGGAACCTGGATGCCCATATTGGCTCCTACATATTCTACGAAGATCTTTATCGATCGAACCGCATAACAACATACGTTGTTCCCTTTGTCATCGGTATGTTACTTTCCCGAGATTCGATCGCCAGTATCATTATACCTAGTTCAATCTCGTTACCGGCAAGTCTCTTTACTCGTTCCGTAATACTTCATCCCATAAATAACTCATTAATCACAATGCTTGCAAGGCTTATAGTGATGAGTATTACCGAGAGGGCCCAGAGATACCTCTCCGACAATCGGTGTGACGAATCATAATCTCGATATATGCTAACTCAACAAGTACCATTGGAGACACCTGTAGAGCACCTTTATAATCACCCAGTTACGTTGTGACGTTTGGTAGCACACAAAGTGTTCCTCCGGTAATCGGGAGTCGCATAATCTCATAGTAGTAGTCATAGGAACATGTATAAGTTATGAAGAAAGCAATAGCAGTAAACTAAAACGATCAAGTGCTAAGCTAACAGAATGGGTCAAATCAATCACATCATTCTCCTAATGATGTGATCCCGTTTATCAAATGACAAATCATGTCTATGGTTAGAAAACCTTAACCATCTTTGATCAACGAGCTAGTCAAGTAGAGGCATACTAGTGACACTATATTGTCTATGTATTCACACATGTATTATGTTTCCGGTTAATACAATTCTAGCATGAATTATAAACATTTATCATGAAATAAAGAAATAAATAATAACTTTATTATTGCCTCTAGGGCATATTTCCTTCAATCTCCCACTTCACTAGAGTCAATAATCTAGATTACACAGTAATGATTCTCACACCCATGGAGTCTTGGTGTTGATCATGTTTTTCTCGTGAGAGAGGCTTAGTCAACGGCTCTGCAACATTCAGATCCGTATGTATCTTGCAAATCTCTATGTCTCCCACCTGGACTTGGTCACGGATGGAATTGAAGCGTCTCTTGATGTGCTTGGTTCTCTTGTGAAATCTGGATTCCTTTCCCAAGGCAATTGCACCAGTATTGTCACAAAAGATTTTCATTGGACCCGATGCACTAGGTATGACACCTAGATCGGATATGAACTCCTTCATCCAGACTCCTTTATTTGCTGCTTCCGAAGCAGCAAGCAGCTATGTACTCCGCTTCACACGTAGATCCCGCCACAACGCTATGTTTAGAACTGCACCAACTGATAGCTTCACCGTTCAATATAAACACGTATCCGGTTTGCGATTTAGAATCGTCCGGATTAGTGTCAAAGCTTGCATCGACGTAACCATTTACGACGAGCTCTTTGCCACCTCTATAAACGAGAAACATATCCTTAGTCCTTTTCAGGTATTTCAGGATGTTCTTGACCGCTGTCCAGTGATCCACTCCTGGATTACTTTGGTACCTCCCTGATAAACTAATAGCAAGGCACACATCAGGTCTGGTACACAGCATTGCATACATGATAGAGCCTATGGCTGCAGCATAGGGAACATTTTTCATTTTCTCTCTATCTTCTGCAGTGGTCGGGCATTGAGTCTGACTCAACTTCACACCTTGTAACACAGGCAAGAACCCTTTCTTTGCTTGATCCATTTTGAACTTTTTCAAAACTTTATCAAGGTATGTGCTTTGTGAAAGTCCAATTAAGCATCTTGATCTATCTCTATAGATCTTGATGCCCAATATATAAGCAGCTTCACCGAGGTCTTTCATTGAAAAACTCTTATTCAAATATCCTTTTATACTATCCAGAAATTATATATCATTTCCAATCAACAATATATCATCCACATATAATATTAGAAATGCTACAGAGCTCCCACTCACTTTCTTGTAAATACATGCTTCTCCAAAAGTCTGTATAAAACCATATGCTTTGATCACACTATCAAAGCGTTTATTCCAACTCCGAGAGGCTTGCACCAGTCCATAAATGGATCGCTGGAGCTTGCACACTTTGTTAATATCTTTTGGATCGACAAAACCTTCTGGTTGCATCATATACAACTCTTCTTCTAGAAATCCATTCAGGAATGCAGTTTTGATATCTATTTGCCAAATTTCATAATCATAAAATGCGGCAATTGCTAACATGATTCGGACAGACTTAAGCATCACTATGGGTGAGAAAGTCTCATCGTAGTCAACCCTTTGTACTTGTCGAAAACCTTTCGCAACAAGTCGAGCTTTGTAGACAGTAATATTACCGTCAGCGTCAGTCTTCTTCTTGAAGATCCATTTATTCTCGATGGCTTGCCGATCATTGGGCAAGTCAACCAAAGTCCACACTTTGTTCACGTACATGGATCCCATCTCAGGTTTCATGGCCTCAAGCCATTTTGCGGAATCTGGGCTCATCATCGCTTCCTCATAGTTCATAGGTTTGCCATGGTCAAGTAACATGACTTCCAGAATAGGATTACCGTACCACTCTGGCGCGGATCTTATTCTGGTTGACCTACGAGGTTCGGTAGTAACTTGATCTGAAGTTTCTTGATTAGCTTCCTCACTAATTGTTGTAGGTGTCACAGAAATCGGTTTTTGTGATGAACTACTTTCCAATAAGGGAGCAGGTATAGTTATCTCATCAAGTTCTACTTTCCTCCCACTCACTTCTTTCGAGAGAAACTCCTTCTCTAGAAAGGATCCATTCTTAGCAACAAATGTCTTGCCTTCGGATCTGTGATAGAAGGTGTACCCAACAGTCTCCTTTGGGTATCCTATGAAGACACATTTCTCCGATTTGGGTTCGAGCTTATCAGGTTGAAGCTTTTTCACATAAGCATCGCAGCCCCAAACTTTAAGAAACGACAACTTTGGTTTCTTGCCAAACCACAGTTCATAAGGCGTCGTCTCAACAGATTTAGATGGTGCCCTATTTAACGTGAATGCAGCCGTCTCTAAAGCATAACCCCAAAACGATAGTGGTAAATCAGTAAGAGACATCATAGATCGCACCATATCTAATAAAGTGTGGTTACGACGTTCGGGCACACCATTACATTGTGGTGTTCTGGGTGGCGTGAGTTGCGAAACTATTCCGCATTGTTTCAAATGAAGACCAAACTCATAACTCAAATATTCTCCTCCATGATCAGATCATAGAAACTTTATTTTCTTGTTACGATGATTTTCCACTTCACTCTGAAATTCTTTGAACTTTTCAAATGTTTCAGACTTATGTTTCATCTGTGAAGGTGAGAAAATAACGATACCCGCTGCGAGCCTTAATATTCATCGGACCAATTACATCAGTATGTATGATTTCCAACAAATCTGTTGTTCGCTCCATTGTTCCGGAGAACGGCGTTTTAGTCATCTTGCCCATGAGGCATGGTTAGAAAGTACCAAGTGATTCATAATCAAGTGATTCCAAAAGTTCATCAGTATGGAGTTTCGTCATGCGCTTTACACCAATATGACCTAAACGGTAGTGCCACAAATAAGTTGCACTATCATTATCAACTCTGCATCTTTTGGCTTCAACATTATGAATATGTGTATCACTACAGTCGAGATTCAACAAAAATATACCACTCTTCAAGGGTGCATGACCATAAATGATATTACTCATATAAATAGAACAACCATTATTCTCATATTTAAATGAATAACCGTCTCGCATCAAACAAGATCCAGATATAATGTTCATGCTTAACGTTGGCACCAAATAACAATTATTCAGGTCTAAAACTAATCCCGAAGGTAGATGTAGAGGTAGTGTGTCGACCGCGATCACATCGAGTTTGGAACCATTTCCCACGCGCATCATCACCTTGTCCTTAGCCAATCTTTGCTTAATCCGTAGTCCCTGTTTCGAGTTGCAAATGTTAGCAACAAAACCAGTATCAAATACCCAGGTGCTACTGCGAGCTTTAGTAAGGTACATATCAATAACATGCATATCACATATACCTTTGTTCACCTTACCATCCTTCTTATCCGCCAAATACTTGGGGAAGTTCCGCTTCCAGTGACCAGTCCCTTTGCAGTAGAAGCACTCAGTCTCAGGCTTAGGTCCAGACTTGGGTTTCTTCTCCTGAGCAACAACTTGTTTGCCGTTCTTCTTGAAGTTCCCCTTCTTCTTCCCTTTACCCTTTTTCTTGAAACTGGTGGTCTTGTTGACCATCAACACTTGATGCTCCTTCTTGATTTCTACCTCCGCAGCCTTTAGCATCGCGAAGAGCTCGGGAATTGTCTTTTCCATCCCTTGCATATTATAGTTCATCACGAAGCTCTTGTAGCTTGGTGGCAGTGATTGAAGAATTCTGTCAATGGCACTATCATCAGGAAGATTAACTCCTAGTTGAATCAACTGATTATTATACCCAGACATTTTGAGTATATGTTCACTGATAGAACTATTCTCCTCCATCTTGCAGCTATAGAACTTATTGGAGACTTCATATCCCTCAATCCGGGCATTTTCTTGAAATATTAACTTCAACTCCTAAAACATCTCATATGCTCCATAACGTTCAAAACGTCGTTGAAGTCCTGGTTCTAAGCCGTAAAGCATGGCACACTGAACTATCGAGTATAACATTGACTTGAGCTTCCCCCAAGCTTGAGCGATGCTTTCTCCTTCGCGAGGCCAGAAATTATATATGTAATTACGATCACGATGAACAAGATGCATAGGATAGAACTTCTGGTGAAATTCCAACTTCAATCGTTTATAATTCCAAGATCTCGTATCATCACATAGCCTATACCATGTCAATGCATCTCCCTTCAAAGATAAAGGGAAGATCTTCCTTTTGACAACATCATCGGGAATACCTACAAGTTTAAATAATCCACAAACTTCATCCACAAAGATAAGGTGTAAATCGGGATGTAATGTTCCATCTCCTGCAAATGGATTAGCTAGCAGTTTCTCTATCATACCCGAAGGAATCTCAAAGTAAATATTTTCATAAAGTTCAGTAGGTTGAGGAGAAACTCTTTGCTCTTCTGGTCGGGGTGAAGATACCCCGAACAAGCCCCTCAAAGGATTAGTTTCCATAGTGACAAGTAACAGAAAATTTCAGCACACTATATAAATGTTTCCTTACCAAGTTCCACTCACCAAAAGTGCTACACTCCCCGGCAACGGCGCCAGAAAAGAGTCTTAATGACCCACAAGTGTGGGGGATCTATCGTAGTCCTTTCGATAAGTAAGAGTGTCGAACCCAACGAGGAGCAAAAGAAAATGATAAGCGGTTTTCAGTAAGATTTTCTCTGCAAGCACTGAAATTGTAGGTGATAGATAGTTTTGTGATAAGATAAATAATAACGAGTAACAAGTAAACAAAGTAAATAAAGTGCAGCAAGGTGGCCCAATCCTTTATGTAGCAAAGGATAAGCCTAGACAATTTCTAATAATAAAGAAAGGAGCTCCCAAGGACACATGGGAATTATCGTCAAGCTAGTTTTCATCACGCTCATATGATTCGCGTTCGGTACTCATATGATTCGCGTTCGGACACATGGGACCGGTGCTTGGGTACTGCCCTTACTTGGACAAGCATCCCACTTATGATTAACCCCTATTGCAAGCGTCCGCGACTACAAAAGAAGTATTAAGGTAAACCTAACCACAACATTAAACATATGGATCCAAATTAGCCCCTAACGAAGCAACGCATAAACTAGGGTTTAAACTTCTCTCACTCTAGCAACCCATCATCTACTTATTACTTCCCAATGCCTTCGTCTAGGCCCAAATAATGGTGAAGTGTCATATAGTCGACGTTCACATAACACCACTAGAGGAAAAGACAACATACATCTCATCAAAATATCGAACGAATACCAAATTCACATGACTACTAATAGCAAGACTTCACCCATGTCCTCAGGAACAAACGTAACTACTCACAAAGCATATTAATGTTCATAATCAAAGGGGTAATAATATGCATTAAGGATCTGAACATATGATCTTCCACCAAGTAAACCAATTAGCATCAACTACAAGGAGTAATCAACACTACTAGCAACCCACAGGTACCAATTTGTGGTTTTGATACAAGATTGGATACAAGAGATGAACTAGGGTTTTGAGAGGAGATGGTGCTGGTGAAGATGTTGATGGAGATTGACCCCCTCCCGATGAGAGGATCATTGGTGATGACGTTGGTGATGATTTCCCCCTCCCGGAGGGAAGTGTCCCCGGCAGAACAGCTCCGCCAGAGCCCTAGATTGATTCCGCCAAGGTTCCGCCTCGTGGCCGCGGAGTTTCGTCCCGTAAGCTTGCCCACGATTTTTTCCAGGGTAAAAGCTCTCATATATCAGAAGATGGACATCGAAGGCCCACCAGGGGGCCCAGGAGACAGGGGGCGCGCCCAGTAGGGGGGGGGCACTCTCCTGGCCAAAGTGTGGGCCCCCTGATGTATTTCTTTCGCTCAATAATTCTTATTAATTTCAAAAGGATGTTTCATGGAGTTTCAGGATTTTTGGAGCAGTGCAGAATAGGTTTCCAATGTTTGCTCATTTTCCAGCCAGAATTCGAGCTGTCGGCATTCCCCCTCTTCATGGTAAACCTTGTAAAATAAAAGACAATAGCCATAAGTATTGAGATATAATGTGTAATAACAGCCCATAATGCAATAAATATTGATATAAAAAGCATGATGCAAAATGGACGTATCACATAGCAACGAGAGGGGAGAGTGTGTCCACGTACCCTCGTAGACCGAAAGCGGAAGCGTTTCAATAACGCGGTTGATGTAGTCAAACTTCTTCGCGATCCAACCGATCAAGTACCGAACGTACGACACCTCCGCGTTCAGCACACGTTCAGCTCGATGACATCCCTCGTGCTCTTGATCCTGTTGAGGACGAGGGTGAGTTCCGTCAGCACGACAGCATGGCGGCGGTGATGATGATGCTACCGGCGCAGGGCTTCGCCTAAGCACTATGATGGTATGATCGAGGTGTGTAACTTTGGAGGGGGGCACCGCACACGGTTAAGAGAAACTTGTCTGTCCTAGGGTGCCTGTCTGCCCCCATATATAAAGGATCAACGGGGAGGCCGGCCGGCCCCTAGGGGCGCGCCCAAGGAGAGGGAGTCCTACTAGGACTACTAGTCATAGTAGGATTCCATCACAAGGAAGAGAGGGGGAAGGAAGGAGAGGGAGTAGGAAAGGGGGGCGTCGCCCCCTTCCCTTGTCCTATTCGGACTCCAAGGGGGGGGCACGACCTACCCCTGCTGCCCTCCTCTCTCTCCACTAAGGCCCATGGTGGCCCATTAGTTCCCCCGGGGGGTTCCGGTAACCCCTCCGTCACTCCAGTTTTACCCCGAAACTTCCCGGAACATTTCTAGTGTCCGAATAACATGGTCCAATTAATCAATCTTTATGCCTCGACCATTTCGAGACTCCTCGTCATGTCCGTGATCTCATTCGGTACTCCGAACAAACTTCGTTGATCAAAAACACACAACTCGTAATACATATCGTCATCAAAAGCGTGCGGACCCTATGGGTTCGAGAACTATGTAGACATGACCGAGACACATCCCCGGTCAATAACCAATAGTGGAACCTTGATGCTCATATTGGCTCCTACATATTCTATGAAGATCTTTATCGGTCAAACCGCTTTGTCATCGGTATGTTACTTGCCCGAGATTCGACCGTCGGTATCATCATACCTAGTTCAATCTCGTTACCGACAAGTCTCTTTACCCGTTCCGCAATACTTCATCCCGCAACTAACTCATTAGTCACGATGCTTGCAAGGCTTATAGTGATGAGCACTACCGAGAGGGCCCAGAGATACCTCTCCGAAACACGGAGTGATAGATCCTAATCTCGATCTATGCCAACCCAACAAACACCTTCGGAGACACCTGTAGATCATATTTATAATCAGCCATTTACGTTGTGACGTTTGATAGCACACAATGTGTTCCTCCCGTATTTGGGAGTTGCATTTCCTCATAGTTTGAGGAACATGTATAAGACATGAAGAAAGCAGTAGCAATGAAACTGTAACGATCATAATGCTAAGTTAACGGATGGGTCATGTCCATCACATCATTCTCCTAATGATGTGATCCCGTTTATCAAATGACAACACATGTCCATGGTTAGGAAACATAACCATCTTTGATTAACGAGCTAGTCAAGTAGAGTCATACTCGGGACACTATGTTTTGTCTATGTATTAACACATGTACTAAGTTTCCGGTTAATACAATTCTAACATGAATAATAAACATTTATCTTGAAAATAAGGAAATTAATAACTTTATTATTGCCTCTAGGACATATTTCCTTCACAAGCTACCCCGAGTTTGCTCCACATATATATGGTTCAGCCGCCCCAAATTCGCTCCACATATGGGTCGGGTCTGAAAGTCCGATTTGATGGCGTTTTTTTTTGTCGGATGGTGTCTGGACCGTGACATAATGGGACGGAGAGGGTGTCCACTATAAAGCGCAGTTTTTGGGGGGCTAATCATGCCAACTGTAAGCATATTTAATCTGGAAAAACGATGAAAGTAGTAAGTGGCAAGCATTCGCCAGGGAGGAACTGCCGGCGAACGCCTAAACCGCCCCATGATCTTGATCCTACGGTGGAGACTGGGAAACTTTTCCGCACTTAAAGTGAAAGAAATACCATAGCAGTTTTTTTTTAAAAAAAAGCCACCAAATTTTCCCAAAACACTCAAACTGCCCAACGAACGTTCGCAAACGCCATCTCTCGTGGCGAACGTTCACTCGCTCGCCGGATATGCCCCGACAGCTGTCGCCTTCCAGGTGGGCCCCGCGCGACCAGATAGGAGGAGGAGGCGGACACGTCACGCGTGCGCGGTCACCCACGCGAAACGAGAAGCTTCTCTCTCTCTCTCTCTCCAACCTCCTCCGCACCGCACCGCCACCGCCACCGCCGCGCCGCACCGCCACCGCCCATCTCTCCGGCGGGCCAGGGCGATGGACGGCGAGGGCGACGGGGCCCAGGGCCTGGAGGAGCAGGCGGCGGCGGCGGCCGAGGCGGCGCGGGAGCTGCGGGACGCGGCGGCGGCCCTCGCCGTGCGCCGCGCCGCCGACGAGGACGCGCTGCGGCGCCGCGCCGTCGCGCTCGACGCCGACGTCCTCCGCCTCCAGGGCTCCCTCGCCCCCCTCGACCCCGCCACGCTCGACAAGGTCCGCGCCGCGCCCCTCCCCCCACCCT
>NC_041391.1:21314478-21339972 GCF_002162155.2 Triticum dicoccoides
CCACCCTCTCCTTCCTCCCTCCCGGCCTGATTCCGCGTCGCCCCCTCCTCGCCGGCCAGCTAGCTCTCGAGGCATCACCGTGTGTTCTCAGGGCGTGCCTTTCACGCGCCGCTGCCTCGCCCGCGCGCGCGCGTGCCTAGAGACGCGGGCTCGTTGCGTGCGGCATCGGAATCTGCGCGGCGATCCGGCCGAATTCGTCGCTGCACGACGGTGTTCGGAGCTAGGCGCTTCTTATTGGCCCAGGCCTGCACGGATTTGCGGCGCGCGCATCCAATTGCTGGACGCTCGCAAATGATTTTTGTCTCGATGCATTTTCGTGTGTCCGCTGGCGGATGCGATCGGGGGGATCCTCTTCACCAGTTCTGGAGCTGGAAGACTATATAGTTGGGCTAACACCAACCTTGCAGCACTTAAGCCCTCTGATTCCTAAGCCCAGAATTGCGCTCACCTGAACCTGGAGGATTACTTACCACTCCATATGCTACCACACGTATTTTCCAAAGTGTCCTCATGTGTTTGTTGTTTCACGAGTACTTCCACCTATTGTTTCAGCATGTGCAAATGACAGATCCTCAGTTGCTTAAATAAGAATTGCCGCCTCCAGTCCCCGTTATGTTACAACTTCTTATCTTACTTGTATATATAATTATAGTATTTGTTTTATGTGCTCATTTGTATTCCGTTGTCATATGTGAAGGTCGAGGAGGAACTGGAGCGTGCCAGGGCAGCAATCTTGGACGGCGACGTGGCTGCGTTTCTCCCAAGCAAGGGAAATGGTCAGTTACATTTTGTTTCCTTCCTGGCCCCCATTTTGTCTCGGCTGAAGTTTAGTTGTTTCTTTATGAGTTGTGGTTGAAGCCCACTATGTCTGAACCTTTAGGGAAGTTCCTGAAGAAGTTTGTTGGCCCTGTGAACGTGCGGGTGGCAAGGAAGGAGGATAAGCTCAAAGTGAAGGACGAGTACAACAACTATAGGGTAATTATCTTCAGATGTTTTTCCTTTAGATATTGTGTGCGTACTTTTTCTGGTATGGCATCACGAAGTGAATAAATTAAAATTATCTGCTTATATTCTTCACGACCTCTAGTATGATGATCAATGCATTCTAAACTTTTAATGATTTTCGTGGTGAAAACATAAACTTCTAATGGTTGTTCCTATTTGTGCTGCATAAATTTTGGTTTATGTTAGGCATTATAAAAAGCGACATGGCCTATGTCACTGTTGACCTGACACTGCTCACAAGTATTTAAGCTAAATTTGAATTACCAAGATTATATGTCTGTGTGTTGAAGCTCAGTCATAAAAATCTCCTGCCAGTTTTGCATGTGATAAAGTTTGGTTAGAAAATACAGACAAACATAATGTTGCACCGTACACTGGTAATTATGTTTCAAGGTTCTGTATACTATCTATGTTCAGTTCAAATTGTATTTTGCTAGTGAAATATTCTAAGCTTGCTAAAAAAATTTATCTTCCAAATTTTTAAGCCATGCCTGACGATCTAAATGGTTTAACCCTTTCGATTGGCAGGATAGGGCTGCCTATATGTTCCTATTGTTTCCATCCACTCTCCTCTTACTGAGATGGTGGGTGTGGGATGGATGTCTTCCAGCATTGGCAGTTCAGGTGTACCAGGTATTTGTTGAATACTTTCACCCTGAGTATATTTCCTCTTATCATCACTTCATTGTCCCACAGAATTGATCAAAAGACTATGTTTCCACTTTGCAGGCTTGGTTATTATTCCTCTACACAAGTTTTGCTTTGCGGGAGAATGTGTTGCTTGTAAATGGAAGTGATATCCGTCCTTGGTAAGGATCAAAACTTGCATTGCTTAATATATAAAATTGTAGACTGCAGCATTCAAGCAATTCATTTTTTGAAACTTGTCCAGTCAAGTGTGTTCAAATTTTAATAAGTGTCTTTTATTTGGCTCTCAAATCTGGCATCGACACATCTGTTTGTTTTGTTCCACCAAGGCCGTGTTTAGTTTGTTCTCTAAACCTTGCAAAATCAATTTCTTCTCCAAAGCATGACCATCTAATCGTAATGTGCTGCTATATTTTCAGGTGGATATACCACCACTATTTAGCAATGCTAATGGCTCTTGTTAGCCTTACTTGGGAGATAAAGGGACAGCCTGATTGCTCGAGTAAGCAGGTATCTGATATTTTTGTAGAAGTGGGTATGTTGCTTTGTCGTTAGTCCTAAATTTTAAAGACTATAAACTCCCAATCTGTCCTTTTTGCAGAGAGGGGTACAACTTTTCTTGCGTTGGGCAATCATGCAAGGAATTGCAATGCATCTACAGAATAGGTACCAGCGTCAAAGATTACGCACCCGAATTGCTCTGGGAAAGGTGAGGCCTTCCTTTGATTTAACAAAGAGATCGATGTGTGCCCTTTACTCATTTAGTATTAGAACTTTGCAACTTGAGTATAAAAAAGTAACTAGTATTATTAAATAAGATTCTGATCAGTATCAACTGTAGATGATCCTGCATATAATCAAAGTATATTCATGGAGATCTATAGTTGGTGCTTGTGGAAAGCAATTCAGTTCGCCTTGTTGTTTAGCTAGGAGTTGGAGGCAGCACTTGCACAAGTAAATGAATATAAGAGTTATGATCTTCCCTAAAATAAATCTTATGGGAAAATGCTTTTTCTTTTTGTAAACTTGATGGACCATTAAATCGATGTTGTCATTTCTTTATCTTTCCCACCGTAACATCTTGTATCAGTAAGAGTAGTATTTCTTTGTCTCTCTGATTTACTCTGTTGTCATTGACTACTTGCAGGCTAAAAGAATGGATGTCGTCGCAGGAGAAACAGCTGGTGTGGAAGGGCAGCTATTGCTACTATATCCTGTTCTTTTTGTATTACAGGTACGTGTCAGGCGAGCCCATAGAGCACGTCAGCTCTTAGTTTTCCCATAATATGGCAACTAAGCAGGGCCTTGGGAAACTAATTTGTGAATTGTGATCGGTAGATGACCAATTCTTGGTGGTCATGTTGTTTGGTTGTTGATACTTTAGTTACATGTGTACCTTACTGTTCAGTCAAAGTGAGAATAGAAGCAACAAGATGGCTAGTAGGCCATTATATTCCTTCTAGGTCTGCACCATCGGATCTCATCTTGGTCACTCATGTTTACAGGGGTTTGAAGCATATGTCGGAATGTTGCTTCTTCAGACCGCGTGGCATGGGCTCACCTCTGAATGGCAGGCAAGTATTAAGTCAATGTTAATCACAGTTGCAATACGAAGTTTCCATGAGGATTACGCTATGCACTAGTTATCTGCCAAACGTGTTGTTGTCTGGCCTATTCTTCGGTCCCCCCAGAAGTGACTCTCGTGATCTTGTCGCCGCCCGCCTTTCCAGGTCATAGTGTGCGGGATCTTGCTGGTGGTGATGGCGGTTGGCAACTTCGTCAACACGGTGGAGACTCTGGCCCTGAAGCTGAGGTTCAAAGCAAAGATGAAGAGGACGAGGCCCAGGCAGGAGCCTGGCCAGGGCGGTGCGAATCGCCTGCATCAAAATTGACAATCCAGTCTGGTGTCACCCCTCCATGCCTGGAATGGAGACATCAACACTGACAAAACCATCTCTTCTGTAAATCCTTAAATCGGTACACCATTTTTTGTTCCGTTCCCGTGTGCTCGTGGTTTTTCTTTCTCTCTTATATCAGTAAATTCGGCCCCGTAGCAATTTGGTCCTTTACTCTGTTCCATGCACGATACGGCGACTCGACTCGAGGGACAATAATCGCACTTTCCAGTTGGTGCAACCATTGTGTATTATTATTGACTGTTGCTTGCCCAGCACTTTTGACAACAGGCATGCTTGAACCAAGTGTCTCAGAAGCTCCAACGCTCGATGCTCTCTCTAACTGACATCTAGTAGTGGTGTAGTACCCGACCCTTCAATTATTAAGTACTCCCCTAACCCAGGGCCTGATTGTCAAAACCCTTTCTTCAACATGTGCTGCGATTTGCTCCCTTGCTAACATCCTGGCCTTCCATTCTGGCCCTGTGTTTCCATCCTGTGGTCCAGGAAATTCTGTTGCTAGTGGACATTTGTAACGTGCCAATCATGAGGACACCACTTGGGACTCGGCGAAAACCATAAGAAATCCCTTCAATCACCACGATTGCAATTTTTATGCATTGGGGATCTTGGTCCATTCCTTCTTCAGATCCTTCAACGATTATATATATATATATATATACCCAATTCCTTTTATAGAATCCAGTGATATATCTATGTCGTCCAATACCTGCTTCTGCAGCCATGATCGAACGATCATTGAGCACTGACCATTTTTGGAACCAAGATTTCATATTAGTTGACATTCCGATAATAGTATCTAAAACTATGCATGGCCACGAAACGACTTCCTAGCGATCGGCCGCTACAACGGGCGATCTAGTCCATCACAACTAATCAGCCGACAAGTCTTTCCATCAAGGCCCACCGGGTGAGACTTCCAGCGCACACACATGCAAAGGCTAGGCAAGGCAAGAGGGAGGCGGCCCCACCCAAATCAACACTAATCACCGCCCCCCTGATTTTTAGGGGTCCCGCCTCTAATTAACCATCCCTAATTAATCCACGTAAGTTAAGCCACTTTCCAAATTGAAGACTGTCGGAAAACGAGCGTTGGAACGCTCGCGCGCCAGATAGCCACGCCCGCATGGCCATACTTCTTATTGCACTTTTTTTTTTATGAAAGTAAGTAAACTCGAATGATATGTACATCCCACTCAACTCTAGCACTAGAGAAACTAAGACAAAATCAATCCAGTTTCTACCACTAAATTGCCTAAAAACACACACAAAGGAGGAGGAGAAGAAGATGAAGCTTCTGAAAAATGGGGTCCGGTGCTCCGGTCAGCTAGCTGGCCATGCGGAACAAGTCGAGCAACTTGAGGTCGCCGTCGCCGCCGTCTGTCGTCGTCGCCGCGATGGACCTCGCCGCCTTCTCCGCGACGGCGGCCCGCACCTGCGCCATGGTCGGCCGGAGCCCCGGCTGCGGCGCCACGCACTCCACGGCGATCCGCGCGACGTCGCCGGCCTCCACAGCATCATACTCGCCGCCCAGCCTGCCGTCCACGAGCCCCGCCACCCCGGCGGACCTCAAGCGCGGCAGCACCCTGGCCGCCAGGTACTGGCAACTGCCGTCCGGGCGCGGCGCGCCGGCGGCCGGCGAGCCGGTGAGGGCCTCGAGCAGGAGCACGCCGAAGCCGTACACGTCGGACTTCTTGGACACGATGCCGGTGCGGAGGAAGAAGGGGTCGGCGTAGCCCGGCGAGCCGACGGCCGCCGCGCCCCGGGCGGGGGCCACGGCCGCCGAGAAGGTGCCCTCGCAGGCCGACCCCAGGTCACAGAGCCGCGCGCGGCCGCCGCCGTCGAGGAGCACGTTGGAGGCCGACACGTCGCCGTGCACGACGGAGACGGCGTCGTGGAGGTGCTCCAGCGCGGCGGCCACGTCGTGGAGCACCCGCATGCGGCGGCGCCAGGTGAGCGGCGGCGTGGCGGCGTGGTGGAGCCGGTCCGCCAGCGTGCCGCCCGGCATGTACTCCAGCACCAGCGCGCCTCCCTCCTCTACAAAAACAACAATAAATTCAGTCATTTAACTAGTAATAATTCAGAAGAGAAAAACAGAGGGGAGCGTGGTAATTAAGCAAGCACGCAGATTATATATATTCTTTTCTGATATATTACATTGTCGTTACCCCATCACGCTCAAAAAGCAGCAGAAGAGGAAAATTTAGTGAGAGGTGGTGTTATTTTTCTCGTTAGGTAGGCAGTAGTGCCATCACTTAAAAAAAAGGCAATTAACTAAAAAAATTCAATTTACTCTACATTTCAATTCATTTCCCGCACACCTGACAATGGTAAATATATTACTGTACTTAATTATATAAGAAAGGAAATTTTGAGTTCTTTACTGGAAGAGGAATTTTTTGGGTTAATAAAGTAGGAATAGTACTTTCTACCAGCAGTGTAAAAAGGTAAAAAAATATTTGTTTGGAGGAAGAGGAAGTTCCCTCTGTTGTTTCCTCGGCCACATGGAGGCGAGAGCGTGGAGTCAAAGCTACAGCGGCAGCAGGAGCAGTGATGGGCATTTGATTTCATTTTCATTTTCTTTTGGCGCGGGATCGTCGGAGGGGGGAATATTTACCGTGGTCGTCGGAGTAGGCGAGGAGGGCGACGAGGCGCGGGTGGCGGCCGACGCGGCGGAGCAGGTCGAGCTCGCGCCGGAACGCGCCGAGCCGCCGCTCGCCGCCGCCGCACCAGCGGTGCACCTTCACGGCCGCGGGCGGCCCGCCGGTAACTACGGGGATCCTCGACAGGTACACGGCGCCGCCGGAGCCCCCGCGGCCCACCACGGCCGCCTCGTCGAACCCGCCCGTCAGCGCCTCCACCTCCCGCCACGCCAGCCGCCGGGGCTCCGGCGCCTTGGGTTCCTGCTGCGGCACTGGCGGTGGCGCCGCCCGCGCGGCGGCCTCCGGGTCGACGGCGGCGTAGGGGGCGGGCGCGGGGGCGCGGCGGAGCGCGGCGAGGCAGAGGCGGAGGAGGAGGAGCGAGATGGCGGCCGAGGCGAGCAGCAGGAGGCAGAAGAAGACCGTGGCCAGCGCCATGGCCACGTCCATGCCGCCGCCGCCGGTGGTGAGCGCGCGCGCGCGCGCGTGCCTCCCGCGGACGCTGGGCTCGGCCTGCTTGCTTTCTTGGAGCGTGGGGGAAGTGCGACGGAAGGGACGGAAGGGGAAGGGAAGGGTACGATGTATATGCATGGGAGAGAATCGGAGGAGGACAAAAATGTGAGCTTTAGTTAGTAGTAGTGGTGTGGTGGATATTAAACAAGATTTGATTGTGTGCTGGTAGTATACCAAATACATTTAGTAGGAACTTGCCACTCTATTATACTATTTCAAAATAGAAAAAGTAATCTAAATGCTTTTATATTTTTTACAGAGATAATACATTTGGTAGGCATTTAATCTCTCCGTAAATTAACATAAGATCTTCCGGAAAAAATATATAAGATCTTTTAGATCCTCAAAAAGATCTTATGTTAGTTTACATAGTGGGTACTATTTTTAAAAAGAAAACATGCAGTGGTATACTAGGAATTTAATAGAATACACTTTCGTTGGAGCCTTTTTGTGGGGCATGTGATTATCTTTTGGGGGCTTCGATGCCAATCAATTGGTTTAAGTTTAATCTAAATTTGAAATGTTTTTTGTAAGGGCTATATTTTTACGAAGAAGATCCAGATTTATTGTAATATTTCACCAGAAGTATGAAGCATACAAAACATAGTAACAATTACGTTGAGGTCCCTGAACCATCAAACGACCACTTCTGCCACCAAAAAGATCCGTTGTCATGAATCCCCTATCTAAGGCGGTCCGACCTTGTCGATAAGAGTTGGGATGTCTTTGTGCCACATTATTTATTTGTTTTTCTTAAAGAAGTTGCAATTGTGGCCGTTGAACCCTTTGTATCAATCTGAAGCACCACATGATGAGAAACCTTAATCTCGTCGTCAGAGCTCTGTCGACTCTATTCAGACATATTGATTCAAGGGTTCAACTCGATGACGATCGGAGGCTAAAAGACTAACTTGAAGAGGAAGCACCACCATTCGATCGAGGGTAGCTCCTAAAGGACTAAAAAGAACCTAACCTAAACTAATAGCAAGAGCTGAGGCACCTGATTCCCCTTCTCGCTACCAAAGTGGCAGAAAGAGGGGACGCGAATTAGTTGGACTTTTTTAACGGAGCATTTTTTTGGAGGCTTCGATGCTAATCAATTGGTTCGAATTTAAACTAGGTATTAAATGTTTTTTCCAAAGATTCTCTTTTCTAAAAAAGATCCAGATCTACTATAAAAGTTCGACAAAACTAATAAACTCTTAAACATAATAAAAATTACATCAAGGTCCCCGAACCGCCAAACAGTCACTACTCCTGCCAGAATGATCTGATGTCGAGAGTAGTTGGCAATTCTTCGTGCATGTGCCCCTAAGGACTAACATCTTGAGCCACAGTCGTCGTCGTTGAACTCTTGAATTGATTTGAAAGCACCGCACAACGAGATCCCTAACATAAATCAAAGTCAGAGCTCCGCCGACTTTGTCCAGATGGACGAACTCGATGACGATCAGATGTTGAAAAACTAAACTTGAAGATGAAGCGCCGCCGGCCACTTGAGCACTGCTGTTGCGAGGACTAAAAAAACCCAAACCCAAACTTTTGGTTGGAGCCAAGACACATGAATTTCCCTCCCGGCCAGTGCAGAGGCACGTGGAATGGTGGCAAATCCACAAGCTTGCTGACAAAGCTTAGAGAGGGAGAGTTTGCACTGGCGGCAACATACGAGAGAAAGAAAAGGAAATAGTTAGAGATGCTTTTTTTTCTAAGGTAACAATCGTCCTCGTCCAAACATGGAGGTAGCTATCACTAAATAATAAGAGGGACACATTCATCAAGACTTCCTGACTCACATCGACAATGTCAAGCTGGCTCCGGTAGGGGAGCGGCGATAGCGACGCGTCAACGGCTCGTTCCGACGGGTTTTAGTGGTCGTTTGATGGCCTCGGAATCTCAATGTAATTTTATTATGTTTGAAATGCTTTGTACTTCCGGTGAACTTTTATAATAGATCAGATCATTTTCGCCAAGAAAAGGGGTACATAAAAAGAAAAGAGAGCAAAACTTTTAGCCTTTCCATTTATCACCACCTGTTTTAGTCTCATTTGATTACATTTTTATATAGTTAATTTTTATATAGTTAATTAATCTCTGTAGAAAAATCTCACTGAGTTTCGATAAATGCCGAGCGTATGTACCCCCCGACGATTTTCCTTTTAGCGGGAGGTTCAAATTCGCATCACTTGTTCAAAATTTGAACAAGTAATAATCCAACGCAAAAGAAAAACGAACAACTAATAATCATACCCGTCCTCCCAAGGTTACAGCCGATTGTATTTAAGTTATCGGCATCGATCGATGCATGCGTCGACACGTGCGTACGTCACGTACGCGGCCAACCGATATATTGAAGTACGAGCGTACACGTGCACGGAGACTCAGCGGCAGCGTGGTTCTACCAGCTGGAAGGATCGAAGCTTGTACCAGAAATTTGATTTTGAAGGTGCAGTCAGGCCCGATTCGCGAAGGGTGAACAGTGTCTCCCCATTTAATGGTCGCCCTGCGCGTGGACGGCGGAATAGTACTATTGCTTGCTGGATCGATCGGGTGCTTAGTTTAATTTAGATCAGTTTGCAAATTAGTTGAATATAGCTACGTGTACCAGTCGATCAGATCAGTTTACGGATCAGGTAAGCAAGTTGTAAATAGGTTGCTCTTTCAAAAAGCTCCCATTCAACGGTATAATAAAACTTTACAGTTTTGCTAAAGCAAATTTAGATGTGGCTAAGTATTGCATATCTAAGTCCTATGTCACTGATTTTATGTCAAGGTCTGTACAATCATTTTCATTAGTTTTTTTTCTTTTCTTTCGGGTCTGTTTAGGGCACATCTGTATGTGCTTAGTTATTGCACATCTAAGTGACCCAATCAAACAAGAAAGAAAAAGGAAAAAAGACAAAAAAAATGGTTGCATGAATTTTCGCGTAAAACCAATGATACAACACTTTGTTCTTTAGCAAGATTGTTTTCTTTTTCTTTCTTGTTTGATTGAGTCATTTAGATCTGCAACAGGTAGAGCACATCTAGATATGCCCTACACAGACCCTACAAACTACATTGGGATTCTCAGACCACTAAAACATTATTGCTGCCAGGACGAGCCGCCGCCGTGCCATCGATCAAGGGTACAATATAAGTATTCCAAGTATGTAAAACACTAAAAGGAAGGAAATTTTAATTTTATTTATTATCTTTCTGTTGTATAACAAAGATCAGCGTAACACTTCCCTACATAGGATGCATGCCCAATTGGCATAAAAATGTGCATTCCTACAAAGGTTGGTCATTCACATTGTACATATATACACATGGAAGAAACTACCGGATCATGTTATTTGTTTTACTTGTCCAGCTTGTTTTAGGATAGTTTGGAGCTAAGCAAAAAATATTTGACGTGCTTCAAAATATAATAGATACATGTGACGCACAAATATTAACAAAATTTTGAAGTGACCTTTTCTTTTATTATGATAAATTTATGCATCCTAATTTGTACTTACGGCGTGTTTGGTAATATTTGGGAAGGGGAATGGGAGTTTAGAGGAGGGACTTGTGTTGAGATTAGACATGGGATGAGTCGTTTTATTTCCAATCCTCTATTTGGTGCGTGATAGGAATTATGTGTGAGAATATGAGGAGAAATTGTACTCCCTTGTTTGGTTCATGGGAATTGACATGAGACTAGAGAAAGGAAGTTAGGATGAAGGGTTAAGATTGATTCATTAAAACAATTCTCATCCAACTCCCACCCCCTCCCCTGTTAATAAAACGGTGGGAGTTGAAGTATCAAGTCTCATGTCTATTCCCTTGTGAATTCCCAATACCTCCAACCAAACAATAGATTTGAAGTCTCGTACCCCTTTCATTCCCATTCCCTAACTCTAATTACCCTCAAGCAAACACACCATTGGTCCCAACATATGTCCTACCTAGGGGAACGTACTAACCAAGCATACTTCTATCGTGCTAGTAGATAGGTAGGGTTTTAGTACTAGTAGGGGTGGTGTTTGGACGGATGGCGACACTCCTTGTTCGAGTCAGTCTTCCAGACTCTGATCCTCCTCAAGTTCGTCTGTTGGGACGGATTAGACGGAGCTCCAGCATAGATTCCTGCAAACTCCTTGGGAGATGAGGTTAGGGTTTCTCGCCGTGCGTACGCAACAACGATATTTGGTGTCATGTTCTTTAGATCTATTTAAGGATTCAACGGCGTCGACTGCGGCTCCAGGGCGATGATCCTTAGGGTTACCTGCATGAAGACTTCCCGGCTGTCATCGACAGGGTTAGGCCGGCTCCGGTATGGAAGCGGCGACAGTGACGCGTCAGCGGCTCGTTCTGGCAGCAACAATGGTCGTTCAGTAGTCCATGGTCCTCGATGTAATTTTTATTATGTTTGAGGTGCTTCGTACTTTCGGTGAATCTTTATAATAAATCTGATCCTTTTTACAGAAAAAATGAGTAAGCAGGCATGCAAAAAATTCTGAAAATGCAAAGCCAATAATTGCCTAATTAGAAACTTGGGCAGCGGTAACTCGGCGGTTTGGGGGAGGTCGGGGAGGGAATGGTGGCGAGGTGCGCGTGGTAGTGCCACCAGCTGTGATTGGGTCAACGTTCGACAGACGTTAGGGGAGAGGGATCATGAGGGTTGGAAGAGGAAGAAAGGCTCTCGGTCATCGAGTTTGAATCAAACAATTTGACTTAAGTTAAAAAAAAGGCAACTGTGCAACAGGCGTCTCTCTTTTTTTCTTGAGAAGGCCATCATGGCTAGCTTTATTGAACTAAAATAATAGTTACGGCATCCATAAGTCTAGAGAGCAGACAACCTAGAGGTTCATCTTTCCAACTCAGTGAAACTTTATTATAATAACTATAACTAGCTAGCATATGTGGCGCTTGATTAAAAGTACAAAAACAATGTTTAAAGTTGACCTTTCCGATCACACACTCAGCAAAAATAGCGGCTGCTGTATTCCACCATCTTGATTGACCAGTGCAAGAATCTATCACATGGGTAGAATCGGATTCCGCCTCAACTTGATGAAATCTCAGAAAATTTGCGAAGTTCAAACCATCACGCGTTGACATTGCTTCCGTGGTAACTGCTGGAATTTAGTCTATTTTGGGCAGCCCAATAACTATTTCAGAATTCCTAATAAATCCTAGAGGCTCACTTAGCCCATTTGTGCAAGGCAAGGGATACTACTAAAAGTTTAGTCCCACATTGCTAGTTTAGTGGGAGTTGGACCTCCTTATAAGGGGGGTTCTTTCCCTACTTGTATGAGCATGAGAACAAGAGGGACATCCACCCGCGCTCCTCCTCCGTCGCCCGCCTCGGCGCGACGCGACGCGACGCGGGAATGAGCCGAGCCGATGTCTAATTTTTGCCATGCACTACGGGTATACGAAAGGTCACTTGGGAGCTGAAAAGCTTTTGCGGTAGTGGATAATTAATACGAACGGCGCACCCTTCGCGTGCTGCCTGTTCACTTCGCCTCCCTCCGTTGCTTCACCTCCCGTCGCAGCCTGTTCGCGTTCCTCTCCTGTGCCTATATAAGAGAGGTCGTTCCTCTCCAGAGAGACACATCAGAAGGTGCTCTTCCTCTCGCCACACAGTTCCAACCTCTGCGCTATTGCTGTCTTCCTCATCCCGGCTTGCGGCGTGCACCGCACGTCGGGACAGTAGGCCTCCGAGACCGCACCTTTTGAGTCCTGTACGGGAGAAGGGTGATAAGGTTTTTGGGGAGCGCTCAGCGCGACTACTGGCTGCTTCATCACGGACGATCTGATCGTCGACGACTTCTTCTCCGACGTCCACGACCTCCTCGACGACATGGCAGGCGAGGACACCGACCCCAAGTCCAGCGCTTCTGCTGCTGCTATGCCGTACGTGTTCTTCTCCTTTCTGTTAGAACTCCTCCTACAGTTCTTGGCTCTAGTTTCTGCCCTACGTATGTTAGGTTCTGTTTCGTATAAGCAACTTCATCTAGTGTCTGTTCTAGATGTGTTTACCTCAAGTTCATATATGCAGACGTTGTTTACCTTCTCTTTGTCAGATTGCATGACTTGCTTTATGTTTGCTATTTTAGTCATGCTTTATCTAGTATTTTTGTTAATAAAATCATTCGGTAAATTGCTCACAATTCCAACAATCCAAAAACCTTATTATAGGCAATTTACCCCAAGTGGTTTTGCTGCTTCCATGAGACCTCCTATGTTTGAGGGTATCCACTATAAGAGGTGGCGCGTGAGAGCAGTCTTATGGTTTCAAACCATGAGTTGCTATGACGACACTCTTGGCAAACCTGAAGGAGAGCAAGATGCCCAACAGGCACAAGCTTTTCAGAAAATGGATACCTTGTTTAAGGCTGCGCTCTTGAGTGTTCTTGGAGAGAACATAGTTGATGCTTATGCATCAATTGATAATGGAAAAGATATGTGGGACGCACTCGAGGCCAAGTTTGGGGTCTCGGATGCCGGCACTGAGCTGTACATCATGGAGCAATTCTATGATTACAGGATGACTGAAGAGCGCTCCGTGGTTTAGCAGGCTCATGAGATACAGTCATTTTCTAGAGAACTTGAGCACTTCAATTGCATGCTACCGGACAAGTTTGTTGCCGGCGGTATCATCACTAAGCTTCCTCCTTCATGGAGGAACTTTGCTACCTTACTGAAACATAAGAGACAGGAGTTTTCCGTTCCGAATCTCATTGGTACTCTTGATGTGGAAGAAAAGGCGAGAGCAAAGGACACACGTGCTCGAGGTATTGAGGGAGAATCTAGTGCCAATGTGGTACAGAAGCAGAACTTCCAGCCCCACAAGTTCAAGAACAAGGGCAAGTTTGATGGTAAAACAAAGTTTGATGGGAAGAACAAGGCTGTGCAACACACGAACTTCAAGAAGAAGAATGGCAAGAAGAAAGGTGCTTGTCATGTGTGTGGAGATCCTGATCATTGGGCTCCTAGTTTCCCTAATCGCTATGACAAGCGTCATCCTGGGAAAGGCGGCAAGACCGCTAATGTTGTCATTGGAGACACTGACATGAAGGATGCTGGGTATGGTATATTCCCCACTATTCTTTCAGTATGTCATTCTCCTGATTGGTTGATTGACACGGGTGCTAATGTGCATATATGCGGTGATATTTCCATGTTTTCGTTTTATCAGACCACAGGGACTTCAACCGTGCTGATGGGCAACGGTTCAAGTGCTTCTGCTCATGGTGTTGGCACGGTCGATCTGAAGTTTACTTCGGGGAAGATCGTGCGGCTGAAGAACGTGCATTATGTCCCCTCCGTCAATAAAAATCTTGTTAGCAGATCTCTTCTGTGTAGAGATGGCTATAAGCTTGTCTTTGAGTCGAATAAATTTGTAATATCCAAGTATGGAACCTTTGTTGATAAAGGCTATGAGTCAGGAGGCCTGTTTCGTTTATCCTTATCAGACGTTTGCAATAAAGTTGTTAATCATATTTGCAACAATAGTGAATCAAATGTGTGGCATTCACGTCTTTGTCATGTTAACTTTGGTTGCATGTCGCGACTAGCGAAGATGAACTTAATCCCTAGTTTCACCACTGTCAAGGGATCTAAGTGTCAAGTGTGTGTGCAAGCTAAGCAACCTCGTAAGTCTCACATGACTGCGGAGATGAGAAATCTTGCACCACTAGAACTAATACATTCAGATCTATGTGAAATGAATGGTGTTTTGACAAAAGGTGGAAAGGAATATTTCATGACGTTAATTGACGAATCCACTAGATACTGCCGTGTGTATCTTCTGAAATCTAAGGATGAGTCTTTGAACTTTTTCAAGATCTATAAAGCAGAAGTGGAAAACCAACTTGATCGAAAAATCAAGAGGCTTAGGTCCGACCGTGGTGGATAGTATTTTTCCAATGAATTTGATGCTTTTTATGCGGAACATGGTATAATCCATGAGAGAATGCCTCCCTACTCACCTCAGTCAAATGGGGTGGCCGAAAGAAAGAACCGTACTCTAACTGATTTGGTTAACGCCATGTTAGACACATCGGGTCTCTCCAAGGCATGGTGGGGGGAGGCGATATTGACTGCTTGTCATGTCCTAAACCGAGTTCCCACAAAGAACAAAGAGATAACTCCATTCGAGGAATGGGAGAAGAAAAGGTTAAAGCTCTCTTATCTACGAACCTGAGGTTGTTTGGCGAAAGTCAATGTGCCAATTCCAAAGAAGCGGAAGCTGGGACCAAAAACTGTGGATTGTGTTTTCCTGGGATATGCTTTTCATAGCATTGGCTATAGATTCTTGGTTGTAAAATCTGAGGTACCTGACATGCATGTCGGTACGATCATGGAGTCGAATGATGCGACTTTCTTTGAAGATATCTTTCCCATGAAGGATATGGCTACCTCATCTAATCAGGAGATGCCTAGTTCATCGAATCAGGAACCAGTTACAATTACCGAACCTGCCATTTCGATGGAACACTTTGAAAGTCCTGTGGAGGAGAACAATGAAGTTCCTATTAGGAGCAAGAGACAGAGGACTGCAAAGTCCTTTGGTGATGATTTTCTTGTGTATCTCATAGATGACACTCCCAGTTCTATTTCGGAGGCCTATGCATCAGAAGATGCAGACTACTGGAAGGAAGCGGTTCGCAGCGAGATGGATTCCATCTTGGCGAATGAAACCTGGAAGATAACTGATCGTCCTTATGGGTGCAAACCTATAGGATGCAAATGGGTATTCAAGAAGAAGCTTAGGCCTGATGGTACTATTGAAAAGTACAAGGCTCGGCTCGTGGCTAAGGGTTATACCCAAAAGGAAGGTGAAGACTTCTTTGATACTTACTCACCTGTGGCTCGACTGACCACTATTCGAGTTCTACTTTCACTAGCTGCGTCACATGGTCTTCTCGTTCATCAAATGGATGTTAAGACTTCTTTCCTAAATGGAGAGTTGGATGAGGAAATTTATATGGAACAACCAGATGGGTTTGTAGTAGATGGTCAGGAAGGGAAAGTGTGCAAGTTGCTGAAGTCTTTGTATGGACTCAAGCAAGCACCCAAACAGTGGCATGAGAAATTCGAAAGAACTTTAACTGCTGCAGGCTTTGTTGTGAACGAAGCTGACAAATGTGTGTACTATCGCCATGGTGGGGGCGAGGGAGTTATGCTTTGCTTGTATGTTGATGACATACTGATCTCCGGAACAAATCTGAATGTTATTAAGGAGGTCAAGGATTTCCTATCTCGTTGTTTTGAGATGAAGGATTTAGGAGTGGCTGATGTCATTCTGAACATCAAGTTGTTGAGAGATGGTGATGGTGGGATTACATTGCTTCAATCTCACTATGTGGAAAAGATCTTGAGTCGCTTTGGCTATAGTGACTGCAAGCCCTCTCCAACACCATATGATGCTAGCGTGCTACTTCGAAAGAATCGAAGAATTGCTAGAGATCAATTGAAGTATTCTCAGATTATTGGCTCGCTTATGTACTTAGCAAGTGCTACCAGACCTGACATCTCTTTTGTTGTTAGCAAACTGAGTCAGTTTGTTTCAAAACCAGGAGATGTGCATTGGAAAGCTCTAGAGAGAGTTTTGCGTTATTTGAAAGGCACTGCGAATTATGGAATTCACTACACTGGGCATCCAAAGGTGCTTGAAGGGTATAGTGACTCAAACTGGATCTCAGATGCCGATGAGATAAAGGCCACGAGCGGTTATGTATTCAATCATGGAGGTGGCGCTGTTTCTTGGAAGTCTTGCAAGCAGACCATCTTAACGAGGTCAACAATAGAAGCAGAACTCACAGCACTAGATACAACTACGGTTGAAGCAGATTGGCTTCGCCGGCTCTTGAATGACTTGCCGGTTGTTGAGAAACCTGTACCGGGTGTCCTTATGAACTGCAACAATCAAACTGTGATCACGAAAGTGAGCAGCTCAAAGGATAACATGAAGTCATCAAGACACGTTCAGAGAAGGTTAAAGTCTGTCAGGAAAATGAAAAACTCTGGAGTTATTGTGTTGGATTATATCCAAACGTCTAAAAATCTGGCAGATCCTTTTACTAAGGGTCTATCGTGTAATGTGATAGATAATGCATCGAGGGAGATGGATATGAGACCCACAATATGAGTTGTTCACAGTGGTAGCCTATTCTTTGTGATCGGAAATCCTGTGAATTAGATGTGGAAGACAAGCTGTTGGTCAACTGAGAGGAGAGTATCCCTACTATTCACAATACCACTCCATGAAGATGCAATACTCTCCTAATCTGCATGGCAGGTTGATGTATATCTTAATGTGTTCTAAGTGGCTTATTTAAGCAGAGATGTTATCCTGCAGAACATCTTTTGAAGAACACACCTATATGAGTCTGATTGTCAAACATCGCATTCTATGAGAGTAGGGTTCTCTCTAGTAAACTCATGAAAAATCACGGAGTATGACGCATAAGCTCCACCCGCGGGGAAGACCCACGGTAGCCACGTATCGGTCAGGGCTTTATGTGAAGCTAGATTCGCAGAAAACTTGCAGTTCAAGGCCCAATCCACTGTTCAAGTTGCTTACTAGTGTAGCATAGAGTTCTAGGTGGAAGTTGAACTTAACAGTCTCCACTGCAGTACCGGTATATAAAACAGTGTTTTGGAACCAAAGGCAAATTTCTGTGTGCCTCTGGGATCTGGTGGGGGATTGCTGGAATTTAGTCTATTTTGGGCAGTCCAATAACTATTTCAGAAATTCCTAATAAATCCTAGAGGCCCACTTAGCCCATTTGTGCAAAGCAAGGGGTACTACTAAAAGTTTAATCCCACATTGCTAGTTTAGTGGGAGTTGGACCTCCTTATAAGAGGGGTTCTTTCCCTACTTGTATGAGCATGAGAACAAGAGGGACATCCACGCGCGCTCCTCCTCCGCCGCCCGCCTCGCCACGCCTCGACGCGATGCGGGTTGCGGGAATGAGCCGAGCCGATGTCTAATTTTTGCCATGCACTACGGGTATACGAAAGGTCACTTGGGAGCTGAAAAGCTTTTGCGGTAGTGGATAATTAATACGAACGGCGCACCCTTCGCGTGCTGCCTGTTCACTTCGCCTCCCTCCGTTGCTTCACCTCCCGTCGCAGCCTGTTCGCGTTCCTCTCCTATGCCTATATAAGAGAGGTCGTTCCTCTCCAGAGAGACACATCAGAAGGTCCTCTTCCTCTCGCCACACAGTTCCAACCTCTGCGCTATTTCTGTCTTCCTCATCCCGGCTTGCGGCGTGCACCGCACGTTGGGACAGTAGGCCTCCGAGACCGCACCTTTTGAGTCCTGTACGGAGAAGGGTGATAAGGTTTTTGGGGAGCGCTCAGCGCGACTACTGGCTGCTTCATCACAGACGATCCGGTCGCCGACGACTTCTTCCCCGACGTCCACGACCTCCTCGACGACATGGCAGGCGAGGACACCGACCCCAAGTCCAGCGCTTCTGCTGCTGCTGTGCCGTACGTGTTCTTCTCCTTTCTGTTTGAACTCCTCCTACAGTTCTTGGCTCTAGTTTCTGCCCTACGTATGTTAGGTTCTGTTTCGTATAACCAACTTCATCTAGTGTCTGTTCTAGATGTGTTTACCTCAAGTTCATATATGCAGACGTTGTTTACCTTCTCTCTGTCAGATTGCATGACTTGCTTTATGTTTGCTATTTTAGTCATGCTTTATCTAGTATTTTTGTTAATAAAATCATTCGGTAAATTGCTCACAATTCCAACAGTAACCACATGGGCAGCATGGGGTATATGTTTGCATTGGGCCGTCAGGAAATTTCCTTTGTCATCTCTAAGAACTGCCGCCGTGGCACCATCACCGGCATCAACAAAGAACGATGCATCAATGTTGAGCTTTACAAACTCTGGGTACGGTCTGCTCGAACTTTGGCCTCTAATCTCCCTCTCCCTATTGCGAAGGCTTTGTGTAGTGCTAATTATTCTGAGGTTCAAGAAACAAAACGTACATGATGCAGTTCTGAGTAGGCGAGCGGTGAACAACAAAGAATATGCAGTACTACTTAATTGCAGTCGATATCTTAATTTTTTTGGCGGCTCTCCCCCTCTCCTCCCGGGTCGCTCGCGCGAGCAGCTCCGGAGGACCGCCAAACCCTAGGCGCAGAGGCTCCCAGATCTCCCCTCTCCGGCCGCCACCGCCGCCAGCGCCGGCGGTGGCGACCGCGCCCGGCCGTCGAAGGCGGCGGGTGCTGGCGGCACTCCCAGAACAGGCTCCCTTCGCGCGGAGGCGGGCCGTTCCCTGGGAGGTGTTGGTGGTGGGTGGCCGGCGGGGCGTGGTTGCGGTGGGCGATCGGCGGCGCGAGGCTGCGGTGGGCTCCACCGGCGCGAGGCGTGGTCCTGGAGGTGCAGCGGGCTCGGGAACGGAGGCAGCAACGACAAAGGAGCTGGGTGGCGCATCCACGCGACCTGGAGGTGGCGGCACAAATCTTTATCCATAGAGGCGCGATGCTGTGAGGCTCTGCCAGGAAGGAGCTCCTGGCGAGCAGCGGGCGGCCGGCTTCCTTTGCGTTGGGGTGTGCGGCGGTGTTCTCTGGTGGCGTGGGCGTCGGAGTGGATGGCGGAGGGGCGGGTCAGATCTGTGACCTGCTCGAGTTTGGGCGGGCCTGTGGGGATGGGGCTGTGTCATGGATGTCCCCTAGAGCGGGTGACGACCACTGCGGCGTGCCTGGTCTTTGCCCAGGTGTCGGTGGCTGCTGGCTGGGGTTGATGGTGGTGGTTCGGGCCGCATTCCGGTGTCAGTGGTCCATGACTGTGTGGCTACGACGGCGAGGTGCTGTGGCGGCGGCGGTGTGAGGCTACAAGGATGTTGATGCCCCCATCCTTGGAGGTGTGGAGATGGGTGGCGATACGGATGAAAATCTTGCCCTCCTTTTGCCGGGCCGGTGGCGATGGCACCTGCGGTTGTCTTTCCCCTCCTTGGAGGCGTCGCCGAGGCGTCATCTTCCTCCCTCGCTTGGCATTGGTTGTGGTCTCTGGGCGAAAGCCTTGATTCTCAGAATCGGCACGATGGCGGCGTCCTCAACGCCGTCCCTCTGTTGGGAGCATCGTGTCTGGAGACGCGGTTTGGAGGTCCTTCGTCGTGCTCCTCCGGTGTTCGTCGCTGTCCATGATCGCTCTTCCATGGTGCATTGTATGGCCGCCGCTTGTGACTCCAAGACGGTGCCTTTCTCGGGCATGATCAAGTCCCGCCATACACCTGCAACCTCCTTTAGGCATTTTGGGTGGATGGTGCGTCGACAAGGGAAGCTCGATGGGAGTTGTTGTTTCCTCGGTTGTGACTGGTGTTGGTCGAGACGCGGCTAGGTGTTTTCTGATTTGGACAGGCGCTCTTGCATTGTAGTTGCTTTGGCTGTGGGTGGAGTGGAGTTCTCACTGCACTCTTCTTCTATAAAGCTATTGTACGCAATTTGCGTACTCTCGAAAAAAAAAATCTTAATTTTTTTTGTTACGAGGTCATGCATCAAACTTTTGTAGCTGTACATCTGTTTATTGTAATAACCATAACAAGCTAGCATATGCGGCGCTTGATTAAAAGTACAAAAATAATGCTTAAAGTTGACCTTTTCGATCACACACTCAGCAAAAATAGCGGCTGTTGCATCCCACCATCTTGATTGACCAGTGCATAAATCTATCACATGGGTAGAATGGGATTCTGCCTCAACTTGATGAAATCTCAGAAAATTTGTGAAGTTCAAACCATCACGCGTTGACATTGCTTCCGTGGTAACCACATGGGCAGCATGTGGTATATATTTGCATTGGGCCGCCAGGAAATTTCCTTTGTCATCTCTAAAAACCGCCCCTGTGGCAGCATCACCGGCATCAACAAACTTTGGGTCCCATGTGCTCCAACTTTTGTCTCTAATGCCCCTCTCCTTGTTACTGTACTTAATTACTGTCGATCTCTTATTTCTTTTGTGACGAAGTCATGCATCAAACTTTTGTAGCTGTACATCTGTTTCCTGTAGCAAATTAGAAGCTAGCTAGCTGGGCTGATTAGTTAGGCAGCGGATCATCGCCACGTAAGTACGTATGCCATTACTATCACAAAATTAGTTAAGCACAGTAAGCGCTGTAGACTGTAGTACCCTGCACCGTGTGTACTCTACAAGCGCGTGGACTTGCTGCTGTTAAAGTTGATTGAACCTCTTTGTCAGGTACACGTACACGCCTCGATTCTCATTCGACCGCCTACCTAACGACTCCTAATAGTTTGCTTCAAATTTACCTGACTGCAGTATCTTATTTTACTTACGTAAACTTTATTTGTGTACTGTTGAATCATCAACGCATGGACAGACAGATAACGAACAGATTAGCGGGCTACCAGATCATCATAATTAAATACATCTAACCTAATACGCATAACAGTTAAGTCCTATCCATAATATACTCCTGAGGCAGCTAGCAATATATAATAGCTTGTCACGTGTACCCTTGAATTCGGCCGTGTCAGTGAGGCAACCGGATGACAAGTTAACGTCTTGTGACTCACGAGCTCAAAACTCATGTCAATTAAAAACCCTATTGGCAGCTCTCTAGTTAGCTAGCTTCCTGTCCGATTTTTCTGATACTCTACAAGTGATCATGATAGTGTAACTAGACTACAACCTTACAAAATTTATGAAAACTTTTCTTTTTTGCCAGTGAAAAGTTACGAAAAAAACAATCATGCATCTAGAAAGATATGCAGACAAATGTACATATGGAATCTCTTGAGAAACATTAATTGATTTTCCAATGAGTAAATTTTAAAAGTTACTGTACATCTAACTGCGCAACTCCGGTAAGTTACAATAAAATGATGTAAGGAGGTCTTTTATGTTACAAATAAACTAGCGGAGTCACCCGCGCGATTGCGCTGCTAGATATGCATTCTGTGTGGAATTATCATAACTCTAAAATACTTGGAGGTACCAAAATATGCTGTGGTAATATTTTCTCTGCATAATTAAGCAAGGATAACACATATTAATATTTTCCTCTAAAGTCGAAAGTGGGCCTTTTCCATTTTGCTTCTTGAATATTTTAATTTTTCCTTGAATGAAAAATGACACTTGTAGGACTCGTGCATACATTGCACGGTAACCAATGCATGACTATTGTTTGTATCGAGACAATCATATAAGGCTAAAGTACTCATACATATAACTCCTTTTTGAACAAAATAGAACTATAAAAAGTATTTGATTGTTTGTTTCTAGGTTGCCCCAGATTTTCTTGAATTACAACCCCATTTCTTAGCATTTTGGTCAATATTCAATTATCATCAGTTGTTTTACGTTCTTATTTGATATAAATTATAAAAATAGATAATTGGGGTTGTGATAACCATCAAACTTTGCAATGGGTAAATGCCCGATGGATCAATGACACATACCTAAAGTTCATCAACAACTTTCCTTGAAGGAGAGGAAATTAAAATGCCTATTACATTATGGTAAATACAAACCAATTTGAGGGTGTCATAAATAATAAAAACCATAATATATTATTTTATGAAAATTTACATGTGATATTTTGCATAGTCATAGATTGTATGATCACTATATACTCCTTCGATTTTTATTTATTCCGAGTATTAGCTTTGACTGAAGTCAAACTTTATTAAGTTTGATCAAGTTTATAGAAAAGAATATGAACATTTACAATAACGAATCTATATGATGTCCAAATCTAATCAATGATGACTAAAATGGTTTTGATTTGATATTGTTTATGTTAATATTTTTCTATTAAATTTGGTCAAATATATAAAGTTTGGCTTTAGAGAAAGCTAATATGCGAGGTAAATAAAAGCGGAAAGATTAATTAAGTCAATGATGCAGCACATATAGGACTGCGGGTGACACCCTTAGCAAGCTTTTAGGACCTAAATGTGCACATTTTAATAGTATTAGGACTAACTTGACAATCCTCAAATAGTTTTAGGATTTGTGATGTATTTTACTCATTAATTAATACCAAAATCAGTTTGGTATACCTCCTTCTGTTTGTCCTAGACTAGAAAAGCTAAAAGATTTTCCATGCATACATGCTCATTGTTGGACGAGGCGAAGGGTTAGGTGCTGGACTTTTGCGTGGACATGTCAGGGCTCTAGCTTAGCTTTTTCATGTGTTCATATGTGCACATGCATGCAGATGGATGGATCGAGTCTTGGCCACATGCTCACGCTGAACTTTGCTGTTGGGTGAACCATCGCTTTCTTGGTTTCATACTGCAAAAGTCATCCACAAGCCTGCATGCTGCACCATGCATCGATCCGATCCACATCATTTCATCCGCTCATCAAAGTATAATATATAGATCGAGCACATGTGTCGTTGCTAGCGTGGGCCCAACTATGTATTGCGTGATATACAATTCGTCTCAAAGTTCTAGGCAGAGGCCGTGGAGACCATGGCAAGCAACAAAAACTATCAAAACGAATTAATTGATGAACATTTATGATAACCGGGTTAGGTTCTTGGAGTAATATATCTTACTACGTACGTACTCTCATTGTCATAACCGGCCGCTGCACTGTACCTTTCCATGGAGATCCATCATCAACTCTACTCCCATATAATATGTACAAATAGAAGATTCTATCTAGTTAGTTAGTACACTCATACAGTAGCTGCTTACTATTATCTGGGATTTAACTAAAAGGCTAGGATTAATGGAAATGCGTGACAAGAAAAGAGAAGCACTTTAATAATCAGCAAATTTATGACACTTCAAGTATACCCTCTCACCCTTATTTGTTCAACCAAATGAAGTAAACTTCCAAAAGTTACGTGACTTCTGAAAATTTAGTTTATTTAGTTGAACTGAACATGTCACAAAATACCCTAAAGGCAATAATAATACATGTTCGGTGACGTAAGTGGTAGGTTATATAGTTTGGATTCTTGCGTGGACATGTGAGGCCAGCTTTTCATGTGTTCCTCACATGCATGCATGCACTGCAATGCTCGATCAATCCTTAGTGTATATATACTACATTACCTAAATACTTATAGTTGGGGGAACTTGGGGTACATTGCAGCATGCATACGTTAGACTTCTAGTTCCTGTTTGGTTGGTGAACCATCGCTTTCTTGGTTTCATGCATGCTGCAAGGGTCATCGGCAAGCTGCACATATTATTATTTTTGGAAAAGGAGGAAGCACGCCCGTCCTCTGCATCTGAGTGATGCATGCAGCCATTTTATTTTTTATTCACAAAGACCTTACAATGTAATACAACAGTAAGCCCGAGGCCATCATCTAGACGACACATGTCGCTACTCCTATCCTCTTGATGAAGGGGTGCCGAATGTCCGGGCCAAATACCAAACGGACATCGCACGAAAGCCTAACATCTAATACCGGATGCCCCATCCAAGCCACATAGGCGGGACTGGATAACACTCCGGACCGACGCCCTCTCAGTGAGTACCACACGCACACGCTGCAAAGGACCGTCACCTCCGTCTTCTCATCGGAGCATACATAGATACATATATTATATATCTTTTGCTTGAAGCCCTATATTGTGTGGGGCTAAACATGCACAATTATAAATTCATTTGTGATTTGTCGACCAGTCTGAAATCTGCCTAATAGCTAGACGCCGCGAAGGCCATGGCAACAAAATCCATCAAAATGAATAAACAATCATTTATGATGATTGGTAGGTTCATCATGGACATGGAGTACTTTAGCAGTGTAATGTGCATGTCATGCATTCCTTCTACGAACATACGCACTATCATTGTCATAACCGGCCGATGCACTGTACCTTTCTGATGAGATCATCAATCTGCCCCCAAATTATATGTACAAAAAAGCAGATTCTAGTTTACTTAAATAGCGTATACACTCACAATAGTAGCTACATATAAAAGGTAATGCGTGACAAGAGCAGATAATTGCAACTCTGGTAGGTACTTCAATCATGTATGCATCATTAGCTACGTTACGTTTAAGTAGTGGCCTAAACTACTCCTGAAGATTTGACGCGGACCAGGAAGAGGAAACCAAGCCAAACAAAAACCTGAAATTAATTAAGAGAAGTTGAAAGGAAACTATATACTCCCTCCATTCTTAAATATAAGTCTTTCTAGAGATTCCACTGTTGACCACATACGGATGTATATAGACGCATTTTAGAGTGTAGATTCACTCATTTTACTCCGTATGTAGCTTATAATGGAATCTCAACAAAGATTTATATTTAGGAACGGAGAAAAAGAGGGAGTGCTACTTTTTTTGGCCACTAGCTTTGTTTAGTTGCGTCGCGTGTGCCTTTCCTTCCTCATTGCTAACTAGACATCATACCAAATGTGCATTAATTTACTGAATCTAATTTAAGCAGCATAAAAAAGACCACAAAGGGACAGCCCTCCAAACCAGTAAGAATCATGCTTGAATGCGTCCAAAATGATCACTAACAAACCTCAAAATCATGGTACATATCCAAATCCAGACCAATATTTAAATTGTATAAATCGCTCACTCTTGTATATATTATCTTTTGTTTTCTTATTAACTACACTCTCGTTTCTGAGTAAATATCAAGAAACCACACCAATTAGATCGCAAAGAAAGAACTCCGATATTCTGACATTTGGGACGAAGATTAAGAAACCAAAACTATTGAGATGTCTTTCATTTGACCACAACTTTTGGGCAACCGAACATAGTCGATCCATATCCAGAGTACATATTAGAGTTCTTGATAGTGTTTGTAACCTGCGGGGCAAATGAACTCATCT
>NC_041391.1:21340313-21369294 GCF_002162155.2 Triticum dicoccoides
CCAGTGGGTCCCCAAAAATGCCTCAGTACGTACTATTGCTAGTTTCCGTCCTGCAACTATTTCTTTCCATTTTAAGGATGTTAAGATTCCTTCCTTAATCCACGATTTCCTAACTTAATCTACTATCCTAGAAATTAGGGGCACTCGATTCCCTATCAGTTATTGTATATGCGGTTAGCTAGGGTTAATTATCAAGCCCGTACGTGAGGGGGTGCAAGTGGGGCGACCGCCCCGGGCCCCCGATTCCAGTGGGGCCCCAAAAATGCCTAAGTATGTTACGTACAATCGCTGGTTTCCTTCCTGCAATTATTTCTTTCCATTTTTAAGGACGCTATGATTCCTTACTTAATCCACGATTTCCTAACTTAATCTATGATCCTAGAAATTAGGCACACTTGATTCCCTATCAGTTATTGTATATGTGGTTAGCTAGGGGTAGTTATCAGGCCCGGCCCTGAGGGGGGCGAACGGGGCGACCGCCCCGGGTCCCCCGATGCCAGTGGGGCCCCAAAAATGCCTAAGTATGTTATGCACTATCGCTGGTTTCCTTCCTATAATTATTTCTTTCCATTTTGAAGGATGCTACGATTCCTTCCTTAATTCAAGATTTCCTAACTTAATCTACGATCCTAGAAATTAGGCGCACTCGATTCCCTGTCAGTTATTGTGTATGCGGTTAACTAGGGGTAGTTAAGTAGTTATGAAAAAAATCGCTCCTGATTTTCTTCCTTAATCCATGAGATCACACACGAGCAAACATGCTCTAAAACCAGAGAATGGGTTGTCACCCGATTGATATTCATCTCCTATGCGTGGCTCCGCCTCTAGTCGCCATAGGCCTGAGTCAGAGGAGTATTGGACTGTGGGATGTAACACATCGCTGCCTCACATGCGACCATGCCGATACTCCGAGCGACGAGATCCACGACACGATTACATGTTAGAAAGAAGAGAAGGTATGCCTCAGATGTTTATTATATAGGCAGTCTATGCACTATGAGATTTTATCTTGATGATTGATTAAAAGTTATGAAATGGGCATCAACATTGCCTCTTGATTTATGCAACTAGACACGTATAATCGTTCTGATATTGTTTATGAAAAGGTGTCACTGGGGTTATCAGTATTTTTGCTTGGCAACATGCTGATAGTTGCTATTCTGAAGGAATGAACTTATGTTAATCCATAAGATGATGTCTTTACATAATACAATGTTAACAACATCATGGATGATAACAAAGTAAATGATCATGGGCAATTAATATCATCTGTTGGTCTTGATGATCTACCAGTTTTTATTATAGACAATTACGTCCCGACTTTCCCCACTAATGCACGATGTTACCACTTCTGCGAGCGCACGCGCAAATTCAAATCACGTGATTCCATGGGTGAATCAATCCGATTGCTTGCCCGCGATCCCTTTTCTAAAGGACGCATGTCAGTCCGACTGACCACCCTCCGTGGGGGCCCGTGCACTCGCCACGTTAAACACCCGACTGAAGTCTTCTTCAAGACCGTTATGTGACGAGCTTGACGCCCCTCTTAGTAGGCTCCAAGGCGCATGACTCGTAAATCTGGACTTGTAGAAGGCCCGCACTGGCATTCCCCTGGGATAAGGAGTGCCATCTCTCCAGAGAATCAGACCATGCGCTGTTGTCGCCACTCGAGTTGTAATGACATGCCCACACACGGCCCCCAAGTGTATCTCCTCCAAGAGACAAAACGAATGCCACTAGGTTTTTCTCGACGATCAATAACACCTGGTCATCTGGTTAAACCTATAGTCCGGAACCCGTTGTGTTTTTGTCCAAGGAACAACAAGCCATGACTCAAAGACACATTCCGAATGCTCCCGCAACACTCGGATTCAACCAAAGGATCGGTTTGTTTGTTCTATGAAATCCCATCCGATTCGGGGCTAATGATGTGGTCACTTATTACAGGTAGGGTCAAGTACCCATCATTTGGGACTCACATGGAGCCCATCACCATCGTAGGTAGGTCCCTGGACCATGTCAGCATTCATATGCTTACCTCAGGAAGTCCACTCGGACAGCTCAACGGCACTCGAATGACTACACGACACTGGGCTATTGCACCACCACTCGGAAAGAGAATGCAGGAGGGCATCGTGGGAGCTGCAACGGTCGAGGAATCCTAAGTCATCCTTTAACAAGAGTCAAGGCTACCGTTACCTGTAACTACAGTAGTCGAGGCTCATCACACCTGTAAGTGAAGCATTCAGTGTCATTTAATGCCTTGGCAGCATAGGAGACAAGGGCTGCAACACACTCTATATAAGTCGCGCCCCCTCCATAGCCAGGCACGAGCAATCTTTGTAACCATACCCATCAAATCAAAACAAGTCTCAGGGCACGAGACGCAAGGCTTTTACCTCCGCCGAAAGGGGCCTGAACTCGTTAAACACCGAGAGTTACACCTGCGCCGTAGCTAGGTTCTACCCCTTATTCGTACCCCTAGTACTCATTGTCGGGATTGTAACCCCGACACGACCGACACTCCCTCCTGAAAGAACAAACCACACTGATGTGATGGATAGACAAACCTAAAGCCTAGAGTTTGTCCCCTTGTGGGGTTCGGGTACAACCACCCTAGCGGGATCAGGCACCCGGGCGCCCAGGTAATGACCGTGAAAACACGATATATCATCAGTGCAACAAGATAAGCCATCTTACCAAGGATAACTAGATCTGTGTGGTTTATATATGAATTAAAGCAAGAAGCACAAAACTAATGTGTGGTTTTCTCTTTGTGCTTTTCCTAGCGCTGCTTTTCTGGTTTCCCAGGAACATAGCGAGGTCATGCTGCCAACCCGTTGCTGGACCTATGAAAGCATGCAAGAAATACTTAGAAAAAACATTTAAGCAACATACAATGCTGATGATTGGATGACAATGCTCATAAACATGTCATAACATCTAGAATTTTCTGTTCGCTTGTATCTAAATCATTCACTGGAAACTTGTATCGGGATATATTTTTACAACGGATGTTTCAGAGCCCCTATTGAAATATTTAAGATATTATAATATGCACAAACAAGAAAACAAATACACATATATTTTTGTATAATGTAGAATCGTGTCACCAATTTTTTTTTCTGAACGACGGATGTTTCAACCGTATAAAAGAGAATAATTCAATACAATTTCCTTTGATTAAGTATACAAATTAAATTGTGCAATATACAAAATAATATTTTATGTTATAGTTTAATAAACTAAATAAAAGTGTAAAATTTTGGTACAAAATTTGAATGGGCTCCGAAACCTAGAACTTCAAAAGTTACTATCAATGAATTCCCGAGCAATTCTAAACCAACATATGCTCCTTATGGACGGAATCTTAGATAAGAACCTAACAAAAGTTTCACGACTCCTTCATGGATTATAGGTCTTAGTATATAAGTAATGTCAGTTCAGACTTGACGAGTCGTTATCTTCTGTTGCCCTAACTGAGTCCATTAGCTCTTGTTGCCCTTCTATATGGTGGGGATCCATAGAGAGTTCGTTTTATGAAATATCTGATAAAGTAAAAAAAAGACAGGTGGTTGCAACAATCACAAACCATAGAATAAATGCATATCCCGAGTGTGCTCTAGTTTCGGGTTCTCCTAGACGACCATTATGAACCAAAAACAACCATACATAGTGAAGGGGAGCTCTTCGCAGTTCTCGGTGGAAAGATGGGAATTGGTTATAAAAGAGCCGAGCTAGGGATAAGAGATATGTTTGGTTGGTAGAATGGAAGGAGTTCTCCAAGATTTTGCCTTGCTTTGTAGTCATTTTCTATGAGTAATCGGTCCAAACTCAATTTTAAGAAAATACTCTATCTCGCATGTGGCCAAAAGTAGTGTATATGGTATTTAGTTTAATATATACAACACAACTGCTGATTCTTCGCGATATGAAAACCCTTTGTCCTCCATCTGCAGGGGCAATTCCTCAAAAAAGTGCTAATAGCCCTTGTTTTGGTCATGTCCATAGGCCTTTTCATTCGTCTTTATTCGTCTTTCTTTCAGCAATCTATGCATAATTCTACTTCCTGAACCACTGAATCCGCTTTTGAAAATGGATAACTAGCTCCATTATGCGTCAAGTACTAAGGATGGGCCCAAAGCACACTTTTGAAAGGCATCGGTCACCTTAAAACCCCCAAAAGTAGGAAGTCTAGCGTACTTCTTTAGTGCTGCTCTTCGATCAGATGCTTTCTCATTGAACGAGGCATATTAAAGTGAAAGAAGTTATAGGTCGAGTTCCGAGAAGGTGATAGTTGATTTTGATCATGAAGTTGGCACTGTACTTTGGAATTGATTCTGGACCCCCACCTGCTCAGGACGCCCCGCCTGCTCAGGACAATCCCATTACGGATTTTCTGGAGGGGGACATGCTTGACCAAGCGCAAAAATGGGAATTCAGAAATATTTTGAATTTCTTGAAGACCAAAACAGAACGAACCTTCAAAATGAGCGAATCGTAATAAGAAGATGTTGGGGGGGGGGGAGGGTAGTAGTTATGAATCCAGGGCAATCAAACACTATCTAAAAACCCAGATTGGACAACTGCGTGCTAGGGGATTAGCATGGGATTTTTGCCGTAAAGGAATTACGTAAATGGAAAAGGGACTTCAGAGCTCAGAAGAGACGGTCCCACTTCTATCAGGGCCTTCTAGGGGTCTTTGATACGTCTCCAACGTATCTACTTTTCCAAACAATTTTGCCCTTGTTTCGGACTCTAACTTGCATGATTTGTATGGAACTAACCCGAACTGACGCTGTTTTTAGCAGAACTGCCATGGTGTTATTGTTGTGCAGAAATGAAAGTTCTCGGAATGACCTGAAAATCCAAGGAGACACGTTTTGGAATTAATAAAAATATTGGTGAAAGAATCAGCATCAGGGGCCCCACACCTTGTCCACGAGGGTGTAGGGCGCGGCCCCTGCCTCGTGGGCCCCTGGGACTCCACTGACCTCAACCCCAACTCCATATATTCACTTTTGGGGTGAAAAAAATCAGAGAGAAGGATTCATTGCGTTTTACGATAAGGAGCCACCGCCAAGCCCTAATCTTCCTCGGTAGGGCTGATCTGGAGTCCGTTCGGGGCTACGGAGAGGGGAATCCGTCTCCATCGTCATCATCAACCATCCTCCATCACCAATTTCATGATGCTCACCGTCGTGCATGAGTAATTGCATCATAGGCTTGCTGGACAGTGATGGGTTGGATGCGATTTACCATGTAATCGACTTAGTTTTGTTAGGGTTTGATCTCTAGTATCCACTATGTTCTAAGATTGATGTTGCTATGACTTTGCCATGCATAATGCTTGCCACTAGGGCCCGAGTGTCATGATTTCAGATCTGAACCTATTATGTTTTCATGAATATATGTGAGTTCTTGATTCTATCTTGCAAGTCAATAGTCATCTACTATGTGTTATGATCCGGCAACCCCAAAGTGACAATAATCGGGACCACTCCAGGTGATGACCGTAGTTTGAGGAGTTCATGTATTCACTAAGTGTTAATGCTTTGGTCTGATACTCTATTAAAAGGAGGCCTTAATATCCCTTAGTTTCCAATAGGACCCCGCTGCCACGGGAGGGTAGGACAAAATATGTTATGGAAGTTCTTTTCCATAAGCACGTATGACTATATTCGGAATACATGCCTACATTACATTGATGAATTGGAGCTAGTTCTGTGTCACCCTATGTTATAACTGTTGCATGAGGAATCACATCCGGCATAATTATCCATCACTGATCCATTGCCTACGAGCTTTTCACATATTGTTCTTTGCTAAGTTACTTCTCCGTTGCCACTGTTACGATCGCTGCAGAACTGCTACTGTTACTTTTGCCACCGTTATCATTACTTCCATACTACTTTGCTATTAAATACTTTGCTGCAGATATTAAGTTTTCCAGGTGTGGTTGAATTGACAACTCAGCTGCTAATACTTGAGAATATTCTTTGGCTCCCCTTGTGTCGAATCAATAAATTTGGGTTGAATATTATACCCTTGAAAACTGTTGTGATCCCCTATACTTGTGGGTTATCAGTCTTGAGCAATGTTAATTTGCATTGATTGCAAACAGGGTGCAGGATTCTCTAACATAAAAAGAAATTGTCCTGGAGAAAGGAATCATTATCTTCAGTCCGGCGCATGCCTCAAATTCATTTTTCCTTTGAATTACTCATTTTTTGAATTTCACACCGGAAACTTTTCTAGGAGAAGTTTGAATCCGTTCCGTTTGGATATTGATCGGTCTTGGTTTTACATGGTTTATGCGTTACTGGTTCCTAGAAGAGTCAATTTCTCTTTGACCTCAACCCTTTATTACCCTACCTTTGGACTCGTATTTTGTTTGTACACAATCAACGGAGCCCCCCCCCAACATATGTTGCAACATGTTCAGTAGCATGCTCTTACTTCGTCTTTCCCTTAATAAGTCATCAAATTTGGTGCTTTTTGATCCCAGTTGCTATTGGGAACAAAGGCAGAAATACAATAGAATCCTCCATTTAAGTGGTTCTCGCTTCTCCTTATTCATGCTCCTAACTCCTCCTCGGGTAGTTCCCAATGTTTGGCACTTTCCATAATTCGTGGGTGCAACATCAACAAATTCGCTCATGATCAAGTTACAACCTAAGATCTATGACTATATTATGTTAACTGTTCGTATTTTGTTCATTCAATTAGTATGCTCCAAGGTACCTGTAATTGTGATCTGTTTGCCAGAACCAAGGGGTCTTACTGTGGAAAGCTTCACGAGCAATCGTCGTTTTTGATGATTTTTCCGCTTTTCACAGCTGCTCTTTTGACAACCCCGGATATCTGGTGCCAAACCGTTGCCCCTTTCCTTATATATTCGATAATCGAGTTTGCTATCTTTGTGGTATTGATTATACAAGTTCGTGAAGAGAGCTGGACAAGTAGAATGAGGGAAAGCGGCTCGATCAAGAAAAAAGAGGAGTATACTAGAAAACATAGAACTTCAAAAGTCACTATCAATGAATTCTTGGGCAATTCTATACCAACATATGCTCCGTATAGACGGAATGTCAGATAAGAACCTAACAGAAGTTCCGCGACTACTTCATGGAATATAGGTCTTAGTATATAAATAATGTCAGTTCGAACCTGACGAGTCGTTATCATCTGTTGCCCTAACTGAGTCAATTAGCTCTTGTTGTCCTTCTATGGCAGGGATCAATAGAGAGTTCGTTTTATGAAATATCTGATCAAGTAAAAAAAAGGACATGTGGTTGCAACAATCACAAACCATAGAAAAAATGCACATCCCGTGTGTGCTCTTGTTTCAGGTTCTCCTAGACCACCATTATGAACCAAAAACAACCATACCTAGTGAAGGGGAGCTCTTGGCAGCTATCAGTGGAAAGATGGAAATTGGTTCTAAGAGAGCCGAGCTAGGGATAAGAGATATGGTTGGTTGGCAGAATGGAAGGAATGCTATTCTAACGGGGGTTAAAAGATGGATAACCTCACCGACCTCAACCCCAACTCCATATATTCACTTTCGGGGAGAAAAAAATCTGAGAGAAGGATTCATCGCGTTTTACGATATGGAGCCACCGCCAAACCCTAATCTTCCTCGGGAGCGCTGATTTGGAGTCCGTTCGGGGCTCCGGAGAGGGGAATCCGTCGCCATCGTCATCATCAACCATCATCCATCACCAAATTCATGATGCTCACCGTCGTGCGTGAGTAATTCCATCGTCGGCTTGCTGGACGGTGATGGGTTGGATGAGATTTACCATGTAATCGAGTTAGTTTTTGTTAGGGTTTGATCCCTAGTATCCATAATATTCTAGGATTGACGTTGCTATGACTTTGCCATTCTTAATGCTTGTCACTAGGTCCCGAGTGTCATGATTTCAGATCTGAACCTATTATGTTTTCATGAATATATGTGAGTTCTTGATCCTATCTTGCAAGTCAATAGTCACCTACTATGTGTTATGGTCCGGCAACCCCGAAGTGATAATAATCGAGACCACTCCCGGTGATGACCGTAGTATGAGGAGTTCATGTATTCACTAAGTGTTAATGCTTTGGTCCAGTACTCTATTAAAAGGAGGCCTTAATATCCCTTAGTTCCTAATAGGACCCCGCAGCCACAGGAGGGTAGGACCAAAGATGTCCTGCAAGTTCTTTTCCATAAGCATGTATGACTATATTTGGAATACATGCCTACATTACATTGATGAACTAGAGCTAGTTCTGTGTCACCCTATGTTATAACTCTTGCATGAGGAATCGCTTCCGACATAATTATCCATCACTGATCCATTGCTTACAAGCTTTTCACATATTGTTCTTTGCTAAGTTACTTCTCCGTTGCCACTGTTACGATCGCTACAAAAACTGTTACCTTTGCCACTGTTACCGCTACTTCTATACTACTTTGCTACTAAATATTTTGCTGCAGATATTAAGTCTTTCATGTGTTAATCACATAGCAATGTGAACTAGATTATTACCTTTAGTAAAACCTTTGGTTGTTGGTCACATGGCGATGTGAAGTATGGGTGTTAATCACATACAGATGTGAACGATTGATGTTAAATCACATGGCGATGTGAACTAGATTATTGACTCTAGTGCAAGTGGGAGACTGAAGGAAATATGCCCTAGAGGCAATAATAAAGTTATTATTTATTTCCTTATTTCATGATAAATCTTTATTATTCATGCTAGAATTGTATTAACCGGAAACTTAGTACATGTGTGAATACATAGACAAAACATATTGTACCTAGTATGCTTGTACTTGACTAGCTCGCTAATCAAATATGGTTATGTTTCCTAACCATATACATGTATTGTCATTTGATGAACGAGATCACATCATTAGGAGAATGATGTGATGGACATGACCCATCCGTTAGCTTAGCATTATGATCGTTACAGTTTCATTGCTACTGCTTTCTTCATGACTTATACATGTTCCTCAGACTATGAGATTATGCAACTCCTGAATACTGGAGGAACACCTTGTGTGCTATCAAACGTCACACCGTAAATAGGTGATTATAAAGATGCTCTACAGGTGTCTCAAAAGGTGTTTGTTGGGTTGGCATAGATCGAGATTAGGATTTGTCACTCCCTGTTTCGAAGAAGTGTCTCTAGGCCCTCTCGGTAAGCCTTGAAAGCAAAGTGACTACTGAGTTAGTTGTAGGATGAAGCATTACGGAACGAGTAAAGAGACTTGACGGTAACGAGATTGAACTAGGTATGATGATACCGACAATAGAATCTCCGGCAAGTAACATACCAATGAAAAAGAGAACAACATATGTTGTTATGCGGTTTGACCGATAAAGATCTTCGTAGAATATGTAGGAGCCAATAGGAGCATCTAGGTTCCACTTTTGGTTATTGACCAGAGATGTGTCTCGGTCATGTCTACTAGTTTCGAACCCGTAGGGTCCGCACGCTTAACGTTACAAGACGATTTGTATTATGAGTTATGTGATTTGATGACTGAAGTTTGTTCGGAGTCCCGTATGAGATCACGGACATGACGAGGAGTCTCAAAATGGTCGAGACGTAAAGATTGATATATTGCAAGGCTATATTCGGACGTCGAATTCACCGGGAGAAGTAATGGGCCTTTTTGGGCTTTAGTGGAGAGAGGGTAGAAGGGCCAAGAGGTGGCGCGCGCCTCCCCCCTGCCCAAACCGAATTGGACAAGGGGTTGGGGCACAACCCCCTTTCCTTCTCCCTCTCCCTCTCTTTCCTTCTCTCCTACTCCGAATAGGAAAGGGAATCATACTGGGACTTGGGAGTCCTAGTAGGACTCCCTATGCTTGGCGCGCCCCCTAGGCTGGCCACCTCCTCCCTCCCTCCTTTATATATAGGGGAGGGGATTACCTCAAGGACACACAAGTTGATCTTTAGCCGTGTGCGGTGCCCCCCTCCATGTTTCCACCTTGGTCATATTGTCGTAGTGCTTAGGCGAAGCCCTGCATCGGTAACTTCATCATCGCCTTCACCACGCTGTTGTGCTGACAGAACTCTCCCTCGACCTCAGCTGGATCTAGAGTTCGAGGGACGTCACCAAGCTGAACGTGTGCAGATCATGGAGGTGCCGTGCGTTCGATAGTTGATCGGTTGGATCGTGCAGACGTTCGACTACATCAACCACGTTACTTAACGCTTCCGCTTTCGGTCTACGAGGGTACGTGGACACACTCTCCCCTCTCCTTGCTATGCATCACCTAGATAGATCTTGCGTGATCGTAGGTATTTTTTGAAATTACTGTGTTCCCCAACACATGAACCTATTGATAATGTTAATGATGATGTTCATGTTGATGCTCAACCTAGTAATAACAATGATGTAGATATTGAACCTGTTGTTGATCTTGATAACCCACAATCAAAGAATCAACGTTATGATAAGAGAGACTTCATTGCTAGGAAGCACGGTAAAGAAAGAGAACCATGGGTTCAGAGACCCATGCCTTTTCCTCCTAAGCCATCCAAGAAAAAGGATGATGAGGATTTTGAGCGCTTTGCTGAAATGATTAGACCTATTGCTACGTCTTGAGCTAGCTTTGGTTTTCCCCGAAGAGGAAGGGTGATGCAGCAAAGTGTAGCGTAAGTATTTCCCTCAGTTTTGAGAACCAAGGTATCAATCCAGTAGGAGGTTCCTCAAAAGTCCCACGCACCTACACAAACAAACTGAGAACTGGCAACCAATGCAATAAAGGGGTTGTCAATCCCTTCACGGCCACTTGCAAAAGTGATATCTGATAGAGAGATAATAATATTTTTGGTATTTTGTGATATAGATGCAGAAAAAGTAAAGATGCAAATAAAAGTAGATTGAAAGCAAATATGATAAGAGATAGACCCGGGGGCCATAGGTTTCACTAGAGGCTTCTCTCAAGAGCATAAGTATTACGGTGGGTGAACAAATTACTGTCGAGCAATTGATAGAAAAGCGAATAATTATGACGTTATCTAGGCATGATCATGTATATAGGCATCACATCCATAACAAGTAGACTGACTCCTGCCTGCATCTACTACTATTACTCCACACATCGACCGCTATCCAGCATGCATCTAGAGTATTAAGTTCATAAGAACAGAGCAACGCATTAAGCAAGATGATATGATGTAGAGGGATAAACCCATGCAATATGATATAAACCCCATCTTGTTATCCTCGATGGCAACAATACAATACGTGTCTTGCAACCCTTTTTGTCACTGGGTAAGAACACCGCACGAACCCAAAGCTAAGCACTTCTCCCATGGCAAGAAAGATCAATCTAGTAGGCCAAACCAAACCAATAATTCGAAGAGACTTGCAAAGATAACTCAATCATACATAAAAGAATTCAGAGAAGATTCAATTAATAACCATAGATAAATCTGATCATAAACTCACAATTCATCGGATCTCGACAAACACACCGCAAAAAGAGATTACATCGAATAGATCTCCACAAGAGAGGGGGAGAACATTGTATTGAGATCCAAAAAGAGAGAAGAAGCCATCTAGCTAATAACTATGGACCCGTAGGTCTGTGGTAAACTACTCACAAGTCATAGGAGGGGCAAGGATATTGATGTAGAGGCCCTCCGTGGTCGATTCCCCCTCCGGCAGAGTGCCAGCGAAGGCTCCAAGATGGGATCTCACGGATTCAGAAGGTTACGGTGGTGGAAATTGTGTTTCGTGGTGCCCCTGGATGTTTTTAGGTCCGTGGATATATATAGGAAGAAGAAGTACGTCGGTGGACGCCCGAGGGGCCCACGAGACAGGGGGGCGCGCCCTACAGGGGGAGGGGGTGCCCTCCTATCTCGTGGGGCCCTTGGAGCTTTCATGACTTGCACTCCAAGCTCTCCGGATCAGATTTGTTCCAAAAATAACGCTACCGAAGGTTTCATTCCGTTTGGACTCTATTTGATATTCCTTTTCTTCGAAATACTGAAATAGAAAAAAAACAGCAATATGGGCTGGGCCTCCGGTTAGTAGGTTAGTCCTAAAAATGATAATAATGTATAAAATAAGGCCCATAAACATCCAAAACAGGTAATATAATAGCATGAAACAATAAAAAAATTATAGATATGTTGGAGACGTATCAAGCATCCCCAAGCTTAATTCTTGCTCGTCCTTGAGTAGGTAAATGATAAAAAGAGAATTTTTGATGTGGAATGCTACCTAGCATAATTCATAATGTAATTTTCTTTCATTGTGGCATGAATGTTCAGATCCAAATAATACAAAATAAAAGTTCATATTGACAAAAGAAATAGTAATACTTCAAGCATACTAAGCAAGTAATCATGTCTTCTCAAAATAGCATGGCCAAAAGAAAGTTATCCCTACAAAATCATATAGTCTGGCTATGCTCTATCTTCATCACACAAAGTATTTAATCATGCAAAACCCCGATGACGAGCCAAGCAATTGTTTCATACTTTAATAATCTCAAACTCTTTCAACTTTCACGCAATACATGAGCGTCAGCCATGGACATAGCACTATATGTGGAGTAGAATGGTGGTTGTGGAGAAGACAAAAAAGGAGAAGATAGTGTCACATCAACTAGGCGTATCAACGGGCTATGGAGATGCCCATTAATAGATATCAATGTGAGTGAGTAGGGATTGCCATGTAACGGATGCACTAGAGCTATAAATATATGAAAGCTCAACAAAAGAAAACTAGTGCGTGTGCATCCAACTTGCTCGCTCACGAAGACCTAGGGCATTTTGAGGAAGCCCATCATTGGACAACATATGAGACTCTCTATCATGAAGATCATGGTGCTATTTTGAAGCACAAGTGTGGAAAAAGATATAGTAGCATTGTCCCTTCTCTCTTTTTCTCTCATTCTTTTTTTTCTTTTCTTTCTTTTCTCTTTTCTTTTTGGCCTTTTTTTTTCTTTTTGGCCTTTCTCTTTTTTTTTCTTTTTTTTTTCTTTTTGTAAAGTCCGAAGTCTCATCCCGACTTGTGGGGGAATCATAGTCTTGATCATCCTTTCCTCACTGAGACAATGCTCTAATAGTGAAGATCATCAACTTTTATGGATTTACAACTCAAAGCTAGAACAAGATATGACTCTATGTGAATCCTCCGGCGGTATACCGGGATATGCAATGAATCAAGAGTGACATGTATGAAGATTATGATGGTGGCTTTGCCACAAATACGATGTCAACTACATGATCACGCAAAAAGCAATATGACAATGATGAAACGTGTCATAATAAACGGAACGGTGGAAAGTTGCATGGCAATATATATTGGAATGGCTATGGAAATGCCATAATAGGTAGGTATGGTGTCTGTTTTGAGGAAGGTATATGGTGGGTGTATGGTACCGGCGAAAGTTGCACAGTACAAGAGAGGCTAGCAATAATGGAGGGGTGAAAGGGTGCGTATAATCCATGGACTCAACATTAGTCAAAAGAACTCATATACTTGTTGTAAAAATTTAGAAGTCATCAAAAACCAAAGCACTACGCGCATGCTCCTAGGGGGGTAGATTGGTAGGAAAAGACCATCGCTCGTCCCCGACTGCCACTCATAAGGAAGACAATCAGTAAATAAAATTGTGCTCCAACTTCATCACAAAGCGGTTCACCATACATGCATGCTACGGGAATCACAAACTTCAACAAAAGCATTCTTTAAATCCATAATGACCCAACTAGCATGACTTTAATATTACTACCTCCATATCTCAAAACAATTATCAAGCATCAAATTGATCATAGCATCCAATTCACTTTCTATGATAGTTTTTATTATACTCAACTTGGATGCTCATCATTCTAGGACCAAATTAAAACCATAGCAAATACCATGCTGTTCTAAAAGACTCTCAAAATAATATAAGTGAAGCATGCGAGACTAGCAATTTCTATAAAATTAATCCACCACCATGCTCTAAAAGATATAAGTGAAGCACTAGAGCAAAAACTATCAAGCTCAAAAGATATAAGTGAAGCACATAGAGTATTCTAGCAAATTCTAATCAAATAGGCTTCTCCCAAAAGGTGTGTTACAGCAAGGATGATTGGGGTAAACTAACAAGCAAAGACCAATATAATACACGACGCTCCAAGCAAAACACATATCATGTGGTGAATAAAAATATAGCTCCAAGTAAAGTTACCAATGAACGAAGATGAAAGAGGGGATGCCTTCCCAGGGCATCCCCAAGCTTAGGCTTTTGGCTATTCTTGAATATCTTGGGGTGCCTTGGGCATCCCCAAGCTTAGGCTCGTGCCACTCTTTATTCCATAGTCCATAAAAGCTTTACCCAGAACTTGAAAACTTCACAACACAAAACTCAACAGGAAATCTTATAAGCTCCGTTAGTGAAAGAAAACAAAACCACCACATAATGTGCTGTAATGAACTCATTATTTATTTATTTTGGTGTTAAACCTACTGTATTCCAACTTCCTTATGGTTTATAAACTAATTTATTAGCCATAGATGCATTGAAATAAGCAAACAACACACGAAAAACAGAATCTGTCAAAAACAGAACAGTCTGTAGCAATCTGTAACTAACGCAAACTTCTGAACTCTAAAAATCCTACCAAAATAGGACGTACTGGAAAATTTGTTTATTGATCATCAGCAAAAAGAATCAATGCAAAAGCTCTTTTCTGTGATTTATTGAATATTTTCTCGTGAGTGCAAAGTTTCTGTTTTTCAGCTGAATCAAATCAACCATCATCATAGTTTATCCTATAGGTTCTACTTGGCACAAACACTAAACAAAAGATAAAAACACAACTAAACAGAAAGTAGAAACAAAATTTAACACTAAACAGGAACAAAAACAAAGAACATAAAGAAAATTGGGTTGCCTCCCAACTAGCGCTATCGTTTAACGCCCCTAGCTAGGCATAAAAGCGAAGATAGATCTAACGAGTGCCATCTTTGGCACTAGATTCATAAGTAGCACGCATAATAGATTCATAAGGTAATTTGACTTTCTTTCTTGGAAATTGCTCCATACCTTTCTTTAAGGGAAATTGGAATCTGATGTTCCCTTCTTTCATATCGATAATCGCACCAATCGTTCTAAGGAAAGGTCTACCAAGAATAATAGGGCAAGAAAGATTGCAATCTATATCAAGAACGATAAAATCTACGGGCACCAAATTTCTATTTGCAACAATAAGAACATCATTGATCCTTCCCATAGGTTTTTTAATGGTGGAATCCGCAAGGTGCAAATTTAAAGAGCAATCATCAAGATCATGGAAATCTAGAATATCACATAAAGTTTTCGGAATTGTGGAAATACTAGCACCCAAATCACACAAAGCAAAACACTCAAAATCTTTAATTCTAATCCTTATAGTAGGTTCCTACTCATCATTAAGTTTTCTAGGTATAGAAACTTCCAAATAAGTTTTTCATCATAAGATTGCATCAAGGCATCAACAATATGTTTGGTAAAAGCTTTGTTTTGACTATAGGCATGAGGAGAATTAACAACGGATTGCAACAAGGAAATACAACTTTTTAAAGAGCAATTATCATAATCAAATTCCTTGAAATCCGAGATAGTAGGTTCAACATTATTAGAAGTTGAGGATTCTCCAATCTCTCTTTTACCAAATTTAGCATTAAGATCTAAAGACTCCGAATTTTTGGGACGCGTTCTAGGCAAAGTTGATTCATCATCAGTCCCATAATCATCAAAATTCATATTGCAAAACATAGATCTAATAGGAGATGCATCAATAACTTTAAGATCCTCATCATTATTTTCACGTAATTTTTCTGGTTTAGCGGCCATCTTATTGACTAAGGTGGCTTGCTTATCAGAAATTTTGGCTATATCATCTTCAAGCTGGGTAATTTGAGCATTAACACCATAGAATTCTTTATTCATATCATCAAGCTCTTTGTTCATAAACCCCAAAAACCTTTTTTGTTCCTTAAGCTCTTTTCTAAAGAAATTATTATGCTCAAATTGCAAATTCATAAAGCTTCTAATATTTGATTCAATCTCATCCATCCTTCTGAGAAGGTGGTCAGGACCTTTAGGCAAAGCCATAAGGACAAATAGGCACACAAGCAAATAGAAAAAGGCAAGCGGAAAAGAGAGGAGGAGATTGGAAAAGAGAGGGCGAATAAAACGGCAAGGGTGAAGTGGGGGAGAGGAAAACGAGAGGCAAATGGCAAATAATGTAAATGCGAGGGCGATGAGTTTGTGATGGGTACTTGGTATGTCTTGAGTTGAGCGAAGACCTCCCCGGCAACGGCGCCAGAAATCCTTCTTGCTACGTCTTGAGCTAGCGTTGGTTTTCCCCGAAGAGGAGAGGGTGATGCAGCAAAGTGTAGCGTAAGTATTTCCCTCAGTTTTGAGAACCAATGTATCAATCCAGTAGGAGGCTCCTCAAAAGTCCCACGCACCTACACAAACAAACTGAGAACTCGCAACCAACGCAATAAAGGGGTTGTCAATCCCTTCACGGCCACTTGGGAAAGTGAGATCTGATAGAGAGATAATAATATTTTTGGTATTTTGTGATATAGATGCAGAAAAGTAAAGATGCAAATAAAAGTAGATTGAAAGCAAATATGATAAGAGATAGACCCGGGGGCCATAGGTTTCACTAGAGGCTTCTCTTGAGAGCATAAGTATTACGGTGGGTGAACAAATTACTGTCGAGCAATTGACAGAAAAGCGAATAATTATGACATTATCTAGGCATGATCATGTATATAGGCATCACATCCATAACAAGTAGACCGACTCCTGCCTGCATCTACTACTATTACTCCACACATCGACCGCTATCCAGCATGCATCTACAGTATTAAGTTTATAAGAACAGAGCAACACATTAAGCAAGATGATATGATGTAGAGGGATAAACTCATGCAATATGATATAAACCCTATCTTGTTATCCTCGATGGCAACAATACAATACGTGTTTTGCAACCCTTTCTGTCACTGAGTAAGAACACCGCAAGATTGAACCCAAAGCCAAGCACTTCTCCCATGGCAAGAAAGATCAATCTAGTAGGCCAAACCAAACCGATAATTCGAAGATACTTGCAAAGATAACTCAATCATACATAAAAGAATTCAGAGAAGATTCAATTAATGACCATGGATAAATCTGATCATAAACTCACAATTCATCGGATCTCGACAAACACACCGCAAAAAGAGATTACATCGAATAGATCTCCACGAGAGAGGGGGAGAACATTGTATTGTGATCCAAAAAGAGAGAAGAAGCCATCTAGCTAATAACTATGGACCCATAGGTCTGTGGTAAACTACTCACAACTCATAGGAGGGGCAAAGATGTTGATGTAGAGGGCCTCCATGGTCGATTCCCCCTCCGGCAGAGTGCCGGCGAAGACTCCAAGATGGGATCTCGCGGATACAGAAGGTTACAGTGGTGGAAATTGTGTTTCGTGGTGCCCCTGGATGTTTTCGGGGTCCGTGGATATATATAGGAAGAAGAAGTACGTCGGTGGACGCCCGAGGGGCTCACGAGATATGGGGGCGCGCCCTACAGGGGGGGTGCGCCCTCCTATCTCGTGGGGCCCTTGGAGCTTTCTTGACCTACACTCCAGGCTCTCCGGATCAGATTTGTTCCAAAAATAACACTCCTGAAGGTTTCATTCCATTTGGACTCCTTTTGATATTCCTTTTCTTCGAAATACTGAAATAGGGAAAAAAACAGCAATATGGGCTGGGCCTCCGGTTAGTAGGTTAGTCCCAGAAATGATAATAATGTATAAAATAAAGTCCATAAACATCCAAAACAGGTAATATAATAGCATGGAACAATCAAAATTATAGATACATTGGAGACATATCACCTATCTTTTTGCGTATGCATTTGACTGATATGCTTAAAATGAATCCTTAATCTAAGTATATGAAAGATATTGTTACAAATAAAAGAAAGATACCAGAAGCTAAAATTTCCACCATGCTTGCTAATTACATTTTTAAGGGTGGAATACCAAAGAAACTTGGAGATCCAGGAGTACCAACTATACCATGCTCCATTAAAAGAAACTATGTTAAAACTGCTTTATGTGATCTTCGAGCCAGTGTTAGTGTTATGCCTCTCTCTTTGTATCGTAGACTTGATTTGAATAAGTTGACACCTACTAAAATCTCTTTGCAAATGGCCGATAAATCAGCTGCTATACCTGTCGGTATTTGTGAGGATGTGCCTGTTGTGGTTACAACCGTTACTATTTTAACGGACTTTCTTATTCTTGATATTCCCGAGGACGACAGTATGTCGATTATCCTTGGTAGACCCTTTTTGAATACTGCATGGGCTGTTATTGATTGCAACAAAGGCAATGTCACTTTTCATGTTAATGGCAATGGACATACGGTACACTTTCCGAGGAAACAACCTCAAGTTCACAGTATCAATTCTATTGGAAAAATTTCAACGATTACTATTGGAGGTTTTGAGTTCCCTCTTCCTAATGTCAAAAATAAATATGATATTCTTATTGTTTGGACATGCATATCCCCGTTGAGGTAACCTAGTGTTATTCAAAAATTCTCCGGTTTCATGTTATCCGAAAGAAGTTTGTTAACAATACTTGATCAACCTTGTTAGTGGATTCCTTTTGATGAGCATGAGATCGATGAAGTTAGAAAGCACAACTGTCTGTACCCTCCTTTTACTTTCTATTATTTAGATTAAATAATGTAAAACTAGTATTATCTGTCCGTTTTATGAATTATCCTTGCAATAAAAAATACCCCGAAAATAAAAGTTCTCCAAATGTCCTGAAAATGAAGTATGATTTTTTGTAGAATATTTAAGAATTTCTGGCACTGAGAACACACCAGGGGGACCCGCCATTTGGCCACGAGGGCATAGGGCGCGCCCACCCCCTAGGGCGCGCCCCCTGCCTCGTGGGCCCCACATGGACCCTCTCCACTTATTCTAGCACCCACTCACTCAGTCTTCCTCCGAAAAAAATTCCTCCCATAGCTCAAACCCGTGTTCTAGCTCATCTTGCTGCCTTTTTCGATCTCCTTTCTCAAAGCTCCATTCACAAAGCTGTTTTGGGGGATTGTTCTTCGGTATGTGACTCCTCCAATGGTCCGATTAGTTTTTGTTCTAGTGCTTTATTTATTGCAATTTTTTGCTGCCAAGGTGACCCTGTTCTTGAGCTTGCATGTCAAATTTATATGGTCCAAAGTAGTTTTAATGCATGATATAGCCCCTAGGAACTTGTGGGAGTAGTTGCTATCAATCTTGTTGAGTTTGGTTCACTTTTATTTTGAGCCACTAAAAATTTCAGAAATGTTTCAGAGAAAGAAAATGATGAAGAGATTGTTGAGGGGCTCCTCGAGCCGAAGCTCGAAGGATAAGCAGAATGAGGAGAATAAAAAGCCCAAATACCATCTCCCTCGTTATGACCCACAAGTGTAGGGGATCTATCGTAGTCCTTTCGATAAGTAAGAGTGTCGAACCCAACGAGGAGCAGAAGGAAATGACAAGCGGTTTTCAGTAAGGTATTCTCTACAAGCACTGAAATTGTAGGTAACAGATAGTTTTGTGATAGGATAATTTGTAATGGGTAACAAAAATGAAAGTAAATAAGGTGCAGCAAGGTGGCCCAATCCTTTTTGTAGCAAAGGACAAGCCTGGACAAGTTCTTATATGAGAAAAGTGCTCCCAAGGACACAAGGGAATTATCGTCAAGCTAGTTTGCATCACGTTCATATGATTCGCGTTCGTTACTTTGATAATTTGATATGTGGGTGGACTGGTGCTTGGGTACTGCCCTTTCTTGGACAAGCATCCCACTTATGATTAACCCCTATTGCAAGAATCCGCAACTACAAAAGAAGTATTAAGGTAAACCTAACCATAGCATGAAACATGTGGATCCAAATCAGCCCCTTACGAAGCAACACATAAACTAGGGTTTAAGCTTCTGTCACTCTAGCAACCCATCATCTACTTATTACTTCCCAATGCCTTCCTCTAGGCCCAAACAATGGTGAAGTGTCATGTAGTCGACGTTCACATAACACCCCTAGGAGACAGACAACATACATCTCATCAAAATATCGAATGAATACCAAATTCACATGACTACTTATAGCAAGACTTCTCCCATGTCCTCAGGAACAACTATACTACTCTCAAATCATATTCATGTTCATAATCAGAGGGGTATTAATAAGCATTAAGGATCGGAACATATGATCTTCCACCAAATAAACCAACTAGCATCAACTACAAGGAGTAATCAACACTACTAGCAACCCACATGTACCAATCTGAGGTTTTGATACAAAGATTGGATACAAGAGATGAACTAGGGTTTGAGAGGAGATGGTACTGATGAAGATGTTGATGGAGATTGACCTCCTCCCGATGAGAGGATCGTTGGTGATGATGATGGTGATTATTTCCCCCTCCCGAAGGGAAGTTTCCCTGGCAGAACAACTCTGCCGGAGCCCTAGATTGGTTCCGCCAAGGTTCCGCCTCGTGGCGACGGAGTTTCGTCCCGTAAGCTTGCTTATAATTTTTTCCAGGGTAAAAGACCTCATATAGCAGAAGATGGGCACCGGAGGCTTGTCAGGGGGCCCACGAGGCAGGGGGCGCGCCCTAGGGGGGTGGGCGTGCCCCCCACCCTCGTGACCAGGGTGTGGGCCCCCTGACGCTCATTCCTTCGCCAGTATTTTTTATTAAATCCAAAAATGACCTTCGGAGAGTTTCAGGACTTTTGGAGTTGTGCAGAATAGGTCTCTAATATTTGCTCCTTTTCCAGCCCAGAATCCCAGCTGCCGGCATTCTCCCTCTTCATGTAAACCTTGTAAAATAAGAGAGAATAGCCATAAGTATTGTGACATAACGTGTAATAACAGTCCATAATGCAATAAATATTGATATAAAAGCATGATGCAAAATGGACGTATCACCTCGCACTGCGGAGGTCCGGCCGTGTGAATGGCCTTGTGATGCATTCTTAAAGGCCGTCGGAATTTACGACGACTTTTATTACTTGGTTGAGAATGCAAGCCTCACCGACTTCCTCCACGACCAGGGCGAACAATATCTCATACTCACTAATATTTTTGTGCACATTTTTTACTTCCAAGCTAAGAAATCACCACCTTCAGTGGAGTTTACTTATATGATGAGGTTAAGGAGATGTCACTCCATGATTTTTGTCGGGATTGCAAGATACCCTTTGTGGGCAGCATCGTGGAACCATATCCTAGTGATGTGGATGGATTTATTGATAGAATTGCTATAGGGAAAACGAGGAAAGTTTCCGATGCAAGAACTACTAGTATAAATTTTCCTGTTCTTCGTTACTTTGCGATATTTGCTAGTAGATGCTTAATTGGTCGCGGGAACAGTGGAAATCTTAGTGCTCCTGACCTTGTTATTTTGCGCCATGCTTTGTTTCGTGATACAACCTTCAGTTTAGGTGCTATTGTTGCTAAACGGTTAAGTCTGAACCGTACGAAGGGCCCCATCTTCGGAGGTATGTTTGCTTCACGCCTTTCTAAACACTTTGAGATACCTATTAGGCATCATGAGAAAGAGGAAAAGTTGCTGCCCACTATTTTTCTAGATTATAAGAGTATGGTAGCACAAGAATTTATTGTTAAAAATAAGAAGAAGATGCTTAAGTATAACTTGATATTTGACAAAACTCACTGTGAGACTATTACCTTGCCTGCACCTTGTTTGTTTAACATACTTTCAGGCACGTACCTCATCTTGCCCAAGGCCATTTATGCATACTGGAATCTGACACAAGTTCCAGAGCCTGAGCCTGAGCCTGAGCCACCACTTGACCCCTATTGACAGTTTGTTTATTAGTGGGATCCTAAGGAGATCGCTAAGCGGTGGCACCCTGAGGACCCTCCTCAGTACACTGGAGAGAGTAGCTTCGATCCATGGGCATAGACCAACTCAGGCCAAAAGCCTTGGGGGAGTACGTATTTCTCACCGACATTACATTCATGTTCACACTCATTCTAGTTGTCGGTGCTCATACTTTTTCATTGTACTATCCAGGCTAGTTTATTTTCCTTTCTTGCTTTCTTCTTGTGTGTTTGAAAAACCTTAAGAAAAACCAAAAAAAAAATAGTTGTAGCCTTCAGCTAGTTTACTTTCCATGCTTGTAGTAGTAATATTAAAAGAAAGCCCAAAAAGATTTCTCGTTCTTCTTTTGCTTGTTGGGAGCTTTCCCGTGTAAATAGTTTTAGTTCTTTTCTTTTCTTTGGGGGTCGAGAGGAGAAGACCACGATGAAAATGTTGAGTGACTTTTGTATGCATTATTGTTGATCTAACCAAGAGCCCATATTACCTTGTCTTCTCCTTTGTATTAAATGCTTGCAGATTCCAGCTTAGTCCAATGCACGTGCACTATTATTATTATCCACACCGTTCGGTCGTGCGAGTGAAAGGCAATAATGACGATATATGATGGACAGATTGAGATGAGAGAAGATGGTATGAACTTGATCTATCTTGTTTTTGTAAATATGATTAGTCCATCGTTCCTGATTTAGCCTATTATGAATGAAACATGTTTGCAATGACAATTAGAGATTATAGTTGCTCATGCCATGCTTAATTAGCTAGGAGTTTATAATGGTTTACCTTGCGTGCCAACATGCTATCAAAATGGTTGTGATGTGGTATGATAGGGTGGTATCCTCCTTTGAGTGATCCGAGTGGTTTGACTTGGCACATGTTCACGCATGTAGTTGAAACAAAATCAACATAGCCTCCACGATATTTATGTTCATGGTGATTTATATCCTACTCATGCTTGCACTCATTATTGATTAATCTTAATGCATGTTCATGACTGTTGTCGCTCTCTAGTTGGTCGCTTCCTAGTCTCTTTATAGCCTTCACTTGTCCTAAGTGGAAATACTGCTTGTGCATCCACTTCCATAAACCCCAAAGTTATTCCATATGAGTCCACCATACCTTCCTATATGCGGTATTTACCAGCCATTCCAAGTAGATTTGTATGTGCCAAACTGTAAACCTTTAAATGAAATTTTGTTTTGTATGCTCGAATAGCTCATATATCAACTAGGGCTGTCTATATCTTCCGTGCTAGGTGGGTTATTCTCACGATGAGTGGACTCCGCTCATCATTCACGAGAAAATGGCCGGTAACTTGGATGCCCAGTCCCATGCTCAAGTCAAATCAAAATAATTGCGAACAAAACTCCCGCAGGATTGTTGCTAGTTGGACGGCACACATTGTTTCGGGCCAGCCATGAATTGAATCTCGTTGGTGGTAGGGGAGTATAAACTTTACCATCCTGTTTGGGAACCGCCTATAATGTATGTAGCATGGAAGATATCGAGATCTCTTGGTTGTTATGTTGACAATGAAAGTATACCACTCAAAATATTATTCATCTTTGTTTCAAAACTCGAGCTCCGGCATCTCTACAAATCCCCGCTTCCCTCTGTGAAGGGGCTATCTATTTAATTTTGTGTTGAGTCATCATCCTCTTATTAAAAAGCACCAGTTGGATAGACCCGCTGTCATTTGCATGCATTGCTATTAATTTACATTGAGTATGACCATGACTGGATCTCTTTACCCATGAATTACAATATCTAGGCAGTCCTTGATCTTCAGGGGTTCTCTGCATTTATGTTTTGTGGTCTCAGAAAGGGCTAGCGAGATACCATCTTGTTATATCATATTATGATTGTTTTGAGAAAGTGTTGCCATCCGAGATTTATTATTATTGCTCGCTAGTTGATTATGCCATTAATGTGTGTAAATGTGAGACCTAAATGTTATTGTGAATATGGTTAGCTCATAATCTTTGCTGAAAACTTGAAAGTGGGCTTTACATATTTGCAACAACATGATCAAACAGAGTTTGTAAAAGTTTTTTTTATCAGTTTCAGTTAGTCAACTGAATTGCTTGAGGACAAGCAAATGTTTAAGCTTGGGGGAGTTGATACACATCTCCAATGTATCTACTTCTCCAAACAATTTTGCCCTTGTTTTGGACTCTAACTTGCATGATTTGAATGGAACTAACCCGGACTGATGCTGTTTTTAGCAGAACTGCCATGGTGTTATTTTTGTGCAGAAATAAAAGTTCTCGGAATGACCTGAAAATCCACGGAGACACGTTTTGGAATTAATAAAAAATATTGCCGAAAGAATCAGCATCAGGGGGCCCACACCCTATCCACGAGGGTGCAGGGCGCGCCCCCCTGAGGCACGCCCCCTGCCTCGTGGGTCCCCTGTGACTCCACCGACCTCAACCCCAACTCCATATATTCACTTTCAGGGAGAAAAAAAATCAGAGAGAAGGATTCATTGCGTTTTCCGATACGGAGACGCCACCAAGCCCTAATCTTCCTTGAGAGGGCTGATCTGGAGTCCGTTCGGGGCTCCGGAGAGGGGAATCCGTCGCCATCGTCATCATCAACCATCCTCCATCACCAATTTCATGATGCTCACCGCCGTGCGTGAGTAATTCCATCGTAGGCTTGTTGGACGGTGATGGGTTGTATGAGATTTACCATGTAATCGAGTTAGTTTTGTTAGGGTTTGATCCCTAGTATCCATTATGTTCTAAGATTGATGTTGCTATGACTTTGTCATTCTTCATGCTTGTCACTAGGGCCCGAGTGCCATGATTTCAGATCTGAACCTAGTATGTTTTCATGAATATATGTGAGTTCTTGATCCTATCTTGCAAGTCAATAGTCAGCTACTATGTGTTATGATCCGGCAACCCCGAAGTGACAATAATCGGGACCACTCGCGGTGATGACCGTAGTTTGAGGAGTTCATGTATTCACTAAGTGTTAATGCTTTGGTCCGGTACTCTATTAAAAGGAGGCCTTAATATCCCTTAGTTTCCAATAGGACCCCGCGGCCACAGGAGGGTAGGACAAAATATGTCATGCAAGTTCTTTTCCATAAGCACGTATGACTATATTTGGAATACATGCCTACAATACATTGATGAACTTGAGTTAGTTCTGTGTCACCCTATGTTATAACTGTTGCATGAGGAATCGCATCCGACATAATTATCCATCACTGATCCATTGCCTACGAGCTTTTCACATATTTTTCTTTGCTAAGTTACTTCTCCTTTGCCACTGTTACGATCGCTACAAAACTTCTACTGTTACTTTTGGCACCGTTACCATTACTTCCATACTACTTTGCTATTAAATATTTTGCTGCAGATATTAAGTCTTTCAGGTGTGGTTGAATTGACAACTCAGCTGCTACTACTTGAGAATATTCTTTAGCTCCCCTTGTGTCGAATCAATAAATTTGGGTTGAATATTATACCCTCAAAAACCGTTGCTATCCCCTATACTTGTGGGTTATCAGTCTTGAGCAATGTTAATTTGCATTGATTGCAAACAGGGTGCGGGATTCTCTGACGCAAACAAAGAAATGAAGGAAATATGCCCTAGAGGAAATAATAAAGTTATTATTTATTTCCTTATTTCATGATAAATGTTTATTATTCATGCTAGAATTGTATTAACCGGAAACTTAGTACATGTGTGAATACACAGACAAAACATAGGGTCCCTAGTATGCCTCTACTTGACTAGCTCGTTAATCAAAGATGGTTATGTTTGCTAACCATAGACATGTGTTGTCATTTGATGAACGGGATCACATCATTAGAGAACGATGCGATGAACATGACCCATCCATTAGCTTAGCATTATGATCGTTGCAGTTTCATTGCTACTGCACTCTTCATGACTTATACATGTTCCTCAGACTATGAGATTATGCAACTCCCGAATACCGGAGGAACACTTTGTGTGCTACCAAATGTCACAACGTAAATAGGTGATTATAAAGGTGATCTTCAGGTGTCTCCGAAGGTGTTTGTTGGGTTGGCATAGATCGAGATTAGGATTTGTCACTCCGTGTTTCGGAGAGGTATCTCTGGGCCCTCTCGGTAATACTCATCATTATAAGCCTTGCAAGCATTGTGACTAATGAATTAGTTGCGGGATGAAGTATTACGGAACGAGTAAAGAGACTTTCCAGTAACAATATTGAACTAGGTATATTGATACCGACAATCGAATCTCGGGTAAGTAACATACCGATGACAAAGGGAACAACGTATGTTGTTATGCGGTTTGACTGATAAAGATCTTCATAGAATATGTAGGAACCAATATGAGCATCCAAGTTTCACTATTGGTTATTGACCGGAGATGTGTCTCGGTCATGTCTACATAGTTCTCGAACCCGTAGGGTCCGCATGCTTAATGTTCGATGATGATTGGTATTATGAGTTTATGTGATTTTATGTACCCAAGGTTGTTCGGAGTCCCGGATGATATCACGGACATGACGAGGAGTGTCGAAATGGTCGAGACATAAAGATTGATATATTGGAAGGCTATATTCGGATATCGGAAAGGTTCTGAGTGATTCGGGTATTTTTTGGAGTACCAGGGAGTTATGGGAATTCACCGGGAGAAGTAATGGGCCTTATTGGGCTTTAGTGGAGAAAGAGGAGAAGGGCAAGGAGATGGCGCAAGCCTCCCCCCTGCCCAAACCGAATTGGCAAGGGGTGGGGGCACAACCCCCCTTTCATTCTCCCTCTCCCTCTCTTTCCTTCTCTCCTACTCCGAATAGGAAAGGGAATCCTACTATTACTTGGGAGTCCTAGTAGGAGTCCCTATGCTTGGCGCGCCCCCTAGGCCGACCACCTCCTCCCTCCCTCATTTATATACGATGGAGGGGAGCACCCCAAGGACACACAAATTGATCTTTTAGCCGCGTGCGGTGCCCTCCTCCACAATATTCCACCTCTGTCATATCGTCATAGTGCTTAGGCGAAGCCCTGTGCCAGTAAATTCATCATCACCGTCACCATGCCGTCGTTCTGCGGAACTCTCCCTCGGCCTCAGCTGGATCTAGACTTCGAGGGACGTCACCAGCTGAACGTGTGCAGATCGCGGAGGTGCCGTGCGTTCGATACTTGATCAGTTGGATCGCGAAGATGTTCAGCTACATCAACTGCATTAACTAAACCCTTCCGCTTTCGGTTTACGAGGGTACGTGGACACACTCTCCCCTCCCGTTGCTATGCATCACCTAGATAGATCTTGCGTGATCATAGGATTTTTTTTGAAATTACCGCGTTCCCCAACAGTGGCATCCGAGCCAGGTCTATGCGTAGATGTTATATGCACGAGTAGAACACAAAGAGTTGTGGGCGATAATAGTCATACTGCTTACCACCAACATCTTACTTTGATTCGGCAGTATTGTTGGATGAAGCGGCCTGGACCGACATTACATGACCGCGGTAATGAGACTGGTTCTAACGACGTGCTTTTGCACAAAGGTGGCTGGCGGGTGTTTGTTTCTCCAACTTTAGTTGAATCAAGTTTGACTACGGCCGGTCCTTGTTGAAGGTTAAAACATCACACTTGACGAAAAATCATTGTGGTTTTGATGCGTAGGTAAGAACTGTTCTTGCTAGAAGCCCATAGCAGCCACGTAAAACTTGCAACAACAAAGTACAGGATGTCTAACTTGTTTTTGCAGGGCTTGCTGTGATGTGATATGGTCAAGGCATAATGTGATACAAATTGTTGTATGAGATGATCATGTTTTGTAATAAAGTTATCGGGAACTGGCAGGAGCCATATGGTTGTCGCTTTATTGTATGCAATGCAATCGTCATGTAATTGTTTTACTTTATCACTAAGCGGTAGCAATAGTCGTAGTAACAATAGTTGGCGAGATGACAATGATGCTATGATGGAGATCAAGGTGACGCGCCGGTGACGATGGAGATCATGACGATGCTTTGGTGATGGAGATCATGAGCACAAGATGATGATGGCCATATCATGTCACATATTTTGATTGCATGTGATGTTTATCTTTTATGCATCTTATTTTTGTTAGTACGGCGGTAGCATTATAAGATGATACCTTACTAAAATTTTAATGTATAAGTGTTCTCCCTGAGTATGCACCGTTGCTACAGTTCTTCGTGCCGAGACACCACATGATGATCGGGTGGGATAAGCTCTACATTCACATAAAACGGGTGCAAGCCAGTTTTCCACATGCAGAATACTAGGGTTAAACTTGACTAGCCTAGCATATGCAGATATGGCCTCAGAACACTGGAGACCGAAAGGTCGAGCGTGAATCATATAGTAGATATGATCAACATAGAGATGTTCACCATTGAAAACTACTCTATCTCACGTGATGATCGGACATGGTTTAGTTGATATGGATCACGTGATCATTTAGATGACTAGATGGATGTCTATCTAAGTGGGAGTTCTTAAGTAATATGATTAATTGAACTTTAATTTATCATGAACTTAGTCCTGATAGTATTTTGCAAATTATGTTGTAGATCAATAGATCGCGTTATAGCTTTCCTATGTTTTTTATATGTTCCTAGAGAAAACTAAGTTGAAAGATGATAGTAGCAATGATGCAGACTGGGTCCATGATCTGAGGTGTATCCTCATTGCTGCACAGAAGAATTATGTCCTTGATGCACCGCTAGGTGACAGACCTATTGCAGGAGCAGATGCAGACACTACTGGAATCAGCTTATTTGCCGTCTGCCAGTTCTTTGCCGTCAGCTGGCGGATGGCAAAGAGGCACTTTGCCGTTTTCTTGCAAAAAACAGACGGCAAAGAACTGACAGACGGCAAAGGTGCCAGTTGCCATCATCCAATTATTTGCCGTCTGCCAGCAGATGGCAAAGAATCTTTACCATGTGCTGGCGGACGGCAAAGAGGTGGGGCTATCTCTTTTTTTGCGGGTACAAAGAAAATCATTGACCCCCACCTCCTCTCTCTGTCTCCCCTCTCTCCGCACGGCCCCCACCTCCTCTCTCTCTCCCCCCCTCTATCTCTCCCGCTCGTCTCTCCCT
>NC_041391.1:21369679-21386910 GCF_002162155.2 Triticum dicoccoides
GGCCGATTTCGGCGAGCTCCGACGGGATTCGACACCGCCCAGCACACCCACGTGACCCCCTCGCCCCGCTCCTCCATCCCCTCCGACCAGATCTGACTCGCGCGTCCTCCAGCGACCATGCGTGACCCTCCCCTGCGGCTAGGGTTTCGGCCACCACATCGCCGGCGTGGCTCCGGTGTTGCTCCGGTGACTCGGGTGAGTCTCTTCACTCCTCCTCGTCACATCCATCCCTCTCTTTCTCACCGCGTCGCGTCGCGTCTCCTCTTCCTCACAGATCCATCACGCCGGGAAGCCATGGATGGGAAGGACACCATGGACGGGAAGGACGCCGTGGAGGACGCAGCTCCACCACTGCCCCAACGCCACCCAGGTCCGCCCCTTCTCCTCTCCTCCCCTCTTGGATTTCTTCTTTTCCTGCCTTGCACCCGTCCACTCAAGTTCTAAACCAAACAAGAAAAATTATCAATCTTGTTTTTGCTGCATATGCAATAATGGTTGAGGAGGACTCAATTGTTCACTTCTATAATTGTGCCATAAATCGGTTTACTCTGCTTGAGGGCTGCCGTGGTTAGCTCGATTTGATAGGGTCCTTACTACATATGCTGCAGGGATTTAACTTGACTTGTTAATAATGAGTGTCAATCAATCAAACACAAGGAAATTATAAATGCTTACTATTTCGTATAGTGATCGTTGTGTTGTGTATAGGTAAAACTTGTGTTGTCCTTATCTACTTCGGAGGCATCATCATGTGTTGTCAATTTAGTTTCTACCATGGTTTTGGTTTGGTCCCGCTTATGCGAAATCGATCATTCATTGCTTCTGAACACTCTACCTTTAATCTTTGCTTCTGTAAAACCGGCCTTTCTTCTATTGAATGGAGTGTTTGCTTGCTATGCGGGAAAAGTAGCTCATTCATCGCTGATTTGGCATGTGCAACCAAAGTGGACGGACCGCATTTAGGTCCGGTCGCCGTGAGGATCCTCTGGCGGTGCTAGATGTGCCGTGGCGCGGTGGTGCCCCCGGGTGGCGCCTCCGTGCTACGGTTCCCCTGGTTGGCGCCTTCGTGCCCGTGCTCTCACTGGCGCCGCCGTTGTGGTGCTCTCTGGCAAGCTCCGGCTTGTTGTGGTGGTGTTGGTTGTGATGCTGGTCACACCATAGTGATGGTGTGGCTGCATCCTGCTTCGGCTACAACTCCTTTTGGTGAGCTTCTCCTTGCTCCCCTCCTGATCTCTCTAATGCATAGCTCTTGATCTTGTTGGATGTGAGGCTCTATTAGCTGTGGTTAGCTGCTGTAGATGAGCATCAACTTGTATTGGAGCTCTCTGTGATGGATTCTTGCTGTGTCAGGGTTTTGGTCAGTGACCATCTATGTGTATTTGTGAAGTATATATACTCCTGTACTGCTCTGTTCTATGTAGTTGATCCTGAGGTTGTTACTTTGGTCAGTTACTTTACTCATGAACGGATACTCACTTGTTCTTAGTTATTTTACTTCTAATACTGATATGAACAGATACCACTTGGTTTGGCTATTCCTATTTGTCTCTTTCTAATAGCCTATGAACAGATACTATACTTGGTTTTGGCTGTTACTTTCCTAGTTTCTACTGATTAGACAGATACTACATCTGATTTGGGCAGTGATGCTGGTCTGAGCCCCCCTCTCTTAGTCTTAATTTACATGTGACTATCCCTGTGCTGTGATGAACTAGCCCTGGCACTTCCAGGCTGTCTGAGCACATAATCCCTCAAGTATACCTTGAGGTCTTCTGTAGCTCTCCTTAATAGTTATCTCTTCTAAGCTGCTGGTGGTTGGATGTGTTGGGACTTGGTCTGGTTGGCTGGTTGTGATGTATATCTCCTACTGGAGCTTTGTTTTTGGCGTTGCACAGTGACATGTACCTATTGTCACTAGACAAAACTGATTGTGGTGATGAAGTCTAATCTTTGGCTTTAATCACTAGTTTTTAGTTGGCTTAATTCCTGGAGCTAGTACTGATAGTGGTCTTTGTGTTGGCATTTAACTTACTGCTAATTGTGGTGGCTTCTTGATTGGGTCCTTGGCTGGTTCTCTTCTTTGGCTCTTTGGTATTGGTTTACTCTATTTGGTTTTCTAATTAAGATCACTTTGAAAATCAGGATCTTAACTAAGATTATCTTGATCTCAAGTACTGGCTCCTACAGCATTGCATTTCACCAAGTGAAATGCTACATTTCTACTCCTAACCCATTCTCTCTTTCTTAGTGTTTTTGTTATGCAGGTTGGAAGAAAAGAAGAAGATCCAGAGAAGATCTTAGTAATAAGATAGTTTTTAGGAAAATAGATATTTACTTTTAGATCATTCCTTGTAATATTTGTTGGATATGTGTTCATGGATATGTGTTGGATATATATGTGTTCATGACTATATATTGGTAACATGTGTTGGATATATATGTGTTCATGAGTATTGGTAATATGTGTTGGATATGCTATATTGGTCATACATATAGTCTGTGTTTGATTTTCTGTGAAAACGAATTGATATAAGAAGAAACAGAATTAATGCCTATTTGGTCTCTTTGCCATCTGCCAACAGATGGCAAAGAGCCTGCAGCCTTTGCCGTCTGCCAGCAGATGGCAAAGAGCCGTGCCCTTTGCCGTCTGCCAGCAGATGGTAAAGAGTCGTGCCCTTTGCCGTCCGCCACTGACGGCAAATGCCTCTTTGCCGTCCGCTGCAAAAAACAGACGGCAAAGAAGGCCTTTGCCGACCCTGTCTTTACCGTCACTGTTTGCCGTCCGCGGCGGACGTCAAAGGCCTTTTCCGTCCGCCATCCTAGCCTTTGCCGTCTGCCATCCTAGCCTTTGCCGTCCGCCATGGCTGATGGCAAAGTACTAGATTCCTGTAGTGAGACGTTATGAATGTTTGGCTAGCTCAATATGATGACTACTTGATAGTTTAGTGCATCATGCTTTACGGCTTAGAACTGGGACTTGAAAAACATTTTTGAAACGTCACAGAGCATATAAGATGTTCCAAGAGATGAAATTAGTATTTGAGACTCATGCCCGTGTCAAGAGGTATGAGACCTCCGACAAGTACTTTGCCTAAAAGATGGAGGAGAATTGCTCAACTAGTGAGCATGTGCTCAGAATGTCTGGGTACTACAATCACTTGAATCAAGTGGGAATTAATCTTCCAGATAAGATAGTGATTGACAGATTTCTCTAGTCACCATCACCAAGTTACTGGAACTTTGTGATGAACTATAGTATGGAAGGGATGACGAAAATGATTCTCGAGCTCTTCGTGATGCTGAAATCGACGAAGGTAGAAATCAAGAAAGAGCATCAAGTGTTGATGATTAAACAAGGCCACTAGTTTCAAGAAAAGGGAAAAGGGAAGGAAAGGGAACTTCAAGAAGAATGGCAAGCAAGTTGTCACTCCCGTGAAGAAGCCCTAAGCTAGACCTAAGACTGAAACTAAGTGCTTCTACTGCAAAGGAAATGGTCACTTGAAGTGGAACTGCCCCAAATATTTGGCGGATAAGAAGGATGGGAAAGTGAACATAGGTATATTTGATATACATATTATTGATGTGTACCTTACTAGTGCTCGTAGTAATCCCTAGGTATTTGATACTTGTTCAGTTGCTAAGATTAGTAACTCGAAACAGGAGTCGCAGAATAAATAGAGACTAGTTGAGGATGAAGTGATGATGTGTGGTTGAAGTAGTTCCAAGATTGATATGATCATCATCGAGCACTCCCTAAACTTTCAGGATTAGTGTTGAACCTAAATAAATGTTATTTGGTGTTTGCGTTGATCACGAATATGATTAGATCATGTTAATTGCAATATAGTTATTCATTTAAGACAGAGAATAATTGTTATTCTGTTTACATGAATAAAACCTTCTATGCTCATACACCCAATGTTGATGGTTTATTGGATCTCGATTGTGGTAATACACATATTCATAGTATTGATGCCAAAAGATGCAAAGTTGATAATGATAGTGCAACTTATTTGTGGCACTGTCATTTGGGTCATATCGGTGTAAAGCGCATAAAGAAACTCCATAAAGATGGACTTTTAGATTCACTTGATTATGAATCATTTGATGCTTGTGAACCGTGCCTTATGTGCAAGATGACTAAAACTCCGTTCTCCGGAACAATGGAACGAGCTAGTGACTTATTGAAAATAATACATACCGATGTATGCACTCCAATGAGTGTTGATGCTCGTGGCGGGTATCGTTATTATCTGACCTTCACAGATGATTTGAGCAGATATTGGTATATCTACTTAATGAAACACAAGTCTAAAATATTTGAAAAGTTCAAAGGATTTCAGAGTGAAGTGGAGAATCAGCGTAACAAGAAAATTAAGTTTCTATGATCTGATCATTGAGGAGAATATTTGAGTTACGAGTTTGGCCTTCATTTAAAACAATGTGGAATAGTTTCACAACTCACGCCACCTGGATCACCACAACGTAATGGTGTGTCCGAATGTCGTAACCGCACTTTATTGGATATGGTGCGATCTATGATGTCTCTTACCGATTTACCACTATCTTTTTGGGGTTATGCATTAGAGACAGCTGCATGCATGTTAAACAGGGCACCATCAAAATCCGTTGAGATGACTCCTTATGAACAGTGGTTTGGCAAGAAACCAAAGTTGTCGTTTCTTAAAGATTGGGGTTGCGATGCTTATGTGAAAAAGCTTCAACCTGATAAGTTCAAACCCAAATCGGAGAAGTGCATCTTCATACGATACCCAAAGGAAACTGTTGGGTACACCTTCTATCACAGATTCTAAAGGCAAGATATTCATTGCTAAGAATGGATCCTTTCTAGAGAAGTAGTTTCTCTCGAAAGAAGTGAGTGGGAGGAAAGTAGAACTTGATGAGGTAATTGTACCTTCTCCCTTATTGGAAAGTAGTTCAGCACAGAAATCAGTTCCAGTGATTCCTACACCAATTAGTGATGAAGCTAATGAAGATGATCATGAAACTTCAGATCAAGTTACTACCAAACCTCGTAGGTCAACCAGAGTACGATCCGCACCATAGTAGTACGTTAATCCTATTCTGGAAGTCATGTTACTGGACCATGATGAACCTATGAACTATGAGGAAGCGATGATGAGGCTAGATTCCGCGAAATGGCTTGAGGCCATGAAATCTGAGATGGGATCCATGTATGAGAACAAAGTGTGGACTTTGGTGGACTTTCCCGATGATCGGCAAGCCATAGAAAATAAATGGATCTTCAAGAGGAAGATGTAAGCTGATAGTTGTGTTACTATCTACAAAGCTAGACTTGTCGCAAAAGGTTTTCGACAAGTTCAAGGAGTTGACTACGATGAGACTTTCTCACCTGTAGTGATGCTTAAGTCTGTCCGAATCATGTTAGCAATTGTTGCATTTTATGATTATGAAATTTGGCAGATGGATGTCAAAACTGCATTCCTGAATGGATTTTTGGAAAAAGAGTTGTATATGATGCAACCAGAAGGTTTTGTCGATCCAATGGGTGCTAACAAAGTGTGCAAGCTCCAACGATCCATTTATGGACTGGTGCAAGCCTCCCGGAGTTGGAATAAACACTTTGATAGTGTGATCAAAGCATATGGTTTTATACAGACTTTTGGAGAAGCCTGTATTTACAACAAAAGTTTGGGAGCTCTGTAGCATTTCTTATATTATATGTGGATGGCATATTGTTGATTGGAAATGATATAGAATTTCTGGATAGCATAAAGGGATACTTGAATAAGAGTTTTTCAAAGAAAGACCTTGGTGAAATCTGCTTACATATTGGGCATCAAGATTTATAAAGACAGATCAAGACGCTTGATAAGTTTTTTCAATGAGTATATACCTTGACAAGTTTTTGAAAGAGTTCAAAATGGATCAGTCAAAGAAGGAGTTGTTGTCTGTATTACAAGGTGTAAAAATTGAGTAAGACTCAAAGCCCGACCACTGCAGAAGATAGAAAGAGAATGAAAGTTATTCCCTATGCTTCAGTCATAGGTTCTATAAAGTATGCTATGATGTGTGCCATACCTATTGTGTAGATTGCCATGAGTTTGGCAAGGGGGTACAATAGTGATCTAGAAGTAGATCACTGGACAGTGGTCAAAATTATCCTTAGTGAGGACTAAGGAAATGTTTCTCGGTTATGGGTGTGATAAAGAGTTCATCGTAAAGAGTTACGTCGATGCAAGCTTTTACAACGATCCAGATGACACCGAGTCTCAATCTGGATACATATTGAAACTGGGAGCAATTAGCTAGAGTAGCTCCATACAGAGCATTGTAGACATAGAATATTTGCAAAATACATACGACTCTGAATATGATAGACCCGTTGACTAAACTTCTCTCACGAGCAAAACATGATCACACCTTAGTACTCTTTGGGGGTTAATCACATAGCGATGTGAACTAGATTATTGACTCTAGTAAATCCTTTGGGTTATGGTCACATGGTGATGTGAACTATGGGTGTTAATCACATACAGATGTGCACTATTGGTGTTAAATCACATGGTGATGTGAACTAGATTATTGACTCTAGTGCAAGTGGGAGACTGAAGGAAATATGCCCTAGAGGCAATAATAAAGTTATTATTTATTTCCTTATTTCATGATAAATGTCTATTATTCATGCTAGAATTGTATTAACCGGAAACTTAGTACATGTGTGAATACATAGACAAAGCATAGTGTCCCTAGTATGCCTCTACTTGACTAGCTCGTTAATCAAAGATGATTATGTTTCCTAACCATAGACATGTGTTGTCATTTGATGAACGAGATCACATCATTAGGAGAATGATGTGATGGACATGACCCATCCGTTAGCTTAGCATTATGATCGTTACAGTTTCATTGCTACTGCTCTCTTCATGACTTATACATGTTCCTCAGATTATGAGATTATGCAACTCTCAAATACCGGAGGAACACTTTGTGTGCTATCAAACGTCACAATGTAAATGGGTGTTTATAAAGGTGCTCTACAGGTGTCTCCGAAGGTGTTTGTTGGATTGGCATAGATCGAGATTAGGATTTGTCACTCCGTGTTTCAGAGAGGTATCTCTGGGCCCTCTCGGTAATATTCATCACTATAAGCTTTGCAAGCATTGTGAGTAATGATTTAGTTGCGGGAGGAAGTATTACGGAACGAGTAAAGAGACTTTTCGATAATGAGATTGAACTAGGTATGTTGATATCGACGATCGAATCTCGGGCAAGTAACATACCGATGACAAAGGGAACAACGTATGTTGTTATGCGGTTTGACCGATAAAGATCTTCGTAGAATATGTAGGAACCAATATGAGAATCCAGGTTCCGCTATTGATTATTGACCGAAGATGTGTCTCGGTCATGTCTACATAGTTCTCGAACCCGTAGGGTCCGCACGCTTAATATTCGATGACGATTGGTATTATGAGTTTATTGTTATTTGATGTACCGAAGGTTGTTTGGAGTGCGGGATGAGATCACGGACATGACGAGGAGTCACAAAATGGTCGAGACGTAAAGATCGATATATTGATTGGAAGACTATATTCGGACATCGGAAAGGTTCTGAGTGATTCGGGTATTTTTTTGGAGTACCGGGGAGTTACGGGAATTCACCGGGAGAAGTAATGGGCCTTATTGGGCTTTAGTGGAGAGAGAGGAGAAGGGCCAAGAGGTGGTGCGTGCCTCCCCCCTGCCCAAACCGAATTGGACAACGGGTGGTGGCGCAGCCACCCTTCCCTTCTCCCTCTCCCTCTCTTTAATTCTCTCCTACTCTGAATAGGACTGGAAATCCTACTTGGACTTGGGAGTCCTAGTAGGACTCCCTATGCTTGGCGCGCCCCCTAGGCCGGCCACCTCCTCCCTCCCTCCTTTATATACGGGGGAGGGGAGCACCCCAAGGACACACAAGTTGATCTTTTAGCCGTGTGCTGTGCCCCCTCCACAGTATTCCACCTCGGTCATATCGTCGTAGTGCTTAGGCGAAGCCCTGCCCAGATAACTTCATCATCACCATCACCACACCGTCATGCTAACGGAACTCTCCCTCGTCCTCAGCTGGATCTAGAGTTCGAGGAACGTCACCGAGTTGAACGTGTGCAGATCACGGAGGTGTCGTGCGTTCGGTACTTGATCGTTGGATCGCGAAGATGTTCAACTACATCAACCGCATTAACTAAATGCTTCCTCTTTCGGTCTATGAGGGTACGTGGACACACTCTCCCCTCTTGTTGCTATGCATCACCTAGATAGATCTTGCATGATCATAGTTTTTTTTTTGAAATTACCGCGTTCCCCGACAAGAAATGCTCCTAGAGAAAGGAATCAGTCTCTTCAGTCCGGCGCATGCCTCAAATTCATTTTTCCTTTGGATTATTCCTTTTTTTTGAATTTCGCACCGGAAACTTTTCTAGGAGAAGTTTGAATCCGTTCCGTTTGGATATTAATCGGACTTGGTTTGACATGGTTTATGTGTTACTGGTTCCCGGAAGAGTCAATTTCTCCTTTAGCTCAACCCTTTATTACCCTTCCTTTGGATTCATATTTTGTTTGTACACAATCAATGCCCCCCCAACATATGTTGCAACGTCTTCAATAGCATGCTCTTACTTCGTCTTTCCCTTAATAAGTCATCAAATTTGGTGCTTTTCGATCCCCAGTTGCTATGGGCAACAAAGGCAGAAATACAATAGAATCCTCCATTTAAGTGGTTCTCGCTTCTCCTTGTTCCTACTCCTAACTCCTCCCTGGGTAGTTCCCAATGTTTGGAACATTCCATACTTCATGGGTGCAACATCAACAAATTCGCTCATGATCAAGTTACAACCTAAGATCTATGACTATATTATGTTAACTGTTCGTATTTTGTTCATTCCATTGGTATGCTCCCAGGTACCTATAATTGTGATATGTTTGCCAGAACCAAGGGGTCTTTCTGTGGAAACCTTCACGAGCAATCATCGTTTTTGATGGTTTTTCCGCTTTTCACAACTACTCTTTCCACACCCCCGAATATCTGGTGCCAAACCGTCGCCCCTTTCCTTATATATTCGATAATTGAGTTTGCTATCTTTGTGGCATTGATTGTACATGTTCGTGAAGAGGGCTGGACGAGTAGAATGAGGGAAATCAGGTCGATCGAGAAAAAAGAGGAGTATACTAGAAAACCTAGAACTTCAAAAGTCACTATCAATGAATTCTCGAGCAATTCTAAACCAACATATGCTCCATATAGATGGAATGTCAGGTAAGAACCTAACAGAAGTTTCGCGACTCCTTCATGGAATATAGGTCTTAGAATATAAATAATGTCAGTTCGCACCCGACAACTCATTATCATCTGTTGGCCTAACTGAGTCCATTAGCTCTTGTTGCCCTTCTATGGTGGGGATCCAGAGAGTTCATTTTATGAAATATCTGATCAAGTAAAAAAAAGACATGTGGTTGCAACAATCACAAACCATATAAAAATGCATATCCCGTGTGTGCTCTAGTTTTGGGTTCTCCTAGACCACCATTATGAACCAAAAACAACCATACCTAGTGAAGGGGAGCTCTTTGCAGCTGTTAGTGGAAAGATGGAAATTGGTTCTAAAAGAGCCGAGCTAGGGATAAGAGATATGGTTGGTTGGCAGAATGGAAGGAATGCTATTCAAACGGGGGTTATAATATGGATAATCTCACCAATGCTCTCTGACACAACATACCTGCTATCCAAAGACCCCACCTATAATGTCAAGATAGCTATGTCAACCAACGTTGTTTTATAGATCCAACCTTACCATATGGTGTTTCTCTTATCTTCTCCTGAATGGGTTTACTTAACCCTAGCTATACAGGTGGGGTACAAGAGACGGTACCAAGAGTTGGAGAAGCACGTGGCCCTATACCTGTGCTGATTGAGTTCGAGAGCACCGGTATTTATTGCATTAGGACATGTCTTGCATTGCTAGAGCTTTTAGTAAGACGAGTAGCTCTCGAGTACGTTTCTGTTTCATCCACTCCAAATGAGCGCGTTTCACCATGCTCCACCGACTGTTCCAAACTGGCATCCTTTCCTAAACTCAATGAACTAATTGATAAGTCTTCCCTGCCTGGCTGTGCCCTTAATGAATTGATTTGTTGGCGGCTATAGCAAGATCTGTGCCAGAGTCTATCTCCCCATCCCTCTGGCGAGGTAGCAATGAGCTATCAAATGCCAATAGAGGATAGATCATGTTGTCCCTTTGTTTTAGCACCACAATCTGCGTTCGTTCCTACATCATCTAAATCAGCACTGGGAGCGGTTTCAGATACTAAGAACTTGGTAATTGAGGGTTGGACAAAGCATGATCTTTGGTTCGGTTACTTTTCTTCCCCTGATTTTCTGATCTAAATCCCATTTCATTGATTTTCTGACAAGAATTCCAAAAGGAAAACTAGGAGAACTTGACTTGAAATGATTATCCCATTTCTTGCTTTCCCAACCGGAACAACAAACTAGTAGGAAAGGATATGTTATTTTGGAGTTCTGTCCCGACCTTCATTCAATTATCCGGGCTCCCCTTCGGCTTGAAGAAGACCGCTTTTTCTTTCTTTTCTTCCCTGGCACCCAACATAAGTTATAGGGCGCCCTGAGGGTACACCCAGCAATTTGTCAATCTATACACATCATAAGTTATAGGTCGTCTAGGTCAATCAGTTGAGGAAAGGCCAAAGTAGTTATGGTTTCGAAAATCAAGGCAGATAAGCTATGGTGTCCTATAATCATCTCCCCTGAAGGGTTGTTAGATTACCAAGTCCTCAAGGAATGGGAAATAGGACTTTTAAATCAATGCAAGTAAGGGCTGGTTAACCTAAAGAAAAGAGTGCATGCATTAGAAACACTTTTATTTGATTCTAATTCTCGTATCAATAAGATCATATCGGGATCCATCGATGAAAGATCTCTATTGCATCAATAAAACAAACCCCTATATATCCCTTTTTGGTATAGAAAGTTCCAGCCAATTCCAATAGCTTGTGATAGAGTCAAGGGTGCGATTACCCTGGAATTTCAGCTCACACCTTCGGAAAGCTCGATAGTATCGTATTCTGCTCGTATGCTCTCGTTATGTAATAGAATACCTTACCGATCATCAAATGAACGTAGCCCTTTCGTAGTCTATGCCCCTTTATTCTTAAGTGGGGGAATCCCTTGAAAGCCGGTGATAGAGTGAGTTTTTTGCAGGAAGCTAGTTCTTTAGGGCTTAAATGCGTTGCTTGTCGGCTGTGAAAAGTATACCTTTCCTTTCCCACCTATTTGCGGTGCCTTCTTTATGCTCTTTCCTAAGGAATCAAGAGGAAGAGTGAGGGTCGAAAGGCAAAGAATGGCTTGAGTGAAAGTTGGAGTGTCACAAGACAGATTGAAAGCAAAGGGAATAGCTCATATGGAAAGAAACATATATAGTCAATGAAATTCTAAAGATAGCCGTAATAAGAGATATGATAAAAGATTCAGAATGCATGAATAGAATCTAATAACATCGGGTTCCCATGAAAAAAAGGGGATTGGGGGAGTAGTTCCCCTCTAGCCAATCCTAAAAGTTCTTCTGCCTTTGATCCCGTGGTAAGCCTTTCAAGTTTCCAGCCAATAGACAAGAAATTCAGTAAGTAATAGAAATGGGATAGCCATCATAAAAGGGAAATCTCAATCAGTACTTCTTTTTCTGAAAGTGAGGTTGAGTTATATGAAACTAAGGCAAGAAGACGAAAAGACGTTCACGTTACCAATTCCGTCTCATCTGATCTTTTATTGGTTTTGTTTTTTCTCTCGTGCCCTTCTGGGTGGTACAAAACTGATGTAGGGGTTGCCGCTCCTTAGTTCATCTCTCGGTAGAACAAGGCACCTATGCGGTGGGTTCGACTCCCACAGGAGCGTACATTTCCAATCGATTTGGTACTTTTCTTGATTCAGAGTTCTTGATGTCCATTATGGATTCTTTAGCGATGTAAAGCCATCAAGCAGTAGACCAGCAAGGGTTTTTTCTGTCTTGGTATTCATTCTTGAAGTAGTGACTGAGAGTAAGGGCCAGTGATCCATCTAATCACTAAAGGTGGGGCATCTTTCTTTTCGTAGTAAGAAACTCTATTGAGAATCTAGTTTCTTGATCGGAGTAAAGAAAAATTGTAGTTCCTCTTTAGGCGAGCTACTTCGTTCCTTCTCCGATTCTAAATAGGAGAAGGTTGTAATGAACCCAAAATACTTCGCTAAGGTTCAACCATTTTGCCATGAAGTTTGATATAAATTTGGAGTGAGAAAACACTTAAATATGTCCAGATTCCTCTGAGTTATCACGGTCCGAACTTGTCGTCCGCGACTGTACATACAGAAACGGCCAACACCATGCTAACCGAGCAGACTCCAAGTGTAGCTTCTCCTTTAGAAAGAGTTGCCCCATCAATGGTCACATCATGGTCGCCGATACGAAAACCCATCTCATTCTACCGCCTCTGCGTCATTTTTGACTGGATTTGGATTTTTAAGGGGATGACTTCTGTTTTTGGTCCGTGATTGTCGTTTCAGTAGCCGTAATAACTGGAAGCTGGCGATGGACGATTCCAATTTCAGTTCCTGAGATATTCTCCTTAGATTTTTGGATTTATTGCCGACATGACGAACGACATGTGATTTCCTATAACGAACTTAAAACTTTTTAGATAAAGTGGATTAGAGAGTCAACCCCGAGCCAGGTTTTAGTGGTGATCGTGCAAGAGAAGCTACTGATAGATTCATTGAAATCGCTATACGGGTGCATGATTTTTACAAATTTCAGAAATTTTACATACATTTACTGCTTGACGCATGATTAAAAAATCTATTAGTTTTTGTCTCAAAAATGAAAATATATTAGTATGGCATGAATTATCTTGTTATGTTTATGTGGTTAGTTAGACTGGTGGTTAACTAATGATCTCTGTAGTTTTTGTAGTGAAATCATATAATTCAGCACACCTTGCTTTGCCTCGGCCACCTCTCCAGCCTCTCAATTAGATACTCTCACAAAATCCTCTTTTAACTGCTTGAAAATGACCACAGTATAGATGTATGAAGCACTGATCTCAAGCGAGTCATTAGTTAGCCTAGTGAAGGGCACTGTCAGCAACGCTACAACATCCAATGCCGCCCCTTTCCTGCAGAGAATTGAGACACAATGCTTATAATGTTGGATCAAACCATGTTTCTTCTTTCCAACTCTATGTTTCTTCTTGCTTAGATGACTCGTTGGGTAGTTCTAGCTAGCTTGATAGTACATTTTCCAAAAAAGGAAAACTTTATTGAACTGTAGAGTATAAGCAGACTCAAACGGGACCGGTTTACATTCCTACGTGTGGGTTATGCCTTTCAGTCCGATGTGATGAAGGCACTGGGGTGTCATCGAGCCTCGTCCTATCCATCTGATATATAGGCTGGATATGAGGGGTGTCGATCAACCCCAACTTATATAGCTGATTTTAGAAGTTCGGCTAGATCATGATTTTATGACCGATCACTACGTATAAGGCCCGTTTAAGGCGTCCTACTGCAGATGCTCTTAATAACCTTCCTGAAAAATCTGACTGATTTTCGTAAATGTCGAGCTTACGTCCCTACGACGATTCTCTTTTATGTTGATGAGAAGCTTAAGATTTTCAAAGTCCACGACAACTATTTGAAATTTGAACAAAGTTATTATACTCGCCCTTTAAAGGCCACGCCCGTACGTACGGCCGATCGATTATATTTAAGCTTTCGGTATCGATGCACGCATCGACACGTACGTACGTCACGTACACGGCCAACCGTTATTATTGAAGTTGGAGCGTACACGTGCACGGAGACCCGGTGCAGTGTAGTTCTACCAGCTGGATCGGAGCGAAGGTTCTCCCAAAAAATATATTTTCAAGTTGTACTACTAATAATTTGATTTCGAACGAAAGGATTTCATTCTCGAAGGTTGAATAGTGTCTCCCCATTTAATGTTCGCCCCCCGGCCGAGCCCTGCGCGTGGACGTCGGAATAGTACTATTGCTTGCTGGATCGATCGGGTGCTTAGTTTAATATAGATCAGTTTGCAAATGAGTTGAATATAGCTACATATACCAGTCGATCAGATCAGTTTTATGGATCAGGTAAAGTAAACAAGTTGTATAATAGAATATTGCAGTTTTGTTAAAGCTACGTGGCTAAGTATTGCACATCAAAGTTCTATGTCATTGATTTCACGTTGAAGGTTCGTGCAAGCATTTTCATTAGTCTTTTTTCTTTCGGGTCTGTTGAGGGCACATCTAGATGTGCTTAGTTATTGCACATCTAAATGACTCAATCAAATTAGAAAGAAAAAGGGAAAAAACAAAATAAAATGCTTGCACGAATATTCGCGTAAAATCAATGATAAGCACTTTGTGCTTTAGTAAAACTATTTTATTTTTCTTTCTTGTTAATTGAGTCATTTAGATGTGCATTAACTAGAGCATATCTAGATGTGCCCTAGACAGACACTACAAATTACATTGAGATTCTTTTTTTTAAATCAACCACATATATTGATTAACCAAGATTGTTATTACAATCAATCATTACAAAATTCACCACGCAGGGTGGAACATCGTTAACAAGGATACCATCCGATTTATTATCGAAACTAAACTTTGCAATCGTATGGGCCACAACATTAGCCGGACGATTAATCTTGGAGTATTTAAAATTATTTATAAGCTTTGATAAACTCCTCGCTTCCTTTTTCAAATCAGCCATTGAAGATCTGTCTTCTATTTCATTTGCAAGGGACACAACCACAAACGCACAGTCAGTCTCCAAAATTATAGGAATGTGAAAGGTAATACCTATATATAGACCCACAATGCATGCTCGTAGTTCCGCCTCCTCCACGCTTTTACAAAGCCCAATGTAATCCCAGGAAGAGACGAGGACCTTCCGCGAAGAGTCCCTGGCCACCACACCCACACTTGCAACGCTAATGCTCTCCACAAAGCTTGCATCGACATTGATCTTAATATAATTCGAAGGAGGGGGTTGCCATAACACCTGAGTTTCCATAGGGTTAGGAACGATTTTTAAACCAGACAACAGACCTTTACCTTTATTTTTCGAGTCCACCTCTGGGCAGGATTGACTTGCGACAAATGATGACCAATAATTCTCCACAAAATTAGCACATGCCGAGACAAGTTCCTTCCCCATACCAAATATCAAGTCATTCCTCAAGTGCCAGGCTCTCCAGAAAATGAAAATAATTTGGTCACGCAGAGTAGCATTCAATTGATCCAAAAGAATAAGAAACCAATCAGACCCGAATGCTTAAAAGACTCCTCCCCAGGAAGATCCCATATATCCCGCATTGCCATACGCAACGCATATGCCTTAGGGCACTTGACTAGTGCATGAAACATATTTTCATCTTCCACTCCGTAAATAGAACATGTACTAAGAGTGGCTTGGTGGTGCATGACTCTATTTACCTGGACGGCCAAGCTGTTCGTAGCGACACGCCAGGCAAAAATACGAATCTTCTGAGAAACATTGGCCTTCCAAATAATATCTCAAATCTTCCTCTCCCCCAACACCGCGCCACTGTATTGCCCTTCATCTTCTTTACGTTCCTTTAGATTGGCAAAAATTACATTGAAATTCTAGGACCACTAAAACATTATTGCTGCCAGGACGAGCCGACGTGCCATCGACCATCAAGGGTACATTATAAGTTCCAAGTATGTAAAACACTAAAAGGAAGGAAATTTTAATTTTATTTATTATCTTTCTGTTGTATAACAAAGATCAGCGTAACACTTCCCTACATAGGATGCATGTCCAATTGGCATAAAAATGCGCATTCCTACAAAGATTGGGCATTCACATTGTACATACACACGGAAGAAACTACCGGATCATGTTATTTCTTTTACTTTTCCAGGTTGTTTTAAGATAGTTCGGAGCTAAGCAAAAAATATTTGACGTGCTTCAAAATAAAATAGATACATGTGACACACAAATAATTAACAAAATTTTGAAGTGGCTTTTTCTTCTATTATGATAAATTTATGCATCCTAATTTGTGCTTATGGCGTGTTTGGTAATATGTGGGAAGGGGAATGGGAGTTTAGAGGAGGGAGTTGTGTTGAGATTAGACATGGGATGAGTCATTTTATTCTCAATCCTCTGTTTAGTGTGTGATAGGAATTATGTGTAAGAATATGAGGAGAAATTGTACTCCCTTGTTTGGTTCGTGAGAATTGACATGAGACTAGACAAAGGAAGTTAGGATGAAGGGTTAAGATTGATTCATTAAAACAATTCTCATCCAACTCCCACTCCCTCCCCTGTTAATAAAACGGTGGGAGTTCGAGTCTCAAGTCCCACGTCTATTCCCTTGTGAATTCCCAATACCTCCAACCAAACAATAGATTTAAAGTCTTGTACCCCTTCCATTCCCATTCCTAACTCTAATTACCCTCAACCAAACACGCCATTAGTCCCAACGTATGTCCAACCTAGGGGGACGTACTAACCAATACTTCTATCGTGCTAGTAGATAGGTAGGGTTTTAGTACTAGCAGGGGTGACGTTTGGACGGATGGAGGCACTCTTTTTTTGAGTCAGTCTTCCAGAATCTGATCCTCCTTAAGTTCGTCTGTTGGGACGGATTAGACGGAGCTCCGGCGTAGATTCCTGCAAACTCTTTGGGCGATGAGGTTAGGGTTTCTCGTCGTGCATATGCAACAACGATATTTGGTGTCATGTTCTTTAGATTGATTCAAGGATTCAACGGCGTCGACTGCGGCTTCAGGGCGCTGATCCTTAGGGTTACCTGCATGAAGACTTCCCGGCTATCATCGACAGGGTTAGGTCGGCTCCGGTATGGAAGCGGCAATAGTGGCGCGTGAGCGGCTCGTTCTGGCAGCAGCAATGGTCGTTCGATGGTCCATGGACCTCGATGTAATTTTTATTATGTTTGAGGTGCTTCGTACTTTCGGTGAATATTTATAATAGATCCGATCCTTTTTACAGAAAAAATGAGTAACCAGGCATGCAAAAAATTCTCAAAATGCAAAGCCAATAATTGCCTAATTAGAAGCTTGGGCAGCGGTAACTCGGCGGTTTGGGGGAGGTCGGGGAGGGAATGGTGGCGAGGTGCGCGTGGTAGTGCCACCGACTGTGATTGGGTCGACGTTCGACAGTCGTT
>NC_041391.1:21387078-21405173 GCF_002162155.2 Triticum dicoccoides
GGTCATCGAGTTTGAATCAAACAATTTGACTTAAGTAAAAAAAGGCACCTGTGCAACAATCGTCTTTTTTCTTTGTCATCTCTAAGAACTGCCGCCGTGGCACCATCACCGGCATCAACAAAGAACGATGCATCAACGTTGAGCTTTCCATACATTGGGTCCGGTCTGCTCCAACTTTCGTCTCTAGTCTCCCTCTCCCTGTTGCGAAGGCTTTGTGTAGTGCTAATTAATCTGAGGTTCAAGAAACAAAACGTACACGATGCAGTTTTGAGTTGGCGAGCGGTGAACAACAAAGAATATGCAGTACTACTTAATTGCAGTCGATATCTTAATTTTTCTTGGCGGCTCTCCCCCTCTCCTCCCGGGTCGCTCGCACGAGCGGCTCCGGAGGACCGCAAACCCTAGGCGCAGCGGCTCCTAGATCTCCCCTCTCTGGCCGCCCCCGCCGCCAGCGCCGGCGGTGGCGGCCGCGCCCGCCCGTCGAAGGCGGCGGGTGCTGGCGGCACTCCCTGACCGGGCTCCCTTCGCGCGGAGGCGGGCCGTTCCCTGGGAGGTGCTGGTGGTGGGCGGCCGGCGGGGCGTGGTTGCGGTGGGCGGTCGGTGGCACGAGGCTACGGCGGGCTCCACCGGCACGAGGCGTGGTCCTGGAGGTGCGTCTGGCTCGGGAGCGGAGGCAGCAGCGGCGGAGGAGCTGGATGGCGCGTCCACGCGACCTGGAGGTGGCGGCGCAAGTCTTTATCCGTAGAGGCGCGGGCTGTGAGGCTCTGCCAGGAAGGAGCTCCTAGCGAGCAGCGGACAGCCGGCTTCCTTTGCATTGGGGCGTGCGGCGGTTTTCTCCGATGGCGCGGGCGTCGAAGTGGATGGCGGAGGGGCGGGTCAGATCTGTGACCTGCTCGAGTTTTGGCGGGCCTGCAGGGATGGGGCCTGGCATGGATGTCCCAGGGAGTGGGTGACGACCACTGCGGCGTGCCTGGTCCTTGCCCAGGTGTCGGATGGCTGCTGGCCGGGGTTGATGGTGGTGGTTCGGGCCGCGTTCCGGTGTCGGTGGTCCATGACTGTGTGGCTACGACGCGAGGTGTTGTGGCGGCGGCGGTGTGAGGCTACAAGGATGTTGATGCCCCACTCCTTTGGAGGTGTGGAGATGGGTGGCGATACGGATGAAAATCTTGCCCTCCTTTTGCGCCGCCTTGTGACTCCAAGACGGTGCCTTTCTCGGGTATGATCAAGTGCCTTTCTCGGGCATTTTGGGTGGATGGTGCTTCGACAAGGGATGCTCGATGGGAGTTGTTGTTTCTTCGGTTATGACCGGTGTTGGTCGAGACGCGGCTAGGTGTTTTCTGTTTTGGACAGGCGCTCTTGCATTGTGGTTGCTTTGGTTGTGGGTGGAGTGGAGTTCTCACTGTGCTCGTTGTTCGCAACATGTTGTAGTCGTCTTGTATTTGTCATTCTCTCTTCTTCTATAAAGCTATGGTACGCAATTTGCGTACTCTCGAAAAAAATCTTAATCTTTTTTTGACGAGGTCATGCATCAAACTTTTGTAGCTGTACATCTGTTTCCTATATGCAGTACTACTTAATTACTGTCGATCTCTTATTTCTTTTGTGTCAAGGTCATGCATCAAACTTTTGTACGTAGCTGTACATCTGTTATTCCTGTAGCAAATTAGCAGCTAGCTAGCCAGGCTGATTAGTTTGGCAGCGCATCATCGCCACGTAAGTACGTATACCATTACTGTCACATAATTAGTTCAACACAGTGAGCGCTGTAGACTGTAGTACCATGCACCGTGTGTACTCTACAAGCGCGTGGACGCGTGAACAGAGCGGCTGCTGTTAAAGTTGATTGAACCTCTTTGTCAGGTACACGTACACGCCTCGATTAATACTCCTGCAGCAGCTAGCAATATATAATAGCTTGTCACGTGTACCCTTAAATTCGGCCGGGTCAGTGAGGCAACCGCATCCCCCGCAAAAAAAAAAAAAAAAGTGAGGCAACCGCATGACAAGTTAACGTCTTGTGACTCACGAGCTCAAACTCATGTCAATTTAAAACCCTATTGACAGCTTTCTACTTCCTCTGTCCCATAATATAAGAACGTTTTTGACACTATACTAGTGTCAAAGACGTTTTTATATTATGAAACGGAGGAAGTAGTTAGCTAATTTTCGCATACTCCATCTGCGATCATGATAGTGTAACAAGACTACAACCTTACAAAATTTATGAAAACTTTCCTTTTTCGCCAGTGGAAAATTATAAAAAGAAATCATGCATCTAGAACGATATGCAGACAAATGTACATATGAAATCTCTTGAGAAACATTAATTGATTTCCCAATTAGTAAATTTTAAAAGTTACTGTACATCAAACTGTGGGAACGCCGGTGAGTTACGGTAAATGATGCAAGAAGGTCTTTTATGTTACAAATAAACTAGCGTAGTCGCCCGTGCAATTGCACTGCTAGATATGCAGTCTGTGTGGAATTATCATACGTCTAAAATACTTGGAGGTACCAAAATATGCGGTGGTAATATTTTCTCTACATAATATTTTCTCTACATAATTAAGCAAGGATAACACATACTAGTATTTTGCTCTAAAGTCGAAAGTGGGTTTTTTCCATTATTGCTTCTTGAATATTTTTAATTTTCCTTGAATGAAAATTTAATGTTATACACCTACAAAACGACACTCGTAGGTTGTAGTTGCATTGCACTGACCCGTGCGTACGTACCGTGGTAACCAATGAACGACTATTGTTTGTATCGAGACAATCATATAAGGCTAAAGTACTTATACACATAACTCCTTTTTTAGCAGAGTAGAGTCAACAAGTATTTGATTGTTTGTTTCTAGGTTGCCCGAGATTTTCTTGAACTACAACCCCATTTCGTAACATTTGGTCAATATTCAATTATCATCAGTTGTTTTTGTTCTTATTATAAATAGTTTATGAAAATACATAATTGGGGGTGTGGTAACCATCAAACTCTGCAATGGTTAAACGCCCGATGGATCAATGACACATACCTACAGTTCATCAACTACTTTCCTTGAAGGAGAAGAAATTAGAATGCCTGTTACATTACGGTAAATACAAACCAATTTTGAGGGTATAGTAAATAATAAAAACCATAATGTATTATTTTACCAAAATTTACATGTCATATTTTGCAAAGTCATAGATAGTATGATCACCATATACTCTCCTTCGTTTTTAATTTATTCCAAGTATTAGCTTTGACTGAAGTCAAACTTTATAAAGTTTATAGAAAAGAATATGAACATTTATGCCAAAATATATTCAATGATGAATGCAATGGTATTGATTTGGTATTGTTTATGTTAATATTTTTCAATTAAATTTTGTCAAATATATAAAGTTTGACATCAGACAAAGCCAACATGCGAAGTAAATAAAAGCCAAAGGATTAACTAAGTCAATGCTGTAGCATGGATAGGACTGCGGGGAGTATTTAACCAAAAACTACCACAATTCACGGAAACGTGTCGGAAAACTACCATTTTACGATTTTGTGCCAAAAACTACCACATTTGTCCTAATCTGTTGCTAAAAACTGCTCGCTTCGGCTCGTTTATGATTGTGTGGCTAACATGTCAGGACGGAAATAGTCAGCACCGTTAACTTTGCCGTCACCGTAGAAAGAGATCGAGATGGCGGCGGCCTTCACCGGAGGCGGAGAAGATGAACTACTATGGCGGTGCAGCCGTATCTGGAGGAGACGGCGCGACCTGCAGGCAGCACTCCGGCGCGAGGAGGGCGGAGGGGAGGTACGGGGGAGGCAGATTCGGGGCGGCCTCGTTGGAGCTCGTGGTCAAGCAGCCGCGTCAGGAGGAGCATGGAGGTCGGTGATGGGGAAGCCGGCGGGCCGGGCGAAGGCCGGACCAACTCGAAGACGGCCGAGGCGCGGAGCCGGCCGGGCCGGGTTGCGCGGAGGGCGTCGGAGGCCGGCAGTGGAGGACCCGGCGCGGCGCGCGGGGCGGAGCTAGCTGACGGTGCCGGGAACCGGCATGCGGGCACGTGTCCAGACGAGAGCGGTGCGAGGCAGCACAGCAGCTGTCGGAGCGGGGCAGCGCGGGAGGCCGGGCCGGCCGGAGTGGCGGAGTCGGCGACGGGAATGAGCAGGCGCACGGAGTTGCCGAGGGCGGGCACGGAGGCGCCTGTACCGGAGCGGGACGGCGGACGAGCGTGCGCTCGGGAGCCAAGGCGGCGCGGACTGGAGCCGACATGGAGCAGAGGCGACGCTCGCGGGCCGGTATGCGGGCGCGAGCTGGCCAGTGCGGGAGCCGGTCAGCGGGAGGAGCAGCAGCAGTGCTGGGGCAGGCGGAGCCGGTCGTGCGCGGACTTGGCGAAGACGGAGGGCGGAGCTGGACGGAGGAGTGATGGGGCTGGAGCTGACGGGGAGCTAAACAGTGGGGTCGGGCAGTCAGATTAGGGTTTAACCCAGCCAACGCGAGCAGTTTTTACACTTGGTAGTTTTTAGCAACAGATTAGGACAAAAGTGGTAGTTTTGGGCACAAAATCGTAAAGTGGTAGTTTTCCGACACGTTTCTGTGAATTGTGATAGTTTTTGGTTAAATACTCGACTGCGGGTGACACCCTTAGCAAGCTTTTAGGACCCCAAATGTGCACATTTTCATAGTATTAGGACTAACTTGACAACCCTCAAATAGTTTTAGGACTTTAGGCGTATTTTGCTCATTAATTAATACCAAAATCCGTTTGGTATACCTCGTTCTGTTTGTCCTAGACTAGAAAAGCTAAAAGATTTTCCATACATACATGCTCATTGTTGGACGAGGCGAAGGGTTAGGTGCTGGACTTTTGTGTGGACATGTCAGGGCTCTAGCTAGCTAGCCAGCTTAGCATTTCATGTGTTCATATGTGCACATGCATGCAGACGGATCGATCGAGTCTTGGGCACATGCTCACGCTGAACTTTGCTGTTGGGTGAACCATCGCTTTCTTGGTTTCATACTGCAAAAGTCATCCACAAGCTTGCATGCTGCACCATCGATCCGATCCCACATCATTTCATGCTGTCCGGCTCATCAAAGTATATATAGATCGAGCATATGTGTCCTTGCTAGCGTGGGCCCAACTATGTATTGCGTGATATACAATTCGTTTGTGATTGAGTCAATTTGTCTGAAAATTCAGACAGAGGCCGTGGAGACAAAAACCATCAAAACGAATTAATTGATGAACCATTTATGATAACCGGGTTAGGTTCTTGGAGTAATATATATCTTGCGACGTATGTACTCTCATTGTCATAACCGGCCGCTGCACTGTACCTTTCCATGGAGATCCATCATCGACTCTATTCCCATATAATATGTACAAAAAGCAGATTCTAGTTAGTTAGTACACTGACGCAGTAGCTGCTTACTATTATCTGGAATTTAACTAAAAGGCTAGGATTAAAGGAAATGCGTGACAAGAAAAGAGACACACTTTAACCATGCAAATTTGTGACCCTTCAAGTACCCTCTCGCCCTTATTAGTTCAACCAAATGAACTGAACTTCCAAAAGTTACGTGACTTCTGAAAATTTAGTTTATTTAGCTTAACTAAACAGGTCACGAAATACCCTAAAGGAAAGGTATATACCCATTTGCACCACCAATCTCTTGTCTTTGGGAAGGTAATAATAATACATGTTCGGTGACGTAAGTGGTAGGTTATATAGTTTGGATTTTTGCGTGGACATGTGAGGCCAGCTTTTCATGTGTTCCTCACATGCATGCGTGCATGCATTGCAATGCTCGATCGATCCTAGTGTATAGACAAGCTGCGTTGGACTTCTAGTTCCTGTTTGGTTGGTGAACCATCGCTTTCTTGGTTTCATGTTGCAAGGGTCATCGACAAGCTGCATATATACCAACTCATTGAAGCATACATATATACGTCCTATATTATAGAGCTTTTGCTTGGAGCCCTATATTGTGTGGGGCCAAACTTGCACAATTATTAATTAGTTTGTGATTTGTCGACCAATCTGAAATCTGCCTTATAGCTAGACGCCGCAAAGGCCATCGCAACAAAATCCATCAAAAGGAATAAACAATCATTTATGATGATTGGTAGGTTCATCATGGACATGGAGTACTTCAGCAGTGTAATGTGCATGTCATGCATTCCTGCTACGACATACGCACTATCATTGTCAGCACCGGCCGCTGCACTGTACCTTTCCGATGAGATCATCAATCTGCCCCCAAATTATATGCACAAAAAAGCAGATTCTAGTTTACTTAAATGGTGTATACACTCACAGTAGTAGCTACATATAAAAGGTAATGCGTGACAAGAGCAGTGAATTGCAACTCTGGTAGGTACTTCAATCATCTATGCATCACTAGCTGCATTACGTTTAAATAGTAGCCTAAACTACTCCTTGAGATTTGACGCAGACGAGGAAGAGTAAACCAAGCCAAACAAAAACCTGAAATTAATTAAGAAAAGTTGAAAGGAAACTATATAATTTTTTTGGCCACTAGCTTTGTGTAGTTGTGTCGCTCGTGCCTTCCTTTCCTCGTTGGTAACTAGACATCACACCAAGTTATCAAAAAAAAAAAAACTAGACATCAGACCAAATGTGCATTAATTCACCAAATCTAATTTGGAGTAAGCAGCATAAAAAAGACCCCAAAAGGACTGCCTTCCAAACCAGCAAGAATCATGCATGCATGCGTCCAAAATGATCACTAACAACCTCAAAATCATGGTACATCTCCAAATCCAGCCCAATATTTCAATCTTTTGTTTTCTTATTAACTACGCTCTCGTTTTTTGAGTAAATATCAAGAAACCACACCAATTAGGTCGAAAAGAAAGAACTCTGGTATTTTGACTTTTTTTTGAAAAGGAGGATGACCCCGGCATCTGCATCTGGGAGATGCATACGACCAATTTATTGATTATTCTTGAGGACCTTACAAAGTATAACAACAATATGCTTGAATCCGCCATTTGGCAGCATCTGCCGCTACTACTATCCAAATGATGAAGGGGTGCAAGCTGGGCCACAAACCCATACCTCTCATCTAAGCCTAACATCTAAAGCCGGAGGCCCCGACCGAGCCATCTGCCGGGTCCGGGACTCAAACCGGTCTGATGCGCTCACATGTGTCGTCGCTGCCATCTTCCACTGGTCCATCTTCAGAGCAGATTGAGGTGACAACCTTGGCAGGTCCTCCACCATCGACGCCAAATGATGACCTCCACCTACGCGAGCCTTGGCAGGTCCTCCGTCATTGACGCCACCACGACGCCATCCGATGACCTCCACCTACGCGAGTCCATCTCCAAGCAACGGACGTAAATCCATGCTAGGAAAGGGCTGCACCACCGTCGTCGCCCACCACCCACAAGCGCCACCCAACCCCAAGGTTCTCAAAGTGGCACCTTCAAGAAGGGAAAGGCGCCGTGAGCGCCGCCGCCACCCAACAGAGTTAGGGCTTTCGCCCGGGAGACTGAGGGGAAGGTGAAGTGAGGAGATCAGTCCATACCGACGCCTCCAGAGAGGGAAACGACACCCTCAGGCGTCGCCGTCTGCACGGCCGGTCATGGCCGGCCAGGGATTTCGCCTGAACTAGATCTCCGCCACCAGCAGCACCTCATGTACAGAATCAGCGACCAAGAGGAAGCGCGGCCCGACCAGGCTGGCCCGCACGCCGAACAGGGAAGGAAGGGAGGCGCCAGATCAGGCACACCGACCGCCGCAGAAGCCGCCGTCGGCCGCCAACGACCACCGGATCCCGCCGCCCGCGCGGCCGGGACACCGGATCCACCACCCGCACGGCTGTTAGCCGGCCGTGCCTTCCAATGGAGCCGCCGCTCCAGATCCGGGGTTCCCCACACAGGAGCAGGGCAACCGAGGCCCCGCCGCCACCATCCTTGGCGCCCTAGAGGCTTGCCCGGCGGCTGCCTCAGGCGGCGGCGAGGGAGGGAGGAGGGGAGGAGGTGAGGAGGAGGGGAGGGGTTGGGAGGAGGAGGCGGCTAGGGGTTGGGAGGGCCTGCTTGTCCCGTTATTCTGACATTTGGGACGAGTTAAAAAAAACCACAACTATTCGGACGAGTTAAAAAAAAACCCACAACTATTGAGATTTCTTTCAGTTGATCACAACTTATGGGCAACCGAATATAGTCCATCCACATCCAGAGTACATATTAGAGTTGTTGATAGTGTTTGTAACCTGCGGGGCAAATGAACTCGTCTAGAGTTGTCTTGGCAGACGCTGATGTGTAACCAGACAAATTCATGTATGTAGATCACACCTTTCTATTCTTCTTTGCTCATTGATTCGGCCATTGTCAATTTGGATGGACCTTACTTGATTGCCATGTGATTTAACCTTCTCCACAATTCTTGTGCTTCAGTTGACATTTACTCCTTGTTTTTAACAGAAAACATGTTTTTTATGAATATTAAGTAAAATACATTGGATCGAATAAGCTTGAGACAAACACGAACAATGAAGAGCGCTGACAAAATATATATCTCCTATTTTTAATTTTTATACCTAGTCCATCAGTATTATATTTTGCTTATAGATGAACCATAAAGAGGGAGAAGCGATCAAATTTGACATAAATTGCTCGCAAGCAAAAAGTCATAGAGGTAGAAGTGGGCTGTTGGCTCGGGCCACAGTAAATTGCAGAAACACAAAGACTTGCATATTGGCCCAATACTGTCAATTTAATAGACAAATGATTTCCCTATTTCTCTCATTGTAGCTACAAGCCCGCGGGAGCTATTTCTCGCTTATAGCAATATGTATGAGCTTTTACATGCAAGCTAAATTCACGAGATGACCCATTTTCTATTGTTTGTTCGCTGGCTTTGTTCGCTTCGCTTTTATGCTTTTTATTTATTCTTTTGTTTCTTTAGTTTTATTTGATTCATACTATAGTTTTTTGGTTTTATCTAATTTTCCTAATTTTTTACCGGTTTTCTTTGTTTCTTTATCAGTATTCACTGGTTTTCTTCTTTTCTTTCATTTTTCTTTGATTTTCTTTGTTTTTTGTTTCTTTCTTGGTTTTCACTGGTTTTTTCTTTTCTTTCCTATTATCTTCATTTTTCTTCAGGTTTCTTTGTCTCTTCTGGATTTCATCGGGTTTCTTCGTTTCTCTCTCAGTTTCACTGATTTACATTCCTTTGCACTGTTTTTTCCATTAGTTTCCTTTCTTTCCTTTTTGGTTCATTCGTTTTGTTTGCTTTCTTTTCTTTTTTTTGTTCAATCATTTTGTTCTCGTTTCATATGGAGAAGGAACCTATTTTGACACACAATTCACATTTATTCAAATAAATGAAACATTGTCCGCATACATAATTTTGTGTTGACACATTGAACTTTTTTTTTCAATACATGATTAACATTGTTTTTCAACATAAATTTTTTATTTCAACTTTGTTCATGCACATTCTACGTTTTCTGCATACATCTGAAACATTGTTTGTACACATTTAACATTTTAAAATACATAATTAACATATTTGGATTATTATAGTTTTTATGTCTAATTTTTCCTAAACATTCTACATTTTTTAAATACATTAGGAACATTTTTATGTACATATAATGCTTTTCAAATACATTAACATTTTTTCAATGCATGATTAAACCTTTTTCCATATATAGTTTTGATGTCTACTTTTTTGCCATACACGTTGTACATTTTTTAATAACCTATGGTATATTTTTCATTCACTTTTCATATTTTAATATACATGATTAATTGTTTTTACATGTTTTCAACGGTTTATTTTATCTTTGTTATAACTTCAGTTTATCACTAGTTTTCTTTGCTTTTTTCTCTGTTTAATAGACTTCTTGTTTCTTTCCCTTTTCTTTTTTTCTTTTATTTTCTATATTTCTCATTTCGTTTTATTTTTTTCTTTCTCGCTTTTCACAGAGTATTTTCTTTTATTTATTTCTCTGCCGTATTATTAGGTTTCTCAGTTTTCTTTTCTTTCTTTTGTTTTTCATAGTTTTCTCAGGTTTATCTGGTTTTTTATCATTATGCTTTGGTTTTTTCTTCTTCTTTCATTTTCTTTTTTTTCTTTTTGTTTGTTTCATGTTTCTTAATCGGTTTTCAGTCTTTTTCCATTTTTTGCATTTGTTTCTTCAGTTTTTTTTGAATTCTCCCTTTCATTTTTTCCTTTTTGGTTTTCATTTCTTTTGTTTTCTTTCTTTATTTCGGTTTTCATTAAACATTTTTTTGCATGTGTCAACACTATTTTTCTAATGGACATTTAACATTTTTCCAATACATGTTTAACATTTTTGTAATCCCTGATGAACAGTTTTTCATAAATATATTTAATATTTTTCATGTGCTTGATTACCATTTTTGAAATAAAAGATTAACATTTTTTTAATGCATGGTCAACATTTTTCTGTACACACTTAAAAAAAGTCAAATGCTCAATTAACATTTTTAAATACAAGGTTAACATTATCTAATACATCGTCAACCATTTTTTCTAGGCACATACGACTTTTTTTAATTCTTAATTAATATTTATTAAATACAATATGAACATTTTTAATACATGACCAGCATTTTTTCTAAACACATTGAACATTTTCAAATGATTGATATACAATTTTCAAATACTTGTTCAACATTCTTCCAAATGCTTCATTAATATTTTTATATACATGATCAAATTTTGTCTCATTTTTTAATACACGGTCAATTTTTTTTCCATACACATTAAACATTTTTCAAATGCATGATTGACAATTTTCAATTTCTTGTTCAAGATCTTCTACCATGTTTGATTAACATTTTTATATCCATGAATAAAAGAAATTTTAACATTTTTATAATAAATGGTCATTTGTTTTAATAAATGGTCAATATTTTTTGTATACACATTTAACATGTTCTGAGAGCTTGATTAACATTTTCCAAACAGTATTCAACATTATTCAAATGCTTGATTGATATTTTTAAATACATGATCAAATTGTATCAGAAACAATTTTTGTATACATTTTTCGTATATGTGATAAACATTTTCTCTATAAATATTTAATATTTTCCGAATGGTTGGTCAATATTTTTCAAATGTTTTATGTAGATTTATTTTTGTAATATATTTATTTAGAATATTGTAAATAATACATAAAAGAAAAAAAGGAAAGAAATGAAAACATAAAACATGGAAAAAATAAAAATAAAAATGAGGCTATGGCCTCCGGCGCACCTGGGCCGGCCCACCTCGCGCTACCCTACATTGTTCAAGCGAGACAAAGGAGCGCCCGTCGCGCACTCCCAGCTTGCCACCAATGTGATTCCTTGGCAAATCCTATTTGGCGCTGCAGGCGCCGGTTAACGTGCATTTTGTTAACGGGCGCCTGCAGCGCAACACCACCTACCGCGCCGGCCCATTTTAACTGTGTTCTCGTTTTGATAAACCGCAAAAAAAGTGATGTAGTCAGGATTGGAACAAGCGACCTGCTGGTTTCGAGCACGCCGCGATAACCACCGAGCCACCTCCCTCAGGCTTGACAGATTACCTTCTTTTGAGTTCATTAACTAACAGTTTTTTCGAATGATTTTGTTTGGTTTTTTCTTTTTTCTTTCTTTATTCGTACACTTTTTGATAAATGATAAACCACGAGCTTTTGTCATTTTAGCTATTTTATTTGGTTACATCGATGAACTATTTTCCAATTCGTGAACCTTTTTTGAATTCGATGAAATATTTTTTCAAATTCAATGAACTTTTTTTAAGCCTCATGAACTTTTTTTTAAAACTCGTGAACTTTCATGAAAATCACAGAACTTTTTTCAAATGTATGAGCTCTTTTCGAAAATCGATGAACTTTTAAAAAAATTCTTGAACTAATTTATATTTTTTTGAACTTTTTCGAAATTTTCATGAACCTTTTTCAAACTTGTGAACTTTTTTAAATTTGTTAACTTTTCGGGAATTAGTGAACTTTTTCAAATTTATGAACTTTTTCCTCGAATTAGTGAACGTCTTTCAATTAGATAAATTGTTCTGTGCAATAACATAGTGTTGCGTCCTTGTTATTACGTATCTGCCTCTGTTACTAATCACATACGGCGTTTAGCTTGTGTGGCTGGTGTCTCCTGTACGTGAACTGGAAGTGGTGTGTTCGAAACCGAAAGAGATCAATTTTTCTTGCGTTTGCTTTTTGAGTTTTTTTGCGTTCACTGGTCTGCATGTTTCATGGGCCGGCAGCGCCGTATAGGAGCTCCCTGATTCCTTAGGGAGCTCCTAACCGGCGCCTTAAGCGCCGGTTCAGGCAGCTGGCGCTCACACTCCGTACCCCATGTGCCGGCCCATTGCGCGCATTAGAAGAAAAAAAAAGGTCTTGCAAAAATAACACACAAAAAGAGCGGATACAGGGCTAGTTTGGATGGCTCCCTGAGTCCGTGGGGAGCTCCTAGTCAGCGCTGCAGGCGCCCGTTAACGAGCTGGCGCCTGCAGCGTCGCTGGAATGGGCCGGCCCAACGCGCGCTTGTGTTCGCTGTTAAAGTGAAAAAGCAATAAAAAGTGAGGACGCCTTAAGCGTCGGTTCAGGCAGCTGGCGCTCACACTCCGTACCCCATGGGCCGGCCCATTGCGCGCATTAGAAGAAAAAAAAGGTCTTGCGAAAATAACACACAAAAAGAGCGGATACAGGGCTAGTTTGGATGGCTCCCTGAGTCCGTGGGGAGCTCCTAGTCAGCGCTGCAGGCGCCCGTTAACGAGCTGGCGCCTGCAGCGTCGCTGGAATGGGCCGGCCCAACGCGCGCTTGTGTTCGCTGTTAAAGTGAAAAAGCAATAAAAAGTGAGGACGGCTGGGGATTTGAACTCATGACCAGATTGTTGCAACTGCACCTCTCAAACCACTAGACCAAACTAACTTTGATGTCTACTACAAGAAAACAGAGCTAGTTAACCGTTTCGTGCAGTAAAACATTAATATATACTCAATATAAATTATCTCAAAAAAGAAAACGTGAATTAAAAAAAACATCAAATTTTAAGAAAAGTTTCATAAAAATGAAAAAGGTTCATTGATTTTCAAAAAAAGTTCATTGAATTCGAAGAAAGTTCATCGGATTCGAAAAAAGTTCATCGAATTCAAAAAAAGTTCATCAGATTCAAAAAAAGTTCATCGATTTTGAAAAAAAGTTCATCGGTTTTGAAAAAAGTTCATCAAATTCGAAAAAAGTTCATCGAATTTGAAAAAAAGTTCATCAAATTTTGGAAAAAGTTCATCAGATTTTAAAAAAAGTTCATCAAATTTTTAAAAAAGTTCATCGATTTTGAAAACAGTTCATCAGATTCAAAAAAAGTTCATCAGATTCAAAAAAAGTTCATCGGATTTGAATAGAAGTTTATCGAATTTGAAAAGAAGTTCACAAATCTGAAAAAAGTTCATCAATTTGAAAAAAAAAGTTCATTGAACTCGGAAGCAAATGGAACGAATAAACAACGTATAGATTAGAATGTTAGCATAGCTGCGCTTGTTGGCGGGTTGGTTAGAACAGGCAAGCTTCCATTGGGAGTTCGCAGGTTCGAATCCATCTCATAGCGCTCTTTTTTTGCCTTTTAACAGAAAAGGCTGGAAAGCAAAATGGGCCGAGCCCAAGTAGCCGCGCCCTTCAGGTGCCCGTTTGCTCGCGGGCGCATAAGCGCCGAATAGGATCTGCCGAGTCCGTGCCTGAAAATATCAGTTGCCTAGCTTGAGCCTGGTAAGAGGTGCTATTCGTGCTTGTTCAGGCTAGCGTGGAAGTGGCTTGTTTGGTTTCAATGTCGCCTGGTGCTGTGTCAAGTAGGGAATAAAAAAATTATTAATTACACGCCAGGCATGCTGCGGCTTGTCCAAGCTATTTAAGACCAATGCGTCAGCGCTATTTACTAGATTTGCAAATTATTTGAAAACAATTTGGAAAAGTTGTTTTTTAATAAAAAATAATTCATCAGATTTTGAATTTGTTTACGAATTTAAAAAAATAGTTCATTGATTTCGAAAAAGGCTCATTGAATTTGAAAAAGAGTTCGTCGATTTGGAAAAGTTCGTCATATTTTGAAAAAGTTCATCAAATTTATCCATTTTGCAAAAATTCATGAAATTTGGAAAAAGTTAATGGAATTTTAAATTTTTTAATGTATTTTTCGTTTATTGTTCGTGATTTCAAAACGTGTTCATAGTTTTCAAATTTATTCACTTTTTCAAATTTTGTTCACAATTTGAAATTGTTCAGTGTACATACAAAAATGTCAATAAGTATTTAAGTGGGTTTTCAGCGCATATCACAAAATTGTTCAATGTGTAGTTAAAAATTGTTCAGATTATATTACTAAAATGTTCAATGTATAAAATTTGTTCATCTTATATCAAAAAAATGTTCAATGTATATTTGATAATCGCTCATCGTATATAAATTTTTGTTCATGTTCTCAATAATTGGTCACGTTTTAAAAAGTTCATGGAATTTTAAAATTTTCATTGAATTTTAGAAAAAGTTCATCGATTTGATAAAAGTTCATTCAATTTTAAAAATTTCACGAATTTTAAAAGATTCGCATTTGTAGGAAATTTAAAAAAGGAAACTGAGAAAAGGAAAGGAAAAAACGAACCAGAAAAAGAAAGAAAAAAAAGCCCAGAAATCAGCGAGTAGTAATAGCTAGTTTGGTGGGCTCTCGCGACCTATGTAAATAAATGAACGAAGATAAGTAAATGGACACAATCGGTTTGGTTGTCTGTTGGTTAGTGCGCTGCTGTTGAAGAAACGGGCGCTTAAGGCACCCGTTAGGAAATGCCGATTCCTTACATATTGCCACAAATAGTTGGAGATATATTGGATGCAGAAGAAGACGGAAGTTCAATAAGGCCCAAATAAAATCACTGCCTTCATTAATTAAAAATTCCAACTAATATGAGCGACGGTTTCTGAAGGAAGTTAGGAAGGGAACGATTTATTATACCATAAACCACCATCAGTCACCAAAAGAATTGGGTCTAAACAAATAGGTTTTCCGATCAAAATAACCCACACCCACCGTCCACGTACCTTTCGAAACCCTCAGTGCATCCCTATGGTAGAAGTAGCAGGCGACCATGGTAGCGGCACAAATCCCGATCGCCGTCGCCGGGGCAAGCAAGAGCGCGCCATCAACGCATGACGCCGGCAGCCCATGGCCACACCTCCTACCAGAGTTGCTGCAAACACTACTAGGAAAAACCTTATACCCAGAACTTTAGTAGGAGTGCTTGTTAAAAAAGGGCGCTAGTGCTAAATAGCAGTAGCGCGTGCAGAATAAACGCGCTACGGATACAAACGCAACAGTAGCGCATCTAACATTAAACGCACTACTATTAAAATTCTCACTACTAAACCGATAGGCTACACATAGTAGTAGTGTTCTTATAGAAACCGCGCTACCGCTAAGTTTATTGTAGCAGCGCGTTTACGTAGAAAGGCGCTACTGCTAATGAAAAGAAAATAAATCGAAAAACAAATAGAAAAGTAAATGAAAATGAAAGAAATAGAAAAAGGAGAAAGAAAAAAATAAAATGTAAAGAAAAATAGATGAGAAAGAAAAAAAGGAGAAAGGCTTACCAGTAGTGCGTTATGCGAAACGCGCTATAGCAAACTTAGCTATAGCGCGTTTTCCGTAACACATTACCGCTATGTTTTACTTAACCAGCGGTTTTCCCTCCCCCGGCCACCACTTCTCCCCCAAATCCGTCGCCCCACTTCGCCGCCGTGTCCCCAATTCGCCGTCGCCCCACTTCGCCGCCGTGTCCCCAATTCACCGTCGCCCCACTTCGCCGCCGTCTCCTGCCGCCGCCGACGCTCCCGGAGCCACCAGAGCCATGCACCGTTGACACCACCAAAGCCGGCCCCGACGCCAACGGAGCCGCGCGGCCTCATCAACGCCACCGGAGCCACCCTCGACGCCCCTGCCTCCCTCACCACAACTGCCTCCCTCGCCATCACGGGTGACGCCCCTGCCTCCCTCGCCACCATTGCCTCCCTCGCCACCACCGGAGCCATCCTCTGTAAGCACCCCTCCTCTCTCTCTCTCTCATGCATAGCACAAACATTGGACATACTAACTAGCTAGGTTAACTAGTTTAATTATCTAGGTTAGTGCAAAAATTTAGTTAGGGCTTTGACAGAGAACTAGTTAGGTTAACTAGTTTAATTAGGTTAATTATCTAGGTTAAGAAAAAATTTATTTAGGGCTTTGACAGAGAACTAGCTAGGTTAACTAGTTTAATTAGGTTAATTATCTAGGTAAACTAGGTTAAAAAGCTAGGTTGACTAACTAGCTAGGTTAAATAGCTAGGTTAATTAGGTTCGTTAGGTTAACAAGCTAGGTTAACTAGGTTTGCTAGGTTAGAGGAAAAATTTATTTTAGAGCATTAGGTCAGAAGGGTTAGAGAAATGGAGTTCCTTTGCAATTTAATTGAGTTCTGTCCTAGGCAGAGAAGGGTTAGAGAAAATAATGTGTGTGTGTGAGAGAGAGGAATAGCTAGAACAGAATTTGAGTTCCGTCCTAGGTAGAGAAGTGTTTAGTAAGATCATTTTGCAAAGGTTTTTGATTTTTGAAAAGACCACTATTTTTCTAGGAAAAGAATTTAGGCAAGTTTTATTTTAAAGATGATCCCTTTCTAGACTTTTAATGTTGATTATATCTTTTCATTGAAGTGGTCATGTTATATCTTTTCATTGAAGTGGTTCGATTGTGCCCAAGTGGCCTTTTGTTGTTTCCAGGGAATGAAGCCGAGTGGCCTATGTTTGCCGGAATGTTGATTCATTTCCATTCCGGAAAATTTTAGGTGCTCGATTTGTCTACTTTTTAGCAAAGGTCATGCCGAAATTTTCCGTGAATTTCGGCATGACTTGTGCTACAAACTAGGACATATCGAGTGCCCGGGATTTGTCGCACTGGGAAGGAGTCGACGTTCCTGCAAAACATATGCCTTTTTATGTCATTATTCATTTTATTAGGTCTAGAATTAATTGACTAGATTTAATCGTAGGAAACATGGCTAGCAATGATGAAGGACACGGTTCTGGTGATTGCGACGATGTCTACCTAGCGGCAGACGAATTTTTGATCCTTGCCGATGATCAACGGATGTTGTTGCTGGGCCTACACGTCGCATCGGGGACTGATACCGACATGCAGACCGGCGATGAGACTGAGACCGGCGCCGAGACTAGCGGAGCCGGTCTAAAACCGAAAGCAAAGAGGCCACGGCGCACAAACCAGCTCATGACTACTAGACTGGTGGTCATGGAGATGGACGACGGCATTTTTGAGCCAATAGCGCCCGAGGAAGCGCGATCGTGCTACGACAATCAAATAGGCTGCGTCGTACGGACAACCGCCACCATCAACGATGATAAACTATAGAAGATATATAATATGAGGCCCTCCCTCCTAAAGAAGCTGCACCAGATATTCTTGTTCCCGGGGCGGAATGAAAAGGATTATAAAGATCCAGATAAGGACCCGTCAATGAAGAAGATAAACAAACACGCCATGACCAAGTTTAGCAACGCGTTGGCCGCCTAGAAAGCAAGGGTGAAACATCAGATCGTCAACAAAAAGGAACCCTACTCTGAGATTGTAAAGGATAATCGGACAATCACGGAAGAGCACTTTGAAATATTCAAGGCGGCTTGCGAGGCCGAAGCTGCCAAAAAAAGTCGAAGTACATGAAGGGGCTGTTGGGGAACGTAGTAATTTAAAAAAATTCCTACGATCACGCAAGATCTATGTGATGCATAGCAACGAGCGGGAGAGTGTTGTCCATGTACCCTCATAGACCGTAAGCGAAAGCGTCTAGTGACGCAGTTGATGTAGTCGAACGTCTTCGCGATCCAACAGATCAAGTACCGAAAGCACGGCACCTCCGCGATCTGCACATGTTCAGCTCGGTGACGTCTCTCGAACTCTAGATCCATCTGAGGCCGAGGGAGAGTTCCGTCAGCACGACGGTGTGTTGACGGTGTTGATGAAGTTACCAACGCAGGGCTTCGCCTAAGCACTACAACGATATGACCGAGGTGGAATT
>NC_041391.1:21405335-21414773 GCF_002162155.2 Triticum dicoccoides
TAGGAGGGAGGGGAGGTCGGCCAGCCCTCCTTGGCGCGCCCCCAAGAGGGGAATCCTACTAGGACTCCAAGTCCTAGTAGGTTTCCACCTAAAGGGAGAGAGGGGGAAGGAAGGAGAGGGAGAGGGGGAAGGAAAGGGGGGCGCCGCCCCCCTTCCTAGTCCAATGCAGACTCAAGGGGGAGGGGGGCACGGCCTGCCCTGGCTGCACCTCTCTCTCTCCACTAAGGCCCATCGAGGCCCATTAGTTCCCCCGGGGGTTCCCGTAACCCTCCAGAACTCCGGTTTTTTCCGAAACTTCTCGCGAACACTTCTGGTGTCCGAATATAGCCATCCAATATATCAATCGTTATGTCTCGACTATTTCAAGACTCCTCGTCATGTCCGTGATCACATCCGGGACTCCAAACCACCTTCGGTACATCAAAACACATAAACTCATAAAACCGATCGTCATCGAACTTTAAGCGTGCGGACCCTACGGGTTCGAGAGCTATGTAGACATGACCGAGAAACGTCTCTGGTCAATAACCAATAGCGGAACCTGGATGCTCATATTGGATCCTACATATTCTACGAAGATCTTTATCGGTCAAACCGCATAACAACATACGTTTGTTCCCTTTGTCATCGGTATGTTACTTGCCCGAGTTTCGACCGTCAGTATCTCAATACCTAGTTCAATCTTGTTACCGGCGAGTCTCTTTACTCGTTCCGTAATGCATCATTCCGTAACTAACTTATTAGTCACATTGCTTGCAAGGCTTATAGTGATGTGCATTACCGAGAGGGCCCAGAGATACCTCTCCGACAATCGGAGTGACAAATCCTAATCTCGATCTATGCCAACTCAACAAACACCATCGGAGACACCTGTAGAGCATCTTTATAATCACCCAGTTACGTTGTGATGTTTGATAGCACACAAAGTGTTCCTTCGGTATACGGGAGTTGCATAATCTCATAGTCATAGGAACATGTATAAGTCATGAAGAAAGCAATAGCAACAAACAAAACGATCATCGTGCTAAGTAACGGATGGGTCAAGTCAACCACATCATTCTCTAATGATGTGATCCCGTTCATCAAATGACAACTCATGTCTATGGTTAGGAAACTTAACCATCTTTGATTAACAAGCTAGTCAAGTAGAGGCATACTAGTGACACACTGTTTGTCTATGTATTCACACATGTACTAAGTTTCCGGTTAATACAATTCTAGCATGAATAATAAATATTTATCATGATATAAGGAAATATAAATAACAATTTTATTATTGCCTCTAGGGCATATTTCCTTCAGGGGCTTCAATAGAGGAACATGGGGTGCCACCACCTCGGAAGCCATGGTTACGGCGGGAAGAGGTCCATATGGGCAAAGGAGGACGGCGAACGCGAGAGTCTGGGCATCCCAGACCCCTTGGCGGACTTCACCGTCCCGCAGGAGCGTGACGTCCTCAGGGCATGACACCATTGGGACTCAGTCAAGAAGGTTTTCGAGATAGACCCGGTCACGACTTAGTTCATGAGACTGATGGTAATTTTAGTTTCTGATCAATTCAACTGCACGTTAGTCATATTTGTAAATGATCCTTGTTCCTTTTGCAGAGAGAGCAGCACAGGATTGCGGCCGAAAGCGACTCGCCGTCTGAGGTGTTGTCGAGGCCCAAGTGGGACATTCCATTCAACCGGGCGTTGAACATATTGAAAGGACTCCCGGTGGAGACTCGGCCGTCGTATGGACGCGTGCACGGTGTCAGAGACGGCGCCACGTGGAAGAAGTACTAGCGCGAGACCACGAAGGAGAGAAAGGAAAGACGGAGGTTGCAGATTTGTCCACTTTTTAGCAAAGGAAAGACCGTGAGACCACTGAAGAAAACATCGACAAGAAGGTTAAGATTGCGGTTGAGAAGAAATTATCTGAGACAGTCGCAACAGCGGTAGCTGCCGCAAAATAGGTGGTTGCAGATATGTCTACTGTCTTGGTTTCGGCCGTTTTCAATTGGAGCAGGCAAAATCCCAAAAAATGCAGCGGACTTTCCCCTTGCTGACTTATTCGGGAGTAGATCGAGTAGCGTTGCACCAGCACCTGCACCTGCTCCCGCACCGGCTCCCGCACCTGCTCCGGCACCGGCTTCAGCACCGAACGTGCTCGGCGGTGCTTCGTCTTTGGCTGAGCTCGACGCCCTCACGGTATTTTTCACACCGGCCCTCTTCAATAAATGTATAATCTCCCGTTTCCGTTGCCTTTCGGATGTCCCACGTCGCAGACATGTCTTTGTAGGCCGATGTAACCCCGTGCACCATATTGTACACCATTGGTGACCAGAAGGTGGACGTGGGGAAGGCGACGATAATGAAGCCGAAGGGACCATTGTTCCATAGCCGGCCGATCCCCCCGGACGTCTTCAAGGTTTCTGTGGCCAGTGTCAAACCGGGCCACGAGAATTTGGCTCCTCTGGTACTAGGGGGATGACGACGAGACCCCGCGGCGGCTTGGTGATTGCAATGGGTGGGTCCTGTTGTGGCCAAAGGGTCTGCTTCGTCTAGAGGCGGCCGGGAGCACACCCACGAGCACGCAGTTAGGTATGAACATCAACACACCACCTGCCCAATTAGCATCGGCTATCATGCTGGGTGATAGCGAACGGGGTGAGGAAGAGGCTCCATTAGTCGCTGGTGACGTCGCCATAGATGAGGATGAGGATGACGATGAAACTCAACAGTATTTCAATACTGGCGCCTACTCAGGGTTTGAGCGTCATGAGTCGGTGCATTAATTTCCTCCTCCGGAGGATGAACGTATTATAGACGACCTTCCGATAGCAAAGAAGCCTAGGAAGAGACCGAGGAAATTCAACAAAGCTGCTTCTATGATCCAGCCGCCTCAGCAGGCTCGGGTTCAAGACCGTATAGATATCCCCGGTGCGGCAAAATGGCATATCCCCGGTGAACGAATCCTACCTAAAGCAGCGCTAGGGGCCAGATTAGGTGATCTAAGGAGACTTCATGACGATGTGCTGCAGATAGAGAAAGGCCTCATTGCCTCGAAAAATTCAGGATACCCACTCTACGTGGTTAACGTGCCACGGAAATTGTCGTACGTCGACACATTCCCCACGGAGAAGTTCTTCCTTCGATTCGATTACATCTTCGACATGTTTCACTTGAAGAAGCTGGATTTTACGTTTGTCCGCCTTTATTCCTTGCACATGAACTACCTCATCGGGGTTGAGCAGATACCTCGTATCTGTGTCGCTGACTCGTACTTCATGCACGTGGGCTTCTTGGGAGTCTACGCAGAGCACCGTGAATACGCGAGGGAATACATCGCTAATTCCATGCTCGCCAATAAGGACAAGGAGGCGATTCTTGTGCCTTATCATCCCCTGTAAGTCATCCGCGCGGATATCCTTCCTTTGATTTCAATCATTCATTTGCACAGTGGAGGCTAATTAATTTGAGGTGTACTTATTTTGCGCAGCGGCGGGCGCGCTGTCCTCATCATCCTCTACCTCCGATACTCCCACGCTCTTTACTTGGACTCGTCGAAGAACATTAACAAAAAGGATTACACCCACATCAAGTCTATTCTTGACAGTGCTATGTTTTACTACGACGCACGGGGTGGAGAGGTCAAGGACAAGAAGAAAAGGGATGGCAGGCCCGCCTTTAGCCATAAGACCGACTTCTGCTGCATCCAGCAACCGAGTGATTCTCTTAATGATGGATTCTATGTCCTACACCACATGCTGGAGTACAGACGGGATCACCAGAGCCTTCACATGTCACCTAGATCTGGCGATGCCCATATTCTGCAATGGGCAAAGAACTTAGGAGATATCGAGGATCATCGACTTTGAGCTGAGTTCTATCACATCCAACGTGAACTTGCCCAAATCATCATGAAGGAGGTCGTCAAAAAAACAGGGATGTTCTACGAAGAAGGACAAATGTCGCGGGATGACGTCCGAACACGCGTAGCTGCTCAGTGTCTCGACCTGAAGCCTTACACTAAGCTCGGGGACTATCTCCCTGACTTGGATGGATGGCAAGACATGTTGGAGTGATTGTCCATATATGACAATGTGTCCGTTTAGTCCATACTTTCTATATGACGAAACTTTGAGTTATGCAGGACGAAACTTTATTTGTGATGTAATTAAACCATCCTCCTCGACTAGCGAAGATCACTCTAGTTAGGGCATTTTGAGTACGATGAACTTTGTTATTTATGCTTATGATATGTTGCTTCTATTTTTGCCAAGTATGTCTCTTTCTGTTGCTCAACTATATATGTTGCATATCATCGACTCATGTGACGATGCAGGTGCATAGATCATCGATGGCGAAGAAGTGCTAAGCCAGGAGTATATGACGAGTGGCCGGAGTGTTAGGCCCAAGTGTACCAGTTTCCGGTTTCCGAGCGACAGCCAGTAGTTAGTTTAGCTAGGTTCACGCTAATGCGAGAGAGGGATACGAACTCATGTACTGCATAGTTCCGCTCTCACTAATAGTGATAGCTCTTCTCGCATATATCATTGTTTAGATGGATGACGATGTAGTTGCAAGTAATTGAGACTTGTATCGCTATTTTTGAGATGATGACGAGAGGCCACTTTGTGTTGGGTGATGATTATGATGATGACATGATTTGATGAGACTATTTATATGTATATGCTATGATTACATTTGTATGTGTATGATATGCCAAAGATTATTGTATAAAGCTTGTTCAAATACAAAACAAATATGCAGAAAAAAACAGAAACTAATAAAACTAGCAGTAGTGAGGGGAATAAAGTTAGAAGTAGTGCTCCCTTACCAGTAGCGCTTCCTGCTAAAAAGCATTGTAGATATTAGCAACAGCGCTTTGCACTAAAGCTTGCTACTGGTAGCCATGTATAGCAGTAGCGTTGGATGACACGCGCTACTGCTACATGTTAGCTTTAGCGCGGCATCCCGCGCTACTGATAGGCAAAATACCCGTGCTACTGCTAGGGTTTTCCCTAGTAGTGGAATGGTGTTCCGACCAGTCTTATACCTAGTTCATCAGTATTATATTTTCCTTATAATGAACCGTAAAGAGGGAGAAGTGATGAAATTTGACATAAATTGCTTGCAAACAAAACATTCATAGAGGTAGAAGTGGATTGTTGGCCCGAGCCATAGTGAATTGCCGAAACACAAAGACTTGCATATTGGCCCAATGTCGTGGGAACGATTCCGACAATAATAAGGGATATGGTAAGCATGATCTATCGAGATGCAAAGGGGTGACACGATGATTTTAGTGAGTTCAGGCCTCTCACGGTGGAGATAACAACCCTACGTCTCGTGCTCCGGAGAGGCTTTGTTTTATCTTAGTATGTATCCGGAGATTACAATGTATGTGTAGGAGAGAGAAGAACGGATCTTCATGCATAAACAAGTCCTGAGACTAATGGCGAGAGAGAGGGAGAGAGAGAGAGAGAGAGAGAGCTAGGAGAAGAAGAATGAAAACCTGCCTAGTCTAGTGGTGGGGGTGGCTTATATAGAGTGCGCTACCCCCTCACCCCTTATGTTACATGGTGGAGCATCAATGTCATAATGCATGCCCACTACAAAACCGTCATGCTGACAATTGGTCTTCGCATATCCGAGTGAGTTATACGACCGAGTGGAATGAGCTTGTTGAGTGGAGTGCCGTGCTCCGAGTGGTTATTGCCGTCCGAGTGACTTTCAAGTTGCAGTATATCTGGACGGCGATCTGGCCCAGGGGCCCAGTACAAAGTGTACGGTGTCCATGGGTAGGGTCTTTAGGTCAGGCCTGTTACCCTACCCCCAATACATGTCCTCGTCATTAGCCCCCGAATCAGTCGAGGTTGAGCGGGTTGAGTTGAGGTGAATTCCCAGATGAGTCGAGTGCTACGGAGGCACTTATGAACTCCCTCTGGTCACCCGGCGGTCTTATCTCCGTGTTTTACCTTGACGGATTCCGGACTGCATGGTGTCCAAGTGAAATGAGCTCAAACGGATCCGCGGAGGAGCGTTAAACTCACCTTATAGCAATTTTTTGGAGTGATTTGGAGCTGGTCCTACATCGAGTAACTGATTACTCGAAATTTCTTCACACCTGGAACGTGTCTTTTTTTCTTGTTTGGCCGTCACTTATTCCGGGCGGACCGTTTCGAGTGGATATCATTCAAGTGGGGGCACGCTGAGTGCACCCACTAGGTGTAGTCCCCGAGACTGCCGTCGACTATGGGCAGTCAGCGGGAGTCTTAGAGCCTGTCTTTTTTGTTGTTATTTGGCCGTCACTCGGACCGAGCGGACCGTTCCGAGTGGATACCATTCCAGTGGGGGCACGCTGAGTGCACCCACTGGGTGTAGTTCCAGAGACTGGCGTCGACTGCCGGCAGTCGGCGGGAGTCTTAGAACATTTTTTCTTGTTGTTTAGCTGTCACTCGGACCGGGCGGACTGTACGGAGTGGATACCAACAGTCGGCGGGAGTCTTAGAGCCTGGCTTTTTTGTTGTTGTTCATCACTCGGAATAGTCAGGCCGTACCGAGTGGAGATTACTCCTGTGGGGGCACGCTGGGTGCACCCACTGGGTGTAGTCCCCGAGACCACCGTCGACTGCGGGCAGTCGGCGGGGGTCTAAGAGAACTAAAAATCTTCTTAGTTGGTACTGATCGAACTTGTTCTTCTCTGACTCGGAGGTCGAGTAATTCTGGAGCTGCTTTTGCGTCAAGCAAAATGTTTCTTTCCGAGTTCTCTTCCAGTGGGGGCACGCTGAGTGCACCCATTGGGTGTAGTCCCCGAGCCTCTGTCGGACTAGATGAGCCTGGCAGAGGGTTTTAAGTCTCCTGGTGAACCTCCACGCAGTCGACACGGTAAATATCTTTTTAGTCTGAAATTCAGTCAATCGGATGCATCTTTAGGCACTTGACATGGTAAATAAGCTCAGCCTGGAGCTGAGTCAGTCGGACTGATCTTCGTGCACTCGACACGGTAAATAAATTCAGCCTGGAACTCGGTCAAGCAGGTGAATATTCGTGCTCTCGGCACGGTGAATGAATTCGGCTTTGAAACTGCCGACTGTAGAAGAAAAAACCGGACACTCCAGGGAGTACTCGTTCCAGTAGTACTTCTTATATTGACCGTTAGATTTTGCGTGAAAGGGGTATTTGCAAGAGTATATTGTATTCGTAGAGGAGCTTCATTTTCACCCTTTTGCATGAAAGGGGTATTTGTCCGAGTGGACGTGCTTCCCGACTGATCGGGGTATGTTAACTGCAATGAAAAACTTGGTGGCACTTGTATGTCTCCCGGAGGAGATAGGCTAGTGGTTTGACATGGACGTGCTATGAAACCCGAGTGGCGAGGCTAGTGTGTGGGCTGACTCTCTGGAGAGAGGTCACTCATTATCCCGGGGGAACACCAGCACATGCCATCTCTGAGTCCAAGTTTGGGAAACTGACGCCTTGGAGCCTAGGATAAGGATCAAGTGTATTCGTAGAGGAGCGTCATTTTCACCCATTGCAGTCTTGAAGATGACTTCGGGTTATGATTTGGGCGATCGTCCGAGTGGCCAGTACTATCGTTATAGGTTTTCGGCGGACCGAGCATGTATGGTCAGAAAGATATTCCTGATGTGATCAATGGGTTGATCGAATGGGCGTAACCCATGAGGGCGACATGGCCAACGGCTGTGCGTAGCCCCCGAGTGATGCTCGAAGGAGGTAAGCTTGCTAGAGAGTGTGATATGAGAGGTTTGATCATATGAGTAACTTAGTCGTTCCCATGTTGAGGGTGTAGAGGTAAAGACATGTCCAACTGATGGTGACGTGCGAGGCGACCGAGGGGCGATGATGTGTACAACCGAGTGACAACGCGTGGGGCGGCCGAGTGGAGAAGACGTGCGCAACCGAGTGGCGACGCGCAGAGCAGTCGAGTGGTGAAGACGTGCCCAACTGAGTGGTGACGCGTGGGGCGGCCGAGTCACGATGTGCGAGGTGGTCGAATGATGACATGCACAACCGAGTGGCGACACGCGGGACGGCTGAATGGTGATGACGTGTGAAGTGGTCGATTGTAGGACTACATATCCAGCCAAGTGGAGATGCGCGGGGCAGCCGAGTGGTGAAGACATGCACAACCGAGTGGCAGCGCGCGGGGCGGCTAAGGCAAAGTCATGTGCCACCGGACGGCGAAAATGGTCCTCGGAGGACTTAGTCGAATGCTTTCGAAGCTTATGTAGTGACGAGGTCAGTGTAACGTGGTTGCGGTGCGAGAATACCGGTGTGCCAACTGATTCTGAATAGGAACAAAGATGGCGCGCAGATCGTCTGAGTGATCATGCAACTTAACAAAGTGGCGGGTCCGAGTGCACTCGTTGAAGGGAAGGATCTGACTGGTGTCGAAGTACTCAACCACTCAGGAGAGTGTGATTCTAGCAGCAGCCCCCGAGTGCAACGTAGCCCCCGAGTGTGGCATAGCCCCCGAGCATACTATAGGCCTCGACCGCGGTCCTGTCGGAACACGATCAATATAGTTTTGGATGGATAAATTGTAATTCATCGAGTCGGAATCGGGTAAAGGTGAGGAGAAGATTCCGAGTGATGCTCGAAAGAGGCAAAGTCGCAAAGGAGTGAAGTGTGAAGTTTAATTATAAAAGGGACTTATCTGTCTCATGCCTGACGAGGTCTATATCATTGATACGATGGAGAGGATTCCACAAAGGAGTCGTCCGGATGTGTTTGAAGTCAACAGAATGACAAGGTCGATGTTGTGGTGCGCTGGGACCGGTATGGTGACCGAGTCCAAGCAGCAATGAAGTTGGCGCATAGGGCCGTCGAGTGATCGCGTAACTTGTGTTAAAAATGGCACAAGCCAACGAAATAATTTCTCAAGGAAATTTGATGTGTGCTGAAATAAATTGTGTGAATAACACCCATAGACACCCGCTGGGAGTGCAAGGGGCTTGCTGGTTAACCAGCAAGAGTCTGAAAGAGCGAAGGATCCGTTCAAACTTGTCGAAGTGCTAGCTCAAATAAAACAGAAGTGTAGTGTTTTGACTGAGTTGCAGCCCCAGAGGACCAATGCAAACTCGAAATGAAGAACACATGGTGTTCGTGAATGATGTATGCGAAAAAAATGAAAGTTGGACTCGGGTGAAAATAAGCAGCCGAGCGTAGATGTACACTTGGTGCCGTGGCCTCCGAGTGAATGTGATGTGTGAATAACAGGATCTCGGGAACGCAGAAATAACAAAATGTAGTGCATGTAGAATGACTTAGCTGTCTGAAGGTGCGCGAGTGGCCGAGTGGTGATGAGGTGACCAACCGAGTGGCGACGCGCGGGGCGGCCGAGTGGTAATGAGGTGACCAACCGATGGCGACGCGCGGGGCGGCTGAGTGGTGATGAGGTGACCAACCGAGTGGCAACGCGCGAGGC
>NC_041391.1:21415454-21416083 GCF_002162155.2 Triticum dicoccoides
GTGGGGTGGCCGAGTGCTGATGAGGTGACCAACCGATGGCGATGCGCGGGGCGGCCGAGTGGTGATGAGGTGACCAACCGATGGCGACGCGCGGGGCGGCTGAGTGATGTAGACGTGACCAGCGGAGTGACGATGCGCGGGGCATCCTTAGTGATGTAGACGTGAACTGCGGAGTGGCGACGAGCAGGGCGTCCGAGTGACGTAGACACGTCCCGCAGAGTGGCGATGCGCGGGGCGTCCGAGAGAAGTAGAGGCATCCTGCGGAGTGGCGGCGAGTGGGGCGTCCGAGTGACTTAGACGCGTCCCGCGGAGTGATGATGCACGGGGCGTTCGGTTGATGTAGACGCATCCCGTGGCGTGGCGACGCACGGGGCGGCCAAGTGATGAAGATGCTTGCTGCGGAGTAACGATGCGCAGGGCGTCCGAGTGATGTAGACGCGTCCCGCGGAGTTGCAACACACGGAGCGTCCGAGTGAAGTAGACGCGTCCCGCGGAGTGACCATGTGGGGCGTCCGAGTGAAGTAGACGCCTCCGCGGACTGGCGACGCTCGGGACGTCCGAGTGAAGTAGACGCGTCCCGTGGAGTGACGATGCGCGACGTCCAAGTGAAGTAGACTCGTCCCGCGGAG
>NC_041391.1:21418264-21422093 GCF_002162155.2 Triticum dicoccoides
CGGCGGCGGGCCGTCCCTTCCCCGCTCGCTCTTGGGGGGCCTCCCGATGGCGGCGGTGCTGCTCGGCCTCTGCGGTAGGGTTCGACGGCGGGAGTCCGGCGAGCTCCGTGGCTCTCGGTGTGGCGGCGCGGCCGTTGGCCGCGGGGCGGCGTGGCGGTGCTGGTGGCCGGCGGCGCCCGCGCGGCCCAGATCTGGGCCCTTTCGGGCCCCATCTGGGCTAGGGCGGGCCGGCGACTCGGTGCGTGGCGGCGCTGCTCCCTGGTTGGTGGTGAAGTGGCGGTGGTCTGCGGGCGGTGGCGGCTTCGTCGGCCGATGAGCTGCAGCGTGACGGCAGGGGCTGTCCGGACCCTATTGGGTTCGGCCGGGCCTCGGTGCTTGGCAGGTCCCTTGTCCGTGCGTCCGGTCGGCTCCGCGGTGGCGGTGGTGGTTGTCCCCTCACGTCGGTGATGTTGCGGATGCCCCCAAGGACACTCTCCCTTCTCCCATCCTTCAGGTCTCGTGTCGGTGACCTCAGGGAGACGGCGGAGTTGATCCGGTGATCGTGGTGGCACATGTTGGTGGGCGGCGCGATGGGCGGTGCACTATGATTCGTATGGGGTGGTGGTGGGGGTTTGGGTTGGGAGAAATCTCTGACGGCTTGTCCGGCCCCGACGCGGCGACGCCTGTGGGTGCCGTCGGACCTTCCTGAAGGGCGTCGGGTACACCCCTCCCCTCACTGCCCTCCTGCGTACCAGGGGAAACCCTAGGACTAGTCCGGGCAGCAGCGGCGTCATCGTCGCCTCCTTCTTGAAGGTGTTGCTTGGTACGCGGCGCTTCGGGTGCTGGGAACGTGGTGATTCTTCTCCGGAGGGTGCAGCGGTCGCCGGTCATCTTCGTTTCGTCGATCTGCCGTTGTTGGCATTTATTTCTCTTCCTTTCTTTGTTTTTCTTTGGGCTTATTTGTGCTGCGGCCCCAGCACCTATTGTTGGATGTATCAGTGGTTGCTTTGTAATATAAAGCGGGGAAAACCCTTTTTCGTCATTTATCTCCTGCATGCATGTAGGACATAAATGGGAAGGAATTAATATTATAGGAGGAAAGTGGAAGGCGAGGCGCAGAGAGCTCCCTGGTCAGCCACGACGGTGGCGGCTTTAATTTGTCATGGGTCCACTGCGAGGTGAGACAGTCCGCGACAAATCTGAGTGCGGGATGGCGCTCTTCTGCGAGGCGGCGGCGAGTCGACCCGTTGTGGTCGAGGACGTGGATGGCATCGGTTGTGGGTGCCACGTCAGGTCCGTGCAACGACCGCGGTGGTCGCCGCCGCGCGGTTGACGAGGGACGCCGCTGCAACGCTCCGTGTCAGGCCGTCGCGGTCTTGCGGAGACGAGGTGGCCGCTGCAGCGCCATGCCTGCGCGCACGTCGCAACGACCACAGCCGAGGGAATGCCGAGCGCTTGCGATCGCTGCAGTCGGCTGACGGTGGGCTGAGGTCGACGGAGAAGAGGAAGCAGGAGGCGCGGACCACCGCGCTGGCGGCCGTGCGCGAGGACAATGGCGACGACCCTTGGCGCAGCGCGTCGATGCCCTTTTCCCTTCCTCGTCTCTTGTCTGATCTGAGGTTCGTCCAGTACCAGCCGTCGTCGTAGAGGAGGACGCCGTTGCAGTGGTCCACGATCACGCAGTCCACGCCGTGTTGGCCGTGCTGCACGGGTGTGATCAAGTGGAACGCGGCGTCGATCCCCGGGCTGCAGCTGCAGCCTGCAGGGACGGCCGAAGAAGCGCGGGCGCGACGAGCCGCTGTAGTTGGTGAAGATGCCGCGCGCGGACGGAGTGCGGCAGCATGTGTGGCACGAGTAGGTTGAGAGCGTCCACGACGGCGCGCCATGCCCTGCACACGCCACGGGATGCCGCGAGGCTCCGCCCGGGGAGGCGGCGCAGCACTTCTCCGATCACGCCCTCGGGGAGCAGATCCATCGCCAGTCGCCCGCCACACGGCGGCGCAGCACATAGTCTTTCTTTTTATAATTGTCACAAAAGCATGAGGTCAATCGTGTGATGATGGAAGGTTGAGATTTCATCCCTGGAAATCAACCACATTTAGATATGGAAGTTGCTCATCTTACGCCACTCAATCCATATAGAGCAGATACCGATGGCACAATTACTCAATTAGTACCTACAAAGTTGACATGTTTCGAGTACAAGAATGATGAAGCTATAGTGGCTCTGAATCAAAGTTTTAAATAGCGCGCTAAGCATCTTAGCGCCGGACCTCTTTCAAACGCTATAGCGTGCTATAGCGGAGCTATAGCGCGCTATTTAAAATGTTAGTTTATTTGTTTGGACCAAAGTCTCTTAGCGCAAGACCTTTTGTAAACGCTATAGCGTTGCTATAGCGGAGCTATAGCGGGCTATTTAAAACAGTGCTCTGAATCCAACTACTTTGGAGATATATGGCCGTGTATGTCGGTAATACATGGCATGCTCCCTCACATCCTATGACAGTCTTTCAAATTACTTTCTGAAATTGTTCTGAACACTCGAGGTATATTGTTCTGAAATTGTTTAACACGGCTATCTCTGACCTGCAACTCTTAGAGCTACCTCTTCTCGACCGGTCCTTCACTTGGTCCAACAACCGGCTAAACCCAACCCTCGAACGCATTGATAGAGCCTTCTTTAACCTCGTTTGGGATGATCGCTTTCCCAACTCAACCCTCTCCCCCTAACACGTTCTCTTCCGACCATGTTCCGCTCATCGTAAACATTTCTTTGCATATCCCTCACTCGCGTTTATTCCGTTTTGAGTCCTTCTAGGCTATTCACCCGGCTTGCAAACACATCGTCTCTGAGGCCTGGCCTCCTGCTCTTCCAACCTCTCAATCTGACCTAGACCTTGCCACCGCCATCAACGCAATCGGTCCAACCTCAAAGCATGGTCAAAAACTTTAAGACATGTCCACCAGAGGGAAATTGACTGTAAATTTGTCATCGGCAGAATTGATCGCATTGAAGAAAAACGTGCTCTCTCTCGGCCCGAGGTGTCCCTCCGACTAGTAGTTATCACTTCTCTTCAACGTGAGGTCAGAGAAGAAGTCCTCTTCTGGAAACAAAGGAGAAAAATCAAAGCTGTTGTCGACGGAGACGAAAACTCAAAGTTCTTTCATGTCTCCTCTTCCCAACGGTTTCGCAAAAACAACATCGTCATCCTCGAGGATAACACGGTGGAATTCTATGCCCATGATGATGATAAGGCAACCATCCTCCAAAATTTCTTCAAAAATTTGTTAGGTACTGAAAAGGTCTTGACATGGCTTTTCTCCCTTTCCGCTCTCTACACCACGCAAATTCCTCAGTTATGCCATCTGGACTCCACCTTCACTGCTCAAGAAATTTTGAATTTACGCGCCAGCCCTGGCCTCGACGACCTTGGACCAGGTTTCTACCGAAAATTTTGGCATAACATCAAACACACAATCCTACCTTTCTCCAATGACTTCGCCGACCGTTGAGTGGCTGTCGAGCGTTTGAACCGAGCCCACATGATCCTTCTTCCAAAAAAGACTCGGCCAGAACACCGGAAAACTTCAGACCTATTTTGCTGCAAAACTGTATACCTAAGGCCCTAGCTAAAGTTATCACAAACATGATTAAGCCCCTCATCCCCCTTCTCGTCCATGGTGACCAAACCGGTTTCATCACTAGGAGGTACATTGCCGAAAACTTCATCTACGCTGCCGACCTTCTCAGCGCCTGCCACATTAGAAAGGCACCCACTATGGTGTTCAAACTAGATTTCTGTAAAGCTTTCGATTCAATCTGTTGGGAATCTCTTCTTCTCATTCTTCT
>NC_041391.1:21422437-21498324 GCF_002162155.2 Triticum dicoccoides
AAACTATAGCCTGGATCAGACAAGACTGCAATACTCCTAAATGGAAAACCGGGCCCCTGGATTAAGTGCAAAAATGGTCTCCGGCAGGGTGATCCCCCTGAAGGAAATATGCCATAGAGGCAATAATAAAGTTATTATTTATTTCCTTATATCATGATAAATGTTTATTATTCATGCTAGAATTGTATTAACCGGAAACTTAGTACATGTGTGAATACATAGACAAACAGAGTGTCACTAGTATGCCTCTACTTGACTAGCTCGTTAATCAAAGATGGTTAAGTTTCCTAGCCATAGACATGGGTTGCCATTTGATTAACGGGATCACATCATTACAGAATGATGTGATTGACAATACACATCTGTTAGCTTAGCACGATGATCGTTTAGTTTGTTGCTATTGCTTTCTTTATGACTTATACATGTTCGTGTGACAATGAGATTATGCAACTCACGACTACCGGAGGAACACTTAGTGTGCTATCAAACGTCACAACGTAACTGGATGATTATAAAGATGCTCTACAGGTGTTTCCGATGGTGTTTGTTGGGTTGGCATAGATCAAGATTAGGATTTGTCACTCCGTGTTTCAGAGAGGTATCTCTGGGCCCTCTCGGTAATGCACATCACTATAAGCCTTGCCAGCAATGTGACTAATGAGTTAATCATGGGATGATGCATTACAGAACGAGTAAAGAGACTTGCCAGTAACGAGATTGAACTAGGTATTGAGATACCGACGATCGAATCTTGGGCAAATAACATACCGATGACAAAGGGAAAAACATATGTTGTTATGCGGTTTGACCGATAAAGATCTTTGTAGAATATGTAGGAACCAATATGAGCATCCAGATTCTGCTATTGGTTATTGACCAGAAGTGAGTCTCGGTCATGTCTACATAGTTCTCGAACCCGTAGGGTCCGCACGCTTAATGTTCGATGACGATCGGTATTATGAGTTTATGTGTTTTGACGTACCGAAGGTAGTTCGGAGTCCTTGATGTGATCACGGACATCACAAGGAGTCTTGAAATGGTCGAGACATAAAGATTATTATATTTGAAGGCTATGTTTGGACACCGGAAAGGTTCCAAGTGGTTCGGGCATTTTTCCGGAGTACCAGGGGATTACCGGAACCCCCCGGGGAGTTAATGGGCCTTAATGGGCCATGGTGGAAGAGACGAGGAGGCGACCAAGGTGGGGGCGCGCCCCCCAAGCCCAATCCGAATTGGGAGGGGGCGGTCCCCTTTCCTTCTCTCCCTCTTCCTCTTCCTTCTTCTCCTACTCCAACTAGGGAAGGGGGGAAACCTACTCCTATTGGGAGTAGGACTCCCCCCTTGGGCGTGCCATAGGAGGCCGGCCCTCCCCCTCCTCCACTCCTTCATATAGGGGGGAGGGGGGCACCCCATAGATACACAAGTTGATTGTTTAGCCGTGTGCGGTGCCCCCCTCCATAGATTTCCACCTCGGTCATATCGTTGTAGTGCTTAGGCGAAGCCCTGCGTCGGTAACTTCATCATCACCGTCATCACGCCGTCGTGCTGATGAAACTCTCCCTCGGCCTTAGCTGGATCAAGAGTTTGAGGGACGTCACCGAGCTAAACGTGTGCAGATCGCGGAGGTGCCCTGCGTTCCGTACTTGATCGGTTGGATCGCGAAGATGTTCGACTACATCAACCGCGTTGCTTAACGCATCCGCTTTCGGTCTACGAGGGTACGTGGACACACTCTCCTGCTCGTTGCTATGCACCACATAGATAGAACTTGCATGATCGTAGGTAAATTTTTTAAAATATTGTGTTCCTCAATAGTGGCATCCGAGCCAGGTCTATGCGTAGATGTTTATATGCACGAGTAGAACACAAAGAGTTGTGGGCGATAATAGTCATACTGCTTACCAGCATGACATACTTTGATTCAGCAGTATTGTTGGATGAAGCGACTCAGACCGACATTAGGCGTACGCTTACGCGAGACTGGTTCTACCAACGTGCTTCGCACACAGGTGGCTAGTGGGTGTCTGTTTCTCCAACTTTAGTTGAATCGAGTGTGACTATGCTCGGTCCTTGTTGAAGGTTAAAACAGCACACTTGACGAAAAATCATTATGGTTTTGATGCGTAGGTAAGAACGGTTCTTGCTAAGCCCGTAGCAACCACGTAAAACTTGCAACAACAGAGTAGAGGACGTCTAACTTGTTTTTGCCGGGCATGTTGTGATGTGATATGGTCAAGACGTGATGATATATAAATTGTTGTATGAGATGATCATGTTTTGTAACAGTTATCGGCAACTGGCACGAGCCATATGGTTGTCGCTTTATTGTATGAAATGCAATCATCATGTAATTGCTTTACTTTATCACTAAGCGGTAGCGATAGTTGTAGAAGCAATAGTTGGCGAGACGAGAACAATTCTTCGATGGAGATGAAGGTGTCAAGCCGGTGACGATGGTGATCATAATGGTGCTTTGGAGATGGAGATCAAAGGCACAAGATGATGATGACCATATCATATCACTTATATTGATTGCATGTGATGTTTATCCTTTATGCATCTTATTTTGCTTAGTACGGCGGTAATATTATAAGATGATCTCTCACTAAATTTCAAGGTATAACTGTTCTTCCTGAGTATGCACCATTGCGACATTTCTTCGTGCTGAGACACCACGTGATGATCGGGTGTGATAAGCTCTACATTCACATACAACGGGTGCAAGCCAGTTTTGCACACGCAAAATACTCGGGTTAAACTTGACGAGCCTAGCATATGCAGATATGGCCTCGGAACACTGAGATTGAAAGATCAAACATGAATCATATAGTAGATATGATCAACATAGTGACGTTCACCATTGGAAACTACTCCATCTCACGTGATGATCGGACATGGTTTAGTTGATATGGATCACGTGATCATTTATATGACTAGAGGGATGTCTATCTAAGTGGGAGTTCTTAAGTAATATGATTAATTGAAGTTTAATTTATCATGAACTTAGTCCTAATAGTATTTGCTAACTATGTTGTAGATCAATAGGTTGCGATGTAGCTCCCCATTTTTTTTGATATGTTCCTAGACAAAAATAAGTTGAAAGATGACAGTAGCAATGACGCAGACTTGGTCCATGATCTAAGTATTATCCTCATTGTTTCACAGACTAATTATGTTCTTGATGCACCGCTAGGTGACAGACCTATTGCAGGAGCAGATGCAAACATTATGAAAGTTTGACAAGCTCGGTATGATGAATACTTGATAGTTTAGTGCACCATGCTTTACGGCTTAGAACCGGGACTTCAAAACCGTTTTGAACGACATGGAGCATATGATATGTTCCAAGAGTTGAAATTTTTATTTCAGACTCATGCCCGTGTTAAAGAGGTATGAGACCTCTGACAAGTACTTTGCCTATAAGATGGAGGAGAATAGCTCAATCAGTGAGCATGTGCTCAGAATGTCTGAGTACTACAAACACTTGAATCAAGTGGGAGTTAATCTTCCAGATAAGATAGTGATTGACAGAGTTCTCTAGTCACTATCATCAAGTTACTAGAACTTCGTGATGAACTACAATATGCAAGGGATAACAGAAACAATTCCCAAGCTCTTCGCGATGCTGAAATAGGCGAAGGTAGAAATCAAAAGCATCAAGTGTTGATGGTTGACAAGACCACTAGTTTCAAGTAAAAGGGCAAGGGAAAGAAAGGGAACTTCAAGAAGAATGGCAAGCAAGTTGCCACTCCCATGAAGAAGCCCAAAGCTAGACCCAAGCCTGAAACTGAGTGCTTCTACTGCAAAGGAAATGGTCACTAGAAGCGGAACAGCCCCTAGATACTTGGCGGATAAGAAAGATGGCAAAGTGAACACAGGTATATTTGATATACATGTTATTGATGTGTACTTTACTAGTGTTTATAGCAACCCCTCGGTATTTGATGCTGGTTCAGTTGCTAAGAGTAGTAACTCGAAATGGGAGTTGCAAAGTGAACAGAGACTAGTTAAGGGTGAAGTGACGATGCGTGTTGGAACTGATTCCAAGATTGATAAGATCACCATCGCACACTCCCTTTACCTTCGGGATTAGTGTTGAACCTAAAATAAATGTTATTTGGTGTTTGCGTTGAGCATGAATATGATTGGATCATATTTATTGCAATACGCTTGTTCATTTAAGTCAAATAATAATTGTTATTCTATTTACATGAATAAAACCTTCTACGATCATACACTCAATATAAATGGTTTACTGAATCTCGATCTTAGTGATACACATATTCATTGAAACCAAAAGATGCAAAGGTAATAATGATAGTGCAACTTATTTGTGGCACTGCCGTTCAGGTCATATTGGTGTAAAGCGCATGAAGAAACTCCATGCTGATGGGTTTTTGGAATCACTTGATTATGAATCACTTGATGCTTGCGAACCATGCCTCATGGGCAAGATGACTAAGAGTCCGTTCTCCGGAACAATGGAGCAAGCAACTGAATTATTAGAAATAATACATACTGATGTATGCGGTCCAATGAATGTTGAGGCTCGCGGAGGGTATCGTTATTTTCTGACCTTCACAGATGATCTGAGCAGATCTACTTGATGAAACATAAGTCTGAAACGATTATCGGCAACTGGCAGGAGCCATATGGTTGTCGCTTTATCTTATGAAATGCAATCGCCATGTAATTGCTTTACCTTATCACTAAGCGGTAGCGATAGTCGTAGAAGCAATAGTTGGCAAGACGACAACGATGCTACGATGGAGATCAAGGTGTCAAGCCGGTGATGATTGTGATCATGACGGTGCTTTGGAGATGGAGATCAAAGGCACAAGATGATGATGGCCATATCATATCACTTATATTGATTGCATGTGACGTTTATGCTTTATGCATCTTATTTTGCTTAGTTCGGCGGTAGCATTATAAGATGATCTCTCACTAAATTTCAAGGTATAAGTTTTCTCCCTGAGTATGCACTGTTGCGACAGTTCGTCGTGCTGAGACACCACGTGATGATCGGGTGTGATAAGCTCTACGTTCACATGCAACGGGTGGAAGCCAGTTTTGCACACACAGAATACTCAGGTTTAACTTGACGAGCCTAGCATATGCAGATATGGCCTCGGAACACTGAGACCGAAAGGTCGTGCGTGAATCATATAGTAGATATGATCAACATAGTGATGTTCACCATTGAAAACTACTCCATCTCACGTGATGATCAGACATGGTTTAGTTGATTTGGATCACGTGATCACTTAGATGATTAGAGGGATGTCTATCTAATTGGGAGTTCTTAAGTAATATGATTAATTAAACTTTAATTTATCATGAACGTAGTCCTGGTAGTATTTGCATATCTATGTTGTAGATCAATAGCTCGCGTTTAGCTCCCCTGTTTTATTTTTGATATGTTCCTAGAGAAAAATAAGTTGAAAGATGATAGTAGCAATGATGTGGACTGGGTCCGTGATCTGAGTATTATCCTCATTGCTGCACCTGCACAGAAGAATTATGTCCTTGTTGCACCGCTAGGTGACAGACCTATTGTAGGAGCAGATGCGGACGTTATGAATGTTTGACAATGCTCGGTATGATGACTACTTGATAGTTTAGTGCACCATGCTTTACGGCTTAGAACCGGGACTTCAAAAACGTTTTGAATGCCACAGAGCATATGAGATGTTTCGAGAGATGAAATTGGTATTTCAGTCTCATGTCCGTGTCGAGAGGTATGAGACCTCTGACAAGTATTTTGCCTACAAGATGGAGGAGAATAGCTCAACCAGTGAGCATGTGCTCAGAATGTCTGAGTACTACAATCGCTTGAATCAAGTGGGACTTAATCTTCCAGATAAGATAGTGATTGACAAATTTATCTAGTCACTATCACCAAGTTACTGGAACTTCATGATGAACTATAATATGAAAGGGATGACGAAAACAATTCCCAAGGTCTTCGTGATGTTAAAATCAGCGAAGGTAGAAATCAAGTAAGAGTATCAAGTGTTGATGGTTAACAAGACCACTAGTTTCAAGAAAAAGGGCAAAGGAAAGAAAGGGAACTTCAAGAAGAATGGCAAGCAAGTTGTCACTCCCATGAAGAAGCCCAAAGCTAGACCCAAGCGTGAAACTGGGTGCTTCTACTTCAAAGGACATGGTCACTAGTAGCGGAACTGCCCCTAGATACTTGGCGGATAAGAAGGATGGCAAAGTGAACAAAGGTAGATTTGATATACATGTTATTGATGTGTACTTTACTAGTGTTTATAGCACCCCCTCGGTATTTGATACTAGTTCAGTTGCTAAGAGTAGTAACCCGAAACAGAAGTTGCAAAATAAACAGAGACTAGTTAAGGGCGAGGTGACGATGTGTGTTAGAAGTGATTCCAAGGTTGATAAGATCACCATCGCACACTCCCTCTACCTTCGAGATTAATGTTGGACCAAAATAAATGTTATTTGGTGTTTGCGTTGAGCATGAATATGATTGGATCATGTTTATCGCGATACGGTTATTCATTTAAGTCAAAGAATAATTGTTGTTCTATTTACATGAATAAAACCTTCTATGGTCATACACTCAACATAAATGGTTTATTGAATCTCGATCGTGGTGATACACATATTCATAATATTGAAGTCAAAAGATGCAAAGTTAATAATGATAGTGTGACTTATTTGTGGCACCGCCGTTTAGGTCATATCGGTATAAAGCGCTTGAAGAATCTCCATGCTAATGGGCTTTTGGAATCACTTGATTATGAATCACTTGGTGCTTGCGAACCGTGCCTCATGGGCAAGATGACTAAAATTCCGTACTCCGGAACAATGGAACGAGCTACTGACTTATTGGAAATAATACATACCGATGTATGTGGTCCAATGAGTGTTGAGGCTCGTGGCGGGTATCGTTATTTTCTTACCTTCACAGATTATTTGAGCAGATATGGTTATATCTACTTAACAAAATAGAAGTCTGAAACATTTGAAAAGTTCAAAAAATTTCAGAGTGAAGTGGGGAATCAACATAACAATAAAATAAAGTTTTCTGTGATTTGGTTGCGGAGACGAATATTTGAGTTACAAGTTTGGCCCGCAATTAAAACAATGTGGAATAGTTTCACAAACTCATGCAACCTGGAACACCACAACACAATGGTGTGTCCGAACGTTGTAACCGTACTTTATTAGATATGGTGCGATCTATGATGTCTCTTACCGATTTACCATTATCGTTTTGGGGTTATGCATTAGAGAAAACTACATTCACGTTAAATAGGGCACCGTCTAAACCTGTTGAGACGACACAGTATGAATTGTGGTTTAGCAAGAAACCTAAGTTGTCATCTCTTAAAGTTTGGGGTGGCGATGCTTATGTGAAAAAGTTTCAGCCTGATAAGCTTGAACCCAAATCGGAGAAGTGCGTCTTCATAGGATACCCAAAAGAAGTTGTTGGGTACACCTTCTATCACAGATCTGAAGGCAAGATATTCGTTGCTAAGAATGGATCCTTTCGAGAGAAGGAGTTTCTCTTGAAAGAAGTGAGTGGGAGGAAAGTACAACTTGATGAGGTAATTGTATCTTCTCCCGAATTGGAAAGTAGTTCATCACAAAAATCAGTTCCAGTGATGCCTACACCAATTAGTGAGGAAGGTAATGATGATGATCATGAAACTTCGGATCAAGTTACTAACGAACCTTGTAGGTCAACCAGAGTACGTGATAACCCACAAGTATAGGGGGTCAATTGTAGCCTCTTTCGATAAGTAAGAGTGTCGAACCCAACGAGGAGCTAAAGGTAGAACAAATATTCCCTCAAGTTCTATCGACCACCGATACAACTCTACGCACGCTTGACGTTCGCTTTACCTAGAACAAGTATGAAACTAGAAGTACTTTGTAGGTGTTTTTGGATAGATTTGCCAGAAAATAAAGAGAGCGTAAATAAAAGCTAGAGGCTGTTTAGATAAAGACACAACTAAATTAGTTTTAGTAGAGAGCTTGTCGTCACGAGAAAGTTATTTGTCCCTAGGCAATCGATAACTAGACCGGTAATCATTATTGCAATTTTATTTGAGGGAGAGGCATAAGCTAACATACTTTATCTACTTGGATCGTATGCACTTATGATTGGAACTCTAGCAAGCATCCACAACTACTAAAGATCATTAAGGTAAAACCCAACCATAGCATTAAAGTATCAAGTCCTCTTTATCCCATACGCAAACAACCTACTTACTCGGGTATGTGCTTCTATTCACTCACGCCACCCACTATAAGCAAATCATAAACATATTGCAAACCCTACAGCGGGAATCCCTCACGCTTGCGCGACATGGAGAGCACCATAGGACAACACTAATAATAAGACATACAACTCAAACCAATCTTGATCATCAAATAACCCATAGGACAAAACAGATCTACTCAAACATCATAGGATAGCCATACATCATTGGGAAATAATATATAGCGTTAAGCACCATGTTTAAATAGAGATTACAGCGGGTAAGAGAGAGGTTACACCGCTGCATAGAGGGGGGGAAGAGTTGGTGATGATGGCGGTGAAGTTGTTGGTGAAGATTGCGGTGATAATGATGGCCACGGCGGCGTTCCGGCGCCACCGGAAGAGAAGGGGAGAGGGGGGCCCTTCGTCTTCTTCTTCCTTGACCTCCTCCCTAGATGGGAGAAGGGTTCCCCCTCTGGTCCTTGACCTCCATGGCGTGGGAGGGGCGAGAGCCCCTCCGAGATTGGATCTATCTCTCTGTTTCTGTGTTCTGTTCTGGTGCCCTTTCACCGTTTCATATATATATGGAGATCCGTAACTCCGATTGGACTGAAACCTTCGCCGTGAGTTTTTTTCCTGAAAATTAGCTTTCTTGCGGCCGAAGAAGGGCATCAACCGCCTTACGGGTGGCCCACGAGGGTCAGGGGTGCGCCCTTGGGGGGGGGGGCAGGGGCGCCCCCTACCTCGTGGCCACCTCGGGCACGGTCTCGCGTGGATTTTTCTTCCGGAATTTTCCAAATATTCCAAAAATAAGCTCCGTCCGTTTTTATCCCATTTGGATTCCGTTTGATATGGATATTCTGCGAAACATAAAACATGCAACAAATAGGAACTGGCACTGGGCACTGGATCAATATGTTAGTCCCAAAAATAATATAAAAAGTTGCCAAAAGTATATGAAAGTTGAATAATATTGGCATGGAACAATAAAAAATTATAGATACGACGGAGACGTATCAGCATCCCCAAGCTTAATTCCTGCTCGTCCTCGAGTAGGTAAATGATAAAAAAGATAATTTTTGATGTGGAATGCTACCTAGCATAATCTTGATCATATGTCTAATCATGGCATGAATATTAAGACACGAGTGATTCAAGGCAATAGTCTATTGTTTGACATAAAAACAATAATACTTCAAGCATACCAACCAAGCAATTATGTCTTATTGAAATAACATAGCCAAAGAAAGCTCATCCCTACAAAATCATATAGTCTGGCTATGCTCCATCTTCACCACACAAAATATTCACATCATGCACAACCCCGATGACAAGCCAAGCAATTGTTTCATACTTTTGACGTTTCTCAAACCTTTTCAACTTTCACGCAATACATGAGCATGAGCCATGGACATAGCACTATAGGTGGAATAGAATATGATGATGGGGGTTATGTGGAGAAGACAAAAAAGGAGAAAGTCTCACATCAACTAGGCGTATCAACGGGCTATGGAGATGCCCATTAATAGATATCAATGCGAGGAGTAGGGATTGTCATGCAACGGATGCACTAGAGCTATAAGTGTATGAAAGCTCAAACTGAAACTAAGTGGGTGTGCATCCAACTTGCTTGCTCATGAAGACCTAGGGCATTTGAGGAAGCCCATCGTTGGAATATACAAGCCAAGTTCTATAATGAAAATTCCCACTAGTATATGAAAGTGATAACTCAAGAGACTCTCTATATGAAGAACATGGTGCTACTTTGAAGCACAAGTGTGGTAAAAGGATAATAACATTGCCCCTTCTCTCTTTTTCTCTCATTTTTTTGTTTTTCTTTCTTTCTTTTTTTTGGGCCTTCTCTTTTTTTTGGCCTTTCTCTTTTTATTTATTTTTTGTCCGGAGTCTCATCCCGACTTGTGGGGGAATCATAGTCTCCATCATCCTTTCCTCACTGGGGCAATGCTCTAATAATGATGATCATCACACTTTTATTTACTTACAACTCAATATTACAACTCAATATCTAGAACAAAGATATGACTCTATATGAATGCCTCCAGCGGTGTACCGGGATGTGCAATGATCTAGCGTAGCAATGACATCATGCTAGCTATCTTACGATGATGCAAAGCAATATGACAATGAATGCTCAAGTCATGTATATGATGATGATGGAAGTTGCATGGCAATATATCTCAGAACGGCTATGGAAATGCCATGATAGGTAGGTATGGTGGCTGTTTTGAGGAACATACAATGAGTCTTATGTGTGACAGAGTGTATCGTATCACGGGGTTTGGATGCACCGGCTAAGTTTCACCAACTCTCGAGGTGAGAAAGGGCAATGCACGGTACCGAAGAGGCTAGCAATGATGGAAGGGTGAGAGTGCGTATAATCCATGGACTCAACATTAGTCATAAAGAACTCACATGCTTATTGCAAAAATCTATTAGTCATCAAAACAAAGTACTATGTGCATGCTCCTAGGGGAATAGATTGGTAGGAAAATACCATCGCTCGTCCCCGACCGCCACTCATAAGGAAGACAATCAGTAAACACCTCATGCTCCAATTTCATTACATAACGGTTCACCATACGTGCATGCTACGGGACTTGCAAACCTCAACACAAGTATTTCTCAATTTCACAATTACTCAACTAGCACGACTCTAATATCACCACCTTTATATTGCAAAACTATTGCAAGGAATCAAACATATCATATTCAGTGATCTACAAGTTTTATGTAGGATTTTATGACTAACCATGTGAATGACCAGTTCCTGTCATCTCTCTAGATAGATATAAGTGAAGCAAGAGAGTTTAATTCTTTCTACAAAAGATATTCCCAAGCTCTAAAAAATATAAGTGAAGCAAAAGAGCATTCTACAAATGGCAGTTGTCTAAGTGAAGAGAAACAGGCAATCCAACTTCAAATGATATAAGTGAAGCACATGAAGCATTCTATAAAGCCATACTCAAAAGATATAAGTGAAGTGCAATGAGCATTCTATAAATCAACCAAGGACTATCTCATACCAGCATGGTGCATAAAAGAAAAATGAAAACTAAATGCAAAAGACGCTCCAAGATTTGCACATATCACATGAACGAAACGAATCTGAAAACATACCGATATTTGTTGAAGAAAGAGGGGATGCCTTCCAGGGCATCCCCAAGCTTAGACGCTTGAGTCTCCTTGAATATTTACTTGGGGTGCCTTGGGCACCCCCAAGTTTTATCTCTTGCCTCTAGTCCTTCTTCTCACATCGAGACCTTCTCGATCATCGAACACTTCATCCACACAAAACTTCAACAGAAAACTCGGTAAGATCCGTTAGTATAATAAAGCAAATACTACTCTAAGTACTGTAGCAACCCAATTCATATTTTGTTTTGCATTGTGTCTACTGTAGTATAACTTTTTCATGGCTTAATCCACTGATATAAATTGATAGTTTCATCAAAACAAGCAAACTATGCATCAAAAACAGAATCTGTCTAAAACAGAACAGTCTGTAGCAATATGAACATTCACCATACTTCTGATACTTGAAAAATTCTGCCAAACTTAGGAAAAAATAAACAATTTGTATATCAATACAGTGCAAAAAGAATCATAACCATTTGACGTTCCAGTAAAAAATTAAAAATCGCACACTACAGCCAAAGTTTCTGTGCTGCACCGCACAAACCAACAAGCAGTGTAAACATCCTAAAGGCAAACCTTGGCACATTATTTTTATAATACAATGAAATTGTAAAAGGGGATAATTATTTTGGTTGAAAAGTTTCTGTAATCAAGATTCACAAAGTTTCCGTGAGCATGAACAAAGTTCAAGGCTAGCTCCCACTTCAACAATGCTTGTCTTTCTCACTTTTACTTTTCTTTTTGAAAAGTTTTGGGTTCCCCTCTTTATTTTTGTTGTTTTTAAACTATATGAAAGCACTCAACAGAAATAAATGACTCTCTAAAACTTCCGGGTTGTCTCCCTGCCAGCGCTTTCTTTAAAGCCATTAAGCTAGGCATATAGTGCTCAAATAGCAAATCCACCCGGATCCCAAGGTATATCAAAACCAATTTTAATTAGCAATGATTTGTAACTTAGTAGTGAGCACAAAGTAACATATATCATGTAATGACGATGTCTAACTCTCTTCCTATGCATCGGCATGTCATAAAAGAACAATTCATGCACACATAGTAAAGGCCAATGCATAGTATAAACAGTTTCTTGCAATTTTATTGTATTGGAAACATAGAGAGGTGGAGATATAGTTCCTCTCTCATAATAATTCCAAGTAGGAGCAGCAAGCACATGCATATTATATCTATCAAAATCATCATGTGCAACGGTAAAAGGCAACCCATCAATATAATCCTTAATAAGAGCAAACTTCTCCGATATAGTGTAGTCGGGAGAATTCAAAAAGATAATAAGACTATAATGCGTGGGTGCAATAGCAACAATTTCATGTTTAACATAAGGAACTATAGCAAGTTCATCTCCATAAGCATAATTCATATTGGCATCTTGGCCATAAGCATAGCAAGCATCATCAAAAAGGGATATTTCAAGAGAATTAATGGGATCATAATAGTCATCATAGCAATCATCCTCCTTTTGTATGAGTTGAAGGGTTACTCTCATTAGAAGGTGGGCACGGGTGATCAATCCGCTCTTCCTCCTTTTGTTCTTCGCTCTCCTCCTCATCTTTTTCATCCAATGAGCTCATAGTTTCATCAATTTCTTCTTCCATAGGCTCCTGCAAAATATTAGTCTCTTCTTGGACAGCGGAGACTTTCTCAATAAGTGCATTAATTTCGTAATTGTATTCATAATTATCATAACAATATTTCAGGATGGCTAAATTTTCAGATCTATAAACAACATCATCAAAATATTCAAATTCTTTACACATAGATTCAATTTCATAAGCACCCATAAAAGCAACAAATTCTTCTATTTGTTCCACATCATAGTAATCATATATACCATTAGCATAAGAAGCTAAGGTTTTATTATCATTAAATTTGCATGAAAAGGGAAGGTGTGGAGCCTTCATCCTAGAGCAACAAGTATAATCATAACTCACGCATAGTTGCCAAGCATACCACTTCAATATATGAATTTGATCCCATAATAGTTTCCCTTTTTGTGTTAAGCGATAATCCCTAAAGTATTCACGTTGATCCAACGTTACTCCCATTACATAATTAAATGGGGTTTTCTCAGGATTATTAAAGTAGTACATAATATCTTTCACATAACCAGCATCGAGGGTTTTAGGAGGTTCCCCATCTCCATGAGTAGCAAGTACACCTAATTTTTTTGGTATTTCGTGTTCCATATCCATAACTAAAGATAAAGAACAACTAAGAACGGCAAATAAAAATTACTTAGTGATAAAGCAAACAAGCACACACGAGAATATTCACCCCACGCTATGACTCCCCGGCAACGGCGCCAGAAAAAGGTCTTGATAACCCACAAGTATAGGGGATCAATTGTAGCCTCTTTCGATAAGTAAGAGTGTCGAACCCAACGAGGAGCTAAAGGTAGAACAAATATTCCCTCAAGTTCTATCGACCACCGATACAACTCTACGCACGCTTGACGTTCGCTTTACCTAGAACAAGTATGAAACTAGAAGTACTTTCTAGGTGTTTTTGGATAGGTTTGCAAGAAAATAAAGAGAGCGTAAATAAAATCTAGGGGCTGTTTAGATAAAGACACAACTAAATTAGTTTTAGTAGAGAGCTTGTCATCACGAGAAAGTTATTTGTCCCTAGGCAATCGATAACTAGACCGGTAATCATTATTGCAATTTTATTTGAGGGAGAGGCATAAGCTAACATACTTTCTCTACTTGGATCGTATGCACTTATGATTGGAACTCTAGCAAGCATCCGCAACTACAAAATATCATTAAGGTAAAACCCAACCATAGCATTAAAGTATCAAGTCCTCTTTATCCCATACACAAACAACCTACTTACTCGGGTCTGTGCTTCTGTTCACTCAAGCCACCCACTATAAGCAAATCATAAACATATTGCAAACCCTACAGCGGGAATCCCTCACGCTTGCGCGACATGGAGAGCACCATAGGACAACACAAATAATAAAACATGCAACTCAAACCAATCTTGATCATTAAATAACCCATAGGACAAAACAGATCTACTCAAACATCATAGGATAGCCATACATCATTGGGAAATAATATATAGCGTTGAGCACCATGTTTAAATAGAGATTACAGCGGGTAAGAGAGAGGTTACACCGCTGCATAGAGGGGGGAAGAGTTGGTGATGATGGCGGAGAAGTTGTTGGTGAAGATTGCGGTGATGATGATGGCCACGGCGGAGTTCCGGCGCCACCGGAAGAGAAGGGGAGAGGGGGGCTCTTCGTCTTCTTCTTCCTTGACCTCCTCCCTAGATGGGAGAAGGGTTTCCCCTCTGGTCCTTGGCCTCCATGGCGTGGGAGGGGCGAGAGCCCCTCCGAGATTTGATCTATCTCTCTGTTTCTCTCTGTTTCTGCGTTCTGTTCTGGTGCCCTTTCACCGTTTGGTATATATATGGAGATCCGTAACTCCGATTGGACTGAAACCTTCGCCGTGATTTTTTTTCCGAAAATTAGCTTTCTTGCAGCCGAAGAAGGGCATCAACCGCCTTACGGGTGGCCCACGAGGGTCAGGGGCGCGCCCTGGTGGGGCAGGGGCGCCCCCCTACCTCGTGGCCACCTCGGGCACTGTCTCGCGTGGATTTTTCTTCCGGAATTTTCCAAATATTCCAAAAATAAGCTCCGTCCGTTTTTACCCCGTTTGGATTCTGGATATTGATATTGTGCGAAACATAAAACATGCAACAAATAGGAACTGGTACTGGGCACTGGATCAATATGTTAGTCCCAAAAATAATATAAAAAGTTGCCAAAAGTATATCAAAGTTGAATAATATTGGAATGGAACAATCAAAAATTATAGATACGACGGAGACATATCAGTACGTTCCGCACCAGAGTGGTACGATCCTGTTCTGGATGTCATGTTACTAGACCATGACGAACCTACGAACTATGAGGAAGCGATGATGAGCCCAGATTCCACGAAATAACTTGAGGCCATGACATTTGAGATGGGATCCATGTATGAGAACAAAGTGTGGACTTTGGTTGACTTGCCCTATGATCGGCAAGCCATTGAGAATAAATGGATCTTCAACAGGAAGAGGGACGCTGATAGTAGTGTTACCATCTACAAAGCTCGACTTGTCGAAAAAGATTTTTGACAAGTTTAAGGTGTTGACTATGATGATATTTTCTCACTCGTGTCGATGCTTAAGTCTGTCCGAATCATGTTAGCAATTGCCGCATTTTATGATTATGAAATTTGGCAAATGGTTGTCAAAACTGCATTCCTGAATGGTTTTCTGGAAGAAGAGTTGTATATGATCCAACCAGAAGGTTTTATCGATCCAAAGGATGCTAACAAAGTGTGCAAGCTCCAGTGATCCATGTATGGACTGGTGCAAGCATCTCGGAGTTGGAATATACACTTTGATTAGTTGATCAAAGCATATAGTTTTATACATTGAAGTGAAGCCTGTATTTACAAGAAAGTGGGTGGGTGCACTACAGCCTTTCTGATAAGTATATCTGAGTGACATATTTTTGATCGGAAATGATGTAGAAATTTTCTGGAAAGCATAAAGGAGTGTTTGAAATGAGTTTTTCAAAGAAAGACCTCGGTGAAGCTGCTTACACATTGAGCATCAAGATCTATAGAGATAGATCAAGACGCTTGATAAGATTTTTCAATGAGTACATACCTTGACAAAGATTTTGAAGTAGTTCAAAATGGAACATTAAAAGAAGGAGTTCGTGCCTGTGTTGCAAGGTGTGAAGTTGAGTAAGACTCAAAACCCGACCACGGCAGAAAATACAAAGAGAATGAAAGTCATTCCCTATGCCTCAGTCATAGGTTCTATAAAGTATTATATGCTGTGTACCAGACCTATTGTGTACCTCACCATGAGTTTGGCAAGAGGGTACAATAGTGATCCAAGAGTGGATCACTGGACAACGGTCAAAATTATCCTTAGTAGAATAAGGAAATATTTCTCGGTTATGGAGGTGATAAAGAGTTCATCGTAAAGAGTTACATTGATGCAAGCTTTGACATTGATCTGGATGAATCTGAGTCTCGATCTAGATACATATTGAAAGTGAGAGCAATTAGCTAAAAGTAGCCCCGTGCAGAGCATTGTAGACATAGAAATTCCAAAATACATACGGATCTGAATGTTGCAGATCCGTAGACTAAAATTTATCTCACAAGCAAAACATGATCACACCTTAGTGCTCTTGGGTGTTAAATCACAAAGCGATGTGAACTAGATTATTGACTCTAGTAAAACCTTTTGAGCGTTGGTCACATTAGCGATTTGAACTATGGGAGTTAATCACATGGTGATGTGAACTATAGGTGTTAAATCACATGGCGATGTGAACTAGATTATTTTCTCTAGTGCAAGTGGGAGACTGAAGCAAATATGCCCTAGAGGCAATAATAAAGTTATATTTATTTCCTTATATCATGATAAATGTTTATTATTCATGCTAGAATTGTATTAACCGGAAACTTAGTACATGTGTGAATACATAGACAAACAGAGTGTCACTAGTATGCCTCTACTTGACTAGCTCGTTAATCAAAAATGGTTAAGTTTCCTAGCCATAGACATGAGTTATCATTTGACTAATGGGATCACATCATTAGAGAATGATGTGATTGACAAGACACATCCGTTAGCTTAGCACGATGGTCGGTTAGTTTGTTGCTATTGCTTTCTTCATGACTTATACATGTTCCTATGACTATGAGATTATGCAACTCCCGAATACCGGAGGAACACTTAGTGTGCTATCAAACTTCACAACGTAACTGGGTGATCATAAAGATGCTCTACAGGTGTTTCCGATGGTGTTTGTTGGGTTGGCATAGATCGAGATTAGGATTTGTCACTCCGTGTTTCAGAGAGGTATCTCTGGGCCCTCTCGGTAATGCACATCACTATAAGCCTTGCAAGCAATGTGACTAATGAGTTAATCACGGGATGATGCATTATGGAATGAGTAAGGAGACTTGCCGGTAACGAGATTGAACTAGGTATTGAGATACCGATGATCGAATCTCGGGCCAATAACATACCGATGACAAAGGGACAAACGTATGTTGTTATGCGGTTTGAACGATAAACATCTTCGTAGAATATGTAGGAACCAATATGAGCATCTAGGTTCTGCTATTGGTTATTGGCCGGAAGTGAGTCTCGGTCATGTCTACATAGTTCTCGAACCCGTAGGGTCCGCACACTTAACGTACGATGACGATCGGTATTATGAGTTTATGTGTTGTGATGTACCGAAGGTAGTTCGGAGTCCCGGATGTGATCACGAACATGACAAGGAGTCTCGAAATGGTCAAGACATAAATATTGATATATTGGAAGGCTATGTTTGGACACCGGAAAGGTTCCGAGTGGTTCGGGCATTTTTCCGAAGTACTGGGGGATTACCGGAACCCCCGGGGAAGTTAATGGGCCTTAATGGGCCATGGTGGAAGAGAGGAAGAGGCGGCCAAGGTGGGGGCACGCCCCCCAAGCCCAATCCGAATTGGGAGGGGGGTCGGGCCCCCTTCCTTCTCTCCCTCTCCTCTTCCTTCTTCTCCTACTCCAACTAGGAAAGGGGGGAAACCTACTCCTACTAGGAGTAGGACTCCCCCCCTTGGGCGCACCATAGGAGGCCGGCCCTCCCCCTCCTCCACTCCTTTATATATGGGGGAGGGGGGCACCCCATAGACACACAAGTTGATTGTGATTAGACCATTTGCTCGTTCGACTTGACCGTTAGTTTGGGGGTGATAGACTGAAGCGTAGTCGAGCCTGATGCCCATGTTTTTGCACCAGAGTTTAACCTTGTCGGCCGTGAAATTCGTGCCGTTATCAGTGATGATGCTGTGGGGGACGCCATAACGGTGTACTACCCCGGATATGAAGTCTATCACGGGTCCGGATTCTGCCGTTTTAACTGGCTTGGCTTCTATCCATTTGGTGAATTTGTCCACCATGACCAATAGGTATTTTTGCTTGTGGGTTCCCCCTTTAAGGGGTCCAACCATGTCAAGCCCCCAGACCGCGAACGGCCAGGTGATGGGTATAGTTTTGAGGGCGGTGGGTGGCATGTGACTTTGATTAACAAAGAGCTGGCAACCAACGCATCGTTGGACTAAGTCCTGAGCATCTGCCCGGGCAGTCGGCCAATAAAATCCTGTACGGAAGGCCTTGCCTACAAGGGCCCGGGCTGCGGCGTGGTGCCTGAAGGAAATATGCCCTAGAGGCAATAATAAAGTTATTATTTATTTCCTTATATCATGATAAATGTTTATTATTCATGCTAGAATTGTATTAACCGGAAACATAATACATGTGTGAATACATAGACAAACAGAGTGTCACTAGTATGCCTCTACTTGACTAGCTCGTTAATCAAAGATGGTTATGTTTCCTAACCATGAACAATGAGTTGTTATTTGATTAACGAGGTCACATCATTAGTTGAATGATCTGATTGACATGACCCATTCCATTAGCTTAGCACCTGATCGTTTAGTATGTTGCTATTGCTTTCTTCATGACTTATACATGTTCCTACGACTATGAGATTATGCAACTCCCGTTTACCGGAGGAACACTTTGGGTACTACCAAACGTCACAACGTAAATGGGTGATTATAAAGGAGTACTACAGGTGTCTCCAATGGTCGATGTTGGGTTGGCGTATTTCGAGATTAGGATTTGTCACTCCGATTGTCGGAGAGGTATCTCTGGGCCCTCTCGGTAATACACATCACATAAGCCTTGCAAGCATTACAACTAATATGTTAGTTGTGAGATGATGTATTACGGAACGAGTAAAGAGACTTGCCGTTAACGAGATTGAACTAGGTATTGGATACCGACGATCAAATCTCGGGCAAGTAACATACCGATGACAAAGGGAACAACGTATGTCGTTATGCGGTCTGACCGATAAAGATCTTCGTAGAATATGTAGGAGCCAATATGGGCATCCAGGTCCCGCTATTGGTTATTGACCGGAAACGTGTCTTGGTCATGTCTACATTGTTCTCGAACCCGTAGGGTCCGCACGCTTAAGGTTTCGATGACAGTTATATTATGAGTTTATGAGTTTTGATGTACCGAAGGAGTTCGGAGTCCCGGATGAGATCGGGGACATGACGAGGAGTCTCGAAATGGTCGAGACGTAAAGATCGATATATTGGACGACTATATTCGGAGTTCGGAAAGGTTCCGAGTGATTCGGGTATTTTCCGGAGTACCGGGGGTTACGGGAATACGGGGAAGAGTATTGGGCCTTGATGGGCTTTAGTGGGAAGAGGAGAAAAAGGCTGCGCCCCCCCTCCCCTCTAGTCCGAATTGGACTAGGGAAAAGGGGGCCGGCCACCTCTCCTTCTCCTCCTATTCCTTCTCCCTTCCTCCCCTCTTGGTGGACTCCTACTAGGACTTGGAGTCCTAGTAGGACTCCCTATCCTGGCCGCACCTTTGCCTTGGCCGGCCTCCTCCTCCTCCATCCTTTATATACAGGGGCAGGGGGCACCCCATAGACACAAGTTGATCCACGTGATCTATTCCTTAGCCGTGTGCGGTGCTCCCTGCCACCATATACCTCGATAATACTGTAGCGGAGTTTAGGCGAAGCCCTGCTGCTGTAGTTCATCAAGATCGTCACCACGCCGTCGTGCTGACGAAACTCTTCCCCGACACTTTGCTGGATCGGAGTCCGGGGATCGTCATCGAGCTGAACGTGTGCTCGAACTCGGAGGTGCCGTAGTTTCGGTGCTTGATCGGTTGGATCGTGAAGACGTACGACTACTTCCTCTACGTCGTGTCATTGCTTCCGCAGTCGGTCTGCGTTGGGTACGTAGACAACACTCTCCTCTCGTTGCAATGCATCACATGATCCTGTGTGCGCGTAGGAATTTTTTTTTGAAATTACTACGAAACCCAACAGTGGCATCCGAGCCTAGGTTATTTATGTTGATGTTATATGCACGAGTAGAACACAAGTGAGTTGTGGACGATACAAGTCATACTGCCTACCAGCATGTCATACTTTGGTTCGACGGTATTGTTGGACGAGACGACCCGGACCAACCTTACGCGTACGCTTACGCGAGACCGGTTCCCTCGACGTGCTTTGCACAGAGATGGCTTGCGGGCGACTGCCTCTCCAACTTTAGTTGAACCAAGTATGGCTACGCCCGGTCCTTGCGAAGGTTAAAACGGAGTCTATTTGACAAACTATCGTTGTGGTTTTGATGCGTAGGTGAGATTGGTTCTTACTTAAGCCCGTAGCAGCCACGTAAAACATGCAACAACAAAGTAGAGGACGTCTAACTTGTTTTTGCAGGGCATGTTGTGATGTGATATGGTCAAGGCATGATGCTGAATTTTATTGTATGAGATGATCATGTTTTGTAACCAAGTTATCGGCAACTGGCAGGAGCCATATGGTTGTCGCTTTATTGTATGCAATGCAATCGCGATGTAATGCTTTACTTTATTACTAAACGGTAGTGATAGTCGTGGAAGCATAAGGTTGGCGAGACGACAACGATGCTACGATGGAGATCAAGGTGTCGCGCCGGTGACGATGGTGATCATGACGGTGCTTCGGAGATGGAGATCACAAGCACAAGATAATGATGGCCATATCATATCACTTATATTGATTGCATGTGATGTTTATCTTTTTATGCATCTTATCTTGCTTTGATTGACGGTAGCATTATAAGATGATCTCTCACTAAATTATCAAGAAGTGTTCTCCCTGAGTATGCACCGTTGCAAAAGTTCTTCGTGCTGAGACACCACGTGATGATCGGGTGTGATAGGCTCTACGTTCAAATACAACGGGTGCAAAACAGTTGCGCACGCAGAATACTCAGGTTAAACTTGACGAGCCTAGCATATGCAGATATGGCCTCGGAACACGGAGACCGAAAGGTCGAGCGTGAATCATATAGTAGATATGATCAACATAATGATGTTCACCGATGAAACTACTCCATCTCACGTGATGATCGGACATGGTTTAGTTGATTTGGATCGCGTGATCACTTAGAGGATTAGAGGGATGTCTATCTAAGTGGGAGTTCTTAAGTTATATAATTAAATTGAACTTAAATTTATCATGAACTTAGTCCTGGTAGTATTTTGCAAATCATGTTGTAGATCAATAGCTCGCGTTGTTGCTTCCCTGTGTTTATTTTGATATGTTCCTAGAGAAAATTGTGTTGAAAAATGTTAGTAGCAATGTTGCGGATTTGATCCGTGATCTGAGGTTAAATCCTCATTGCTGCACAGAAGAATTATGTCCTTAATGCACCGCTAGGTGACAGACCTATTGCAGGAGCAGATGCAGAAGTTATGAACGTCTGGCTAGCTCAATATGATGACTACTTGATAGTTTAGTGCACCATGCTTAACGGCTTAGAATCGGGACTTCAAAGACGTTTTGAACGTCATGGACCATATGAGATGTTCCAGGAATTGAAGTTAATATTTCAAGCAAATACCCGAGTTGAGAGATATGAAGTCTCCAACAAGTTCTATAGCTAAAAGATGGAGGAGAATCGCTCAACTAGTGAGCATGTGCTCAGATTGTCTGGGTACTTCAATCGCTTGAATCAAGTGGGAGTCAATCTTCCAGATAAGATAGTGATTGGCAGAATTCTCTAGTCACCATCACCAAGTTAGTAGAACTTCGTGATGAACTATAGTATGCAAGGGATGATGAAAATGATTCCCGAGCTCTTCGTGATGTTGAAATCAACGAAGGTAGAAATCAAGAAAGAGCATCAAGTGTTGATGGTTGACAAGATCACTAGTTTCAAGAAAAGGGCAAAGGGAAAGAAAGGGGAACTTCAAGTAGATTGACAAGCAAGTTGTCACTCCCACGAAGAAGCCCAAAGCTGAACCAAAGCCTGAAACTGAGTGCTTACACTGCAAAGGAAATGGTCACTGGAAGCGGAACTACCCTAAATATTTGGTGGATAAGAAGGATGGCAAAGTGAAAAAGGGTATATTTGATATACAGGTGTTTGATGTGTGCTTTACTAGTGTTTATAGCAACCCCTCGGTATTTGGTACTGGTTCAGTTGCTAAGAGTAGTAACTCGAAACGGGAGTTGCAGAATAAACAGAAACTAGTTAAGGGTGAAGTGATTGAAAGTAGTTTCAAGATTGATATGATCATCATCGCACACTCCCTATTCTTTCGGGATTAGTGTTGAACCTAAATAAATGTTATTTGGTGTTTGCGTTGAGCATGAATATGATTTGATCATGTTTATTGCAATACGGTTATTCATTTAAGTAAGAGAATAAACTGTTGTTCTATTTACATGAATAAAACCTTATATGGTTACACACCCAATGAAAATGGTTCATTGGATCTCGATCGTAGTGATACACATATTCATAATATTGATGCCAAAAGATGCAAAGTTAATAATGATAGTGCAACTTATTTGTGGCACTGCCGTTTGGGTCATATCGGTGTAAAGCGCATGAAGAAACTCCATAAAGATGGATTTTCGGAATCACTTGGTTATGAATCATTTGATGCTTGCGAACCGTGCCTTTTGGGCAAGATGACTAAAACTCCGTTCTTCGGAACAATGGAACGAGTTACTGACTTGTTGGAAATAATACATACCGATGTATACGATCCAATGAGTGCTGTTGCTCGTGGCAAGCATCGTTGTTTTCTGACCTTCACAAAGATGATTTGAGCAGATATGGGTATATCTACTTGATGAAACATAAGTCTGAAATAGTTGAAAGGTTCAAAGAATTTCAGAGTGAAGTGGAAAAATCATCGTAACAAGAAAATAAAGTTTCTGCGATCTGATCGCGGAGACAAATATTTGAGTTACGAGTTTGGTCTTCAATTAAAACAATGTGGAATAGTTTCACAGCTCACGCCACCTGGAACACCACATCGTTATGGTGTGTCCGAATGTCGTAACCGCACTTTATTTGATATGGTGCGATCTATGATATCTCTTTACCACTATCGTTTTGGGATTATGCATTAGAGACAGCTGCATTCACGTTTTAAAACAGGGCACCATCTAAATCCGTTGAGACGACACTGTATGAACTATGGTTTAGCAGTAAACCTAACCTGTTGTTTCTTAAAGTTTGGGGCTGCGATGTGAAAAAGGTTTCATCCTGATAAGCTCGAACCCAAATCGGAGAAGTGCGTCTTCATACCCAAAGGAAATTGTTGGGTACACCTTCTATCACAGATCCGAAGGCAAGACATTCGTTGCTAAAATGGATCCTTTCCAGAGAAGGAGTTTCTCTCGAAAGAAGTGAGTGGGAGGAGAGTAGAACTTGATGAGGTAATTATACCTTCTCCCTTATTGGAAAGTAGTTCATCACAGAAATCAGTTCTAGTGATTCCTACACCAATAAGTGAGGAAGTTAATGATGATGATCATCAAACTTCAGATCAAGTTACTACCAAACCTCGTAGGTCTTCCAGAGTAAGATCCGCACCAGAGTGGTACGGTAATCATGTTCTGGAAGTCATGTTACTAGACCATGATGAACCTACGAACTATGAGGAAGCAATGATGAGCCCAGATTCCACGAAATGGCTTGAGGCCATGAAATCTGAGATATGATCCATGTATGAGAACAAAGTGTAGACTTTGATTGACTTGCCCGATGATCGGTGAGTCATTAAGAATAAATGGATCTTCAAGAGGAAGACGGACGTTGATAGTAGTGTTACTATCTACAAAGCTAGACTTGTCGAAAAAGGTTTTTGACAAAGTTCAAGGTGTTGAATACGATGAGATTTTCTTACTCGTATCGATGCTTAAAAATCTGTCCGAATCATGTTAGCAATTGCCTCATTTTATAATTATGAAATTTGGCAGATGGATGTCAAAACTGCATTCCTGAATGGATTTCTGGAAGAAGAGTTGTATATGATGCAACCGGAAGGTTTTGTCGATCCAAAGGGAGCTAACAAAGTGTGCAAGCTCCAGCGATCCATTTATGGACTGGTGCAAGAATCTCGGAGTTGGAATATACGCTTTGATAAGTTGATCAAAGCATATAGTTATTGTACAGACTTACAGTGAAGCCTGTATTTACAAGAAAGTGAGTGGGAGCACTACAACATTTCTGATAAGTATATGTGAATGACATATTGTTGATCGGAAATAATGTAGAATTATTCTGCAAAGCATGAAAGGATACTTGAATAAAAGTTTTTCAAAGAAAGACCTTGGTGAAGCTGCTTACACATTGAGCATCAAGATCTATATAGATAGATGAAGACGCTTGATAAGATTTTTTCAATGAATACATACCTTGATAAATTTTTGAAATAGTTCAAAATGGAACAGTCAAAGAAGGAGTTCTTGCCTGTGTTGCAAGGTGTTAAGTTGAGTAAGACTCAAAGCCCGACCACGGCAGAAAATAGAAAGAGAATGAAAGTCATTCCCTATTCCTCAGTCATAGGTTCTATAAAGTATGCCATGCTGTATACCAGATCTATTGTATGCCATACCACTGAGTTTGGCAAGGGAGTACAATAGTGATCTAGGAGTAGATCACTGGAGAGCGGTCAAAATTGTCCTTAGTGGAATAAGGATATGTTTCTCGATTATGGAAAAAGGTTCGTCGTAAAAGGTTACGCCGATGCAAGTTTGACACTAATCTAGATGACTCTAAGTCTTGATCTAGATACATATTGAAAGTGGGAGCAATTAGCTAGAGTAGCTCCGTGCAGAGCATTGTAGACATAGAATTCGCAAAATACTTACGGATCTGTATATGACATACCCGTTGACTAAGATTCTCTCACAAGCAAAACATGATCACACCTTAGTACTCCTTGGGTGTTAATTACATAGCGATGTGAACTAGATTACTGAATCTAGTAAACCCTTTGGGTGTTGGTCACATAGCGATGTGAACTATGGGTGTTAATCACATGGTGATGTGAACTATTGCTGTTAAATCACATGGCGATGTGAACTAGATTATTGACTCTAGTGCAAGTGGGAGACTGAAGGAAATATGCCCTAGAGGCAATAATAAAGTTATTATTTATTTCCTTATATCATGATAAATGTTTATTATTCATGCTAGAATTGTATTAACCGGAAACATAATACATGTGTGAATACATAGACAAACAGAGTGTCACTAGTATGCCTCTACTTGACTAGCTCGTTAATCAAAGATGGTTATGTTTCCTGACCATGAACAATGAGTTGTTATTTGATTAACGAGGTCACATCATTAGTTGAATGATCTGATTGACATGACCCATTCCATTAGCCTAGCACCTGATCGTTTAGTATGTTGCTATTGCTTTCTTCATGACTTATACATGTTCCTATGACTATGAGATTATGCAACTCCCGTTTGCCGGAGGAACACTTTGGGTGCTACCAAACGTCACAACGTAACTGGGTGATTATAAAGGAGCATTACAGGTGTCTCCAAAGGTAGATGTTGGGTTGGCGTATTTCGAGATTAGGATTTGTCACTCCGATTGTCGGAGAGGTATCTCTGGGCCCTCTCGGTAATGCACATCACATAAGCCTTGCAAGCACTGCAACTAATATGTTAGTTGCGAGATGATGTATTACGGAACGAGTAAAGAGACTTGCCGGTAACGAGATTGAACTAGGTATTGGATACCGACGATCAAATCTCGGGCAAGTAACATACCGATGACAAAGGGAACAACGTATGTCGTTATGCGGTCTGACCGATAAAGATCTTCGTAGAATATGTAGGAGCCAATATGGGCATCCAGGTCCCGCTATTGGTTATTGACCGGAAACGTGTCTTGGTCATGTCTACATTGTTCTCGAACCCGTAGGGTCCGCACGCTTAAGGTTTCGATGACAGTTATATTATGAGTTTATGAGTTTTGATGTACCGAAGGAGTTCGGAGTCCCGGATGAGATCGGGGACATGACGAGGAGTCTCGAAATGGTCGAGACGTAAAGATCGATATATTGGACGACTATATTCGGAGTTCGGAAAGGTTCCGAGTGATTCGGGTATTTTCCGGAGTACCGGGGGTTACGGGAATACGGGGAAGAGTATTGGGCCTTGATGGGCTTTAGTGGGAAGAGGAGAAAAAGGCTGCGCCCCCCCTCCCCTCTAGTCCGAATTGGACTAGGGAAAAGGGGGCCGGCCACCTCTCCTTCTCCTCCTATTCCTTCTCCCTTCCTCCCCTCTTGGTGGACTCCTACTAGGACTTGGAGTCCTAGTAGGACTCCCTATCCTGGCCGCACCTTTGCCTTGGCCGGCCTCCTCCTCCTCCATCCTTTATATACAGGGGCAGGGGGCACCCCATAGACACAAGTTGATCCACGTGATCTATTCCTTAGCCGTGTGCGGTGCTCCCTGCCACCATATACCTCGATAATACTGTAGCAGAGTTTAGGCGAAGCCCTGCTGCTGTAGTTCATCAAGATCGTCACCACGCCGTCGTGCTGACGAAACTCTTCCCCGACACTTTGCTGGATCGGAGTCCGGGGATCGTCATCGAGCTGAACGTGTGCTCGAACTCGGAGGTGCCGTAGTTTCGGTGCTTGATCGGTTGGATCGTGAAGACGTACGACTACTTCCTCTACGTCGTGTCATTGCTTCCGCAGTCGGTCTGCGTTGGGTACGTAGACAACACTCTCCTCTCGTTGCTATGCATCACATGATCCTGTGTGCGCGTAGGAATTTTTTTTTGAAATTACTACGAAACCCAACAGTGCCCGCCAAGTCCGGCGTGAATTTCAGACAGGAGATTTCGCCCTTCTTCTTCAGGGATGCACCTTTGAAGGACTCCGGTTGTGCTTTTCTTATAAAGTTCTCCCTCATGGACCTTGTAGGCTTTAGATCGTTGAACTATGCAGCGGGCCTCATTTTGGTCTTCGGGAAGTTCCTGCCTAGTTAAGTAGGCTAGGAATGGTTCCGTCCACGGGCCAATTACTGCCATTATTTCGTGGGCTGAGGGTGTTATTTCATTGGCTGAGCCACCGACCGTGTCAGAATGTTCCGTGTTGGGTGGCACGGTTGGTTCCGGGTTGTTATTTCCGGACTCCTCTTCCCATAATATGGATGGCTTAAAGAGCCGCTCAAGGAAGATGTTTGGAGGGACGGTGTCGCGTTTTGCGCCGATGCGCGCCAACACGTCGGCTGCCTGGTTATTATCCCGGGCTACATGGTGGAATTCGAGTCCTTCGAACCGAGCTAACATTTTTAAGACGGTGTTACGATAGGCTGCCATTTTCGGATCCTTGGTGTCGAAGTCTCCATTTACTTGGGATATTGCGAGGTTTGAATCCCCACGCACCTCTAGGCGTTGAATACCCATGGAGATTGCCATCCGGAGACCATGTAGAAGGGCCTCATATTCGGCTGCATTGTTGGAGTCCGTGTACATTATCTGAAGTACGTATTGAACTGTGTCTCCGGTTGGGGACGTCAATACGATGCCAGCCCCCAAGCCGGCCAACATTTTGGAGCCGTCGAAATGCATGATCCAATTGGAGTATGCGCCATACTCTTTAGGGAGTTCGACCTCGGTCCATTCGGCGATGAAGTCAGCCAAAACTTGCGACTTTATAGCTCGCCGTGGTTTGTAGGTTATGTCAAATGGTAAGAGCTCAATGGCCCATTTTGCAATCCTGCCCGTTGCGTCGCGGTTGTTTATAATGTTGTTGAGAGGTACTTCGGAGGCCACTGTTATCGAGCAGTCTTGAAAGTAGTGTCGCAGCTTCCGGGATGCCATGAACACCGCGTACGCTATCTTTTGATAATGTGGATACCGGGACTTGCATGGAGTTAAGACAGTGGATACGTAGTACACTGGTTTTTGAAGAGGGAATTTGTGTCTTCTGTTTCTCGTTCGACGACGAGCACTGCGCTTACAACTTGATGTGTTGCCGCGATATATAATAACATTGGTTCACCTAGGCTGGGCGCGGCCAGGACCAGATTTGTTGCTAATATGGCCTTTATTTCTTCGAGTCCGGCCGTGGCAGCATCCGTCCACTCGAAGTGTTCGGTGCGCCGGAGGAGGCGGTAGAGAGGCAGTGCCTTTTCTCCCAAACGGGAGATGAAGCGGCTTAGAGCCGCCACGCATCCAGTCAGTTTTTGTATTTGTTTGAGGTCTTTTGGGATATCCAATTGAGACAGAGCTCGGATCTTGGCTGGGTTTGCTTCAATTCCTCTACCGGATACAATGAAGCCCAAGAGCTTTCCGGCTGGTACGCCGAAAACGCATTTTCCGGGTTGAGCTTAATGTCATATGCTCGGAGGTTGTCGAATGTGAGCCTCAAATTGTCTACTAGAGTTTCGACGTGTTTGGTCTTAACGACCACATCGTCTACATATGCCTCCACTGTTTTGCCGATCTGGGTAGCCAGACATGTCTGAATCATGCGCCGATATGTTGTGCCGGCGTTTTTGAGTCCGAAGGGCATTGTGTTGAAGCAGAATGGTCCGTATGGATTAATGAATGCCGTTGCGGCCTGGTCTGTTTCTGTCATCTTGATTTGATGGTATCCGGAGTATGCGTCGAGGAAACACAATGAATCGTGCCCCGCGGTAGCATCGATGATCTGGTCGATGTGGGGAAGGGGGAAAGGATCCTTTGGACATGCCTTATTAAGGTCTTTAAAATCGACACAGAGGCGCCAGGATTTGTCCTTTTTTGGTACCATTACTAGGTTCGCTAGCCAGTCCGGATGTTTTATATCTCTGATGAATCCAGCTTCTAATAGTTTGGCTAGCTCCTCTCCCATTGCCTGTCTTTTGGGTTCGAAAAATCGTCGAAGAGCCTGTTTGACTGGCTTGAATCCTTTTAGGATATTTAGGTTGTGCTCTGCCAGCCTGCGTGGGATTCCTGGCATATCTGAAGGGTGCCAGGCAAAAATGTCCCAATTTTCCTGAAGGAATTCTCATAGTGCGGCTTCTACATCAGGGTTTAATTATGCCCCAATGGAGGCCGTCTTTGTGGGGTCCGTTGGATGGACCTGGAATTTGACTATTTCGTCTGCTGGTTTAAAAGAGGTGGACTTAGATCTCTTATCGAGTATCACATCGTCCCTATTCACCGTGGAGCGCAATGCAGTGAGTTCTTCTGCCGCTAGGGCTTCGGATAGTGCCTCTAGGGCTAATGCGGCTGTCTTATTGTCAGCGCGGAGTGCTATGTCCGGATCACTGACCAGAGTGATGATTCCATTGGGCCCGGGCATTTTAAGCTTCATGTACCCGTAATGGGGTACCGATTGGAAAATTGTGAATGCCTCTCGCCCTAATAGAGCGTGATATCCGCTGCTGACGGGGCCACTTGGAACATGACCTCCTCGGACCTGTAGTTGTCCGGCGAACCGAACACCACATCTAGTGTGATTTTTCCTGTGCAGCGTACTTCCCGACTAGGGATTATTCCTCTAAAGGTTGTGCTGCTTCGCTCAATGCGGCTCCAGTCTATTTCCATTTTTTGGAGGGTTTCCTCGTAGATGAGGTTTAATCCGCTGCCGCCATCCATGAGTACCTTGGTAAGACGAAAGCCGTCCACTATTGGACTGAGGACCAATGCGGCTGGTGCTCGGGCTGTTCGGAATTTAGGTTCGTCGCTGGCATTGAAGGTGATAGCCGTGTCGCTCCATGGATTTGTTGTTGCTACTTGGTAGACTTCGGCGAGGCTGCGGATTGTTCGTTTCCGCATATTATTTGATGCGGAAGTCTCGAAGACTGTTAATACCGTACTGGTACTATTGGGCTGGTTCTCCGGGGCTAGAAGACCTTCGCCACTTTTGGCCACCTGCCGTAGTATCCAACATGCTCGAAGGCTATGTGTTGGAGTGGCGCCTTCTGTATTATGGATTTTGCAGGGTCCGCTGAGCCATCCCTCCAGTACGGTTCCGTACCCTTTAGGGGGTTTTTGCTTTTTGCTTTTTGACCCAGGTGCTTGAGCATGGTGCACCCTTTTATTCCGGACTAGGGTTGTGTTTAGGGCCGGATTGTCCCAAAATCTGGTTTCGGTTTTCCAGGCACTCTCCATCGCACAGTATTTTCGTACTATGGTCGCCAGGTCGGCGAAGCGCGTAACTTTGCAACGACTTATGGCGTTCATGATTCCCTTGTCCGTGCAATTGTTGCAGAAAATAGAGATTGCGCTTTCCTCACGGCAGTCCTTTATTCTGTCCATAACCAGGAGGAATCTGGCCCAGTAATGATGTACTGTTTCATCGGGCTCTTGCCGGATTTGAGATAGATCGCTTGTGTTTGGGTGGGTGGGTGGAATTAAATTCGGAACCCCGGCCAATCTGAGGCTCAAAGGACGAGGAGTTTCCGGATTTGGAAGCTTGGATTGCTGGACGTCGTCCAACGAATCTAGTCCGCTGCCTGACTTTAGGTTCAGTACTCGATTGACGTCCGTCCCTCCGCGGGAATCCGGCATGGAGGGATCGGGAATCCGGACATAACTGGTCTTTAATATAGAAGAAGAGTCGCCGCGTTGTTCTTCTACCACAGCAACATGGTGGGTAGCCTGGGGAGAGTTAATTTCTCTCAGATCGGTTTTAAGCCCAATCTGATCGTAGTCTGTAGCGACTCCCAGGGCGGCGATGCGATCCAGGAGCTCGTTTACAGAAGAGAGCTCCATCGGATCCAGCTGTTCGGTGAATTCCGAGTTGACGCGAAGATCGCTTTTGATGACCCGAGAGGTCATCGTCGAAGCGGTGGCCGAACAGGCGGTCATAAGAAAACCACTTAGCCGGATAGCCTGACCGGCGGCCAAAGCTCCTTTGGCAATGGTACCGTCTTTAAAGACGGGAAGAGGCATCCTTCCTGATTGCGACGGCACAGAGGAACTCTCAATGAAAGCACCAATGTCGGTGTCAAAACCGGCGGATCTCGGGTAGGGGGTCCCGAACTGTGCGTCTAGGCGGATGGTAACAGGAGACAAGGGACACGATGTTTTACCCAGGTTCGGGCCCTCTTGATGGAGGTAAAACCCTGCGTCCTGCTTGATTAATATTGATGATGTGGGTATTACAAGAGTAGATCTACCACGAGATCAAGGAGGCTAAACCCTAGAAGCTAGCCTATGGTATGATTGTTGTTGTCCTACGGACTAAAACCCTCCGGTTTATATAGACACCGGAGAGGGCTAGGGTTACACAGAGTCGGTTACAATGGTAGGAGATCTACATATCCGTATCGCCAAGTTTGCCTTCCACGCCAAGGAAAGTCCCATCCGGACACGGGACGAAGTCTTCAATCTTGTATCTTCATAGTCTTGGAGTCCGGCCGATGATGATAGTTCGGCTATCCGGACACCCCCTAATCCGGGACTCCCTCAGTGGCCAAGCTTCTTTCCCGGGGCTCCTCTCCAGTACTCAGCATAGGTATACCCTGTCTTCCAGTTGTGATCCACCACCAGATGTAACCACACGTCGGCTACGGTTCCCGCCACCTCGCCTACGTGAACGAACGCCCTCTCCTCCAATCTCCCGGTCCTCGACGAGAACACCATCAGCTGATGGCACGACTGTGGCCATTCCATCAAGTCCTCTGGGTCCTCCTCGTCATACTCAGTGGTTTTCTTAGGCACGTCTGGAATCAACAACACCTCGCAGTGCAGTGACGGCAGGGTCGAAGGCAAGGTAGGCGCCGACGAAGCACAGACATGGGAAGAGATCGAGGCCCAGAACATACGGGAGGAGCGCCCAGCGCCCGGGTGGCGGGGTTGCAGACGTAGATGTGCGTCCATTGCCAGCCGTCATCGTAGAGGAGGAGACCGTTGCAGTGGTCGACGATCATGCTGGTCAGGCCGTCTTTGCCGCGCTGGACAGAGTTGAATGCGGCGTCGATTCTCATGCAGGAGGGACGGGTGAAGAAGCGCGGGAAGCCAAGTAGTTGCTGATGATGCCGGTGATGGAGTGTGGCAGCATGTGCGGCCGGAGCAGCCTAAGATGGTCCACAACGGCGCACCACGGCTTGCACAGGGGTACTGGAAATGTTCTGGACCTTCACAAATATTTTTGGATTAAATGGTCATGGAAAAATGTTTTCATGAATAGTGGAAAACACTATTTAGATGCTTTTTGGAAAGCCACCTTTGGGGGCTTTTCCCAAAAAGATCTAGAGGGATGACATGGAAGGATAAGAGCCCCTTTTTAAAGGGGCCCGCTAGTGGTGGCCAGCCAAGGGGTGGAGCTCCACTTGCCTCCCCATTATGTCTTTTATGTGAGACATATAGCATGGGCATTTTGAGGTTTACATGTGCCACCCTACCCTTTGCATTTTCCTATAAATAGAGGTGGAGAGGAGCTCTCCACACTCACTCCAAATCTCATACACATGCCATGCATGATCTGACTTTCTCTCTCCCTCCTACAAAATAGTTTCGTAGAGCCGAAGGCTGTCTGGGTTCCAGCAGGAACTTGTTCTGGACGGCGAAGCCCTGCCGGATAGCTGACACCGTATGTATGCAACCCCATAGAGAGGTCGTAGGTTCGATCTTTTGCTTGAGGGGCTGTTCGAGGGTCCTCCCGAAGGGCTGTCCGAGTGACCGTCCGAGTTTCTTAGAGTGCCTCCCTAAGGACTGTCCGACTGCGTTCCGAAGGGTTGTCCGAGGTATAGATGCGGGAGAACATCCTCGCGGTTGGGAGGTTGTAAATCCTAGCTGCGGGGATCTGCATTGATGATCTACACCGACTGTACTTCCACTGCGCTACAAGTCGGTAATAATCAGATCTAAACCTTGTATGCATCTCCATAGTGATCCTGGGCATGTTCGTAGTGCGAAATTTTTTCGTTTTCTGTCGCATTCCCCTACAACATTTTCTTGAACAGAGTACGGGTCACTCGGAAAGGCATCAAGGAATAGCGACGTGTTAAGCTACGGAATTATGCTCCTTGAAGCCTTCACTGAAAGGAGACCCATAGACCCTATATTTGGCGCACAACTAACACTTAGGCAGTGGGTTTATTCATCGGGCATTTCCTGCAGAACTTGTCCAAGTTGTAAATGGTCAGCTGCTGCAACGTTCCTCTCTTCCTTGCTGCAGCCGGGACGGTTGTTTTCCAGCGTCGATCTTCGAATTGGGATTGATCTGCTCTAGCGACTTGCCTGGCCAGAGGATGACTATGATAGATGTGGTTGTTACGCTCAAGAGATCAAAGCTGAGTACACCAAACTAATACAATTAGGATTTGAAACGTTCACAAGAAAAAGAAGAAACATTACAAAAATTTCTGAACATAACCTTATCTTATTTTAATTTGTAGTTATTGTAATTAGAAGCATTTCCCTGCAAAAATAAAATAGAAGCATCAAATATGGCCTAAATATATCTGAATCATATTGTGAATTTAGATGGGAAATGTAACAGAATGGATTTGTATTTCCTCCTAATTTTTATTTCTAATTATTATGGTAAATTATTTTGGACTATGAAAAATAACTCTATAACAAAAGTATCGTAACCTTGGACCAGCCAGGCAAGCAAACAGGCAATTATGCCAAAAAGGCAAGCTAAAAGACTGTGAGAAGTGAGAGAATGCCCTTTCTACATAACAAAAAGTCACGTGTCAAAAGGATAATAAAAAGACAAAGAGAAGTGGGAAAAGATCATTTCCATACAACAAAAATGCACTTGTGCCAATGTCAGAAGAAACCTGACACATCATATATAAAAGAAAGGCACTTATGCCAAAGGGTGTGCAACTATCATCGTGCATGCGTAGCTACCACCATGCATAGAAAATCACCTCTCTATTGTGAATTTAGATGGGAAATGTAACAGAACGGAGTTGTGTTTCCTACCAATTTTTTATCTAGATTAGATTTCACAATAAATGTGGTATTTATAATTCTCTAATTATTGAAGGGATTATGACATACCAAGTTAATGTACACCAAAGTTTACCATTTTTGCATCCCATAATATAAACATGTGTTTTCTTTTAACTTTCAAAATATAAACATGTTCAAAAAACAGAATTGCCATGTGAAAATTACTAATATATATAAGCCTCATATGTAGGTGCTCTTCCCAATATTCTATCAAGGGAGCAAAATATACCTCGAGTTACTATGGAGTGTCCATCCTACATACATATGTAATCTCGCACATTATAGGCTCTGTTGTTGTAGTGATGGAGGAGGTCGTAGTTTTGATTGTTGGTGCGGGCCTGCAGGCCTCGCAACTGCAGCATGCGTTAGCCAATTCTCCATCCCTATGTCATCGTTGAGCGTGAGAATTGCAGCCCATCACTATGGCGCAACCACACATATGACCGTCTGAAGCTACATCTAGCGAGGGAATTTTGTGAGTTGGCACACATGCCGTACCCAGCAGATACCCCGACATACATTTTTTTAGAAAAGGAGGATGACCCCCGGCCTCTGCATCTGGGAGATGCATACGGACACTTTATTGATTATTCTCGAGGACCTTACAAAGTATTACAATAATGAGCCTGAATCCACCATCTTGGCAACAAATGCCGCTACTCCTATCCAAAATGATGAAGGGGTGCTAGCTGGGCCACTACCCAAACCACTCACCTAAGCCTAACATCAAAAAGCCGGAAACCGAAACATATTTGGAAGCCCCAGCCGAGCCACATACCGGGTCTGGGGCACAATCCGGTCAGACGCACTCAGGTCCGTCTTCAGATCATATTGAAGCTTCTACCTTGTCTGGTCACTCTGCCATCGACGTCACCATGACGCCAGACAGCAACCTCCTCTTGCGCGAGTCCATCTCCACGCATCGGGCGGCGAGCCTCCACAGCGCCATGCCGCCGATCTTCGCCGCCATCAATGAGTGAGATGAAGTACCGCTCCACCACGGCATGTACAGGGTGAGGAAGGGCGAGGTCCCCATCGGAGACACGGCCGGAAGAGAAGCACCGCAGCCCCGAGACACTGCCCGGAGCTGCGACGCAGCAGATCAGGCGGGCCGCCACCAGGAACCAGACAAGCTCGCCATGCACACCCAGCATCCCCATGCCCAAGTCGGCGCCTTCAAGAAGGTGACGACACTGTGGCGCCGCCGCCGCTTAGCCACCGGGGCTAGGGTTTTCACCCGGGCGCAGGGGAAGGGGGGAGGCAGGGGAGGTTTAGCCTCGGCGCCGCCACCAAGGAGGGAGTGGCGTCCGGGACGCCATCGACGCCGTGACCGCCACCGGCGGCCAAGGGTTTCCCCCGGCCAAGCACCCTGCCGCCACCTCCGAACCAGCCACAACATCCGCAGGCGCGAGTACGCCGGAGATCCAGGCCGGCTGGAGGTCATGTATCATGAGCGGACCAGGATCGCCTCCGATCTGACGTGGGGAGCCCGGGGCCTCCTCGCGCCAAGACCTGCGCCCACCGGGACCTCGCTACCCGCGCAGCCGAGGGGAACCGGCCTACCTCACCGACGATCACTCCCCTCCGTCGGGGGAGCGCCGTCCGCACCAGCGAGGCCGATGCCTCAGATCCGGACTCTCACCACCGAAAGGGAGCGGTCTCGCCTCGCCGCCACCATCCCGGGAGCCGGCGCCGGCTTCGCCGGCCGTTCCTACATACCAAAGAACACTTTCATCAAGTACGTGGATGACTACATTGAGTGTTTCACTATCCATCCGAGGTATCTTACTGTTGTTGAGTCATCCACATATGACTTCAATGGAAAATATTGGTCCATCATGGCGCGCGACATGGCAAAGTGCAAAATAGTTAATTACAGGGCGAAGTTTTTTGTTGTGGCAAATGGTGAGAATAGTGTTGAGAATATTCCAGTGGTCCCTGGCCTGGAAAACTTTCCGGGTGTGGCCATCCACTCATCATGTTACAAGTCAGGCATTGACTACTCCGGGAAGAACGTGTTGGTCATCGGATCTGGTAACTCTGGGATGGAGATCGCCTACGACCTTGCTTCTCATGGTGCCAATACTTCTATAGTTATATGAAGTCCGGTATGTATACTATGGAGGTGTTTGGCAACAAAAATGGTAACGTAATCAGATCGCAGCGTTTTAGGAGGTGTAACGAGTTATTTCTCAATTTGTTTGGTTGGCCTAGGTAATGTAATTGGATAACGTCGCTCCTCCTCTTCTTCCCCGGCGCGTCTGTCTCCCCGACTCAAGACTGCCGCCGTCGCTCGCGAGCTATGCTCCTCCCGCGCCGCCAGCTGCTGCGACCTCGCCGCCTACTCAGCTAATATAGCGTGCCGCCGCCCGCCGGATCTCGCGTGCCGCCATCCGCCGGATCTCGTCGCCGCCGGCCGCCGTCTGACCCAAAGCATGCGTGCCGCTAGCTTCTTGGATCTCGCGCTGCGACGGACGCCGGCGAAGCATGCCGTCGGCTGGCGAGCTGTGGTTGCCACTGCTCTTTTTCTCTCGCACCATTTGAGCGGCTTGTGTGGCACTGTGGCTGCAGGAACAGAAGACGGGTTCCCGATACAGCCGATTTGGGGCGTAATCAGTTTTGTATAGCGATGGGACCTGTTTACACTGTATCTGATTACAGCCGTGGCGAAACAAACACGATTTGGCGGTAACTGATCCCGCTGTAATCAGATTACGTTACAGTCTCAGTAACCAAACACCTCCTATATGTGACTTTAACTGCAAATCTCTTTTATAGATCTTATTTTATCTTGCATATTGAAAAGGATGGTGACCCTTTTGTGGCTGCAGATTCATGTAATGACAAAGGAATTAATCCGACTAGGGATGACACTAGTCCATTATCTTTCACTAAAGATGATAGATGGTTTCCTTTTGATGATGGCAAATGCCGTATTCGGGGACCTCTCTAGGCATGGCATCACAAGACCAGAAAAGGGTCCATTTGTGCTGAAGTCGGAAACGTCGATCCGCAGTGATTGATGTTGGCACGATAGGGTTAACCAAGAAAGACAAAATTAAAGTGAGCATATCCTCGGTCAAAACATACATAGTATAAGAAATTTAGTTTCATATATGACAGGTCATAGTTTTTAACCTGCTGTAGGTTCATGGAAGGATTACTAAGATCAAAGGAAAAACAATTGAATTTGAAGGTGGGAAGGAAGCCTCCTTTGATGCCATTGTGTTTGCAACCGGATACAAAAGCACAACAAATTCGTGGCTCAAGGTAGTAAGATAAATTGAGATTTGAATTTCGTTCACTGTAACTTCTAGATGCAAGACTTGTTATATGTTCTTAATCAAGTAAGATTTGCAAGTGCAGAATGATGAGTACATGCTTAATAGCGACGGCGTTGTTGGAAATTCACCATAGGATCGATCACATAAAATCACACGAACACACGTGCACAACAACTGATAGCCAAGGGTGCGTCTCGCACCCTATAATTCCTCTCTTTATTGATTTTCTCTAAATCTCACAGTGTTCAATGTCTCAAAATACAAAACTCACGCACACACCCGTGTATATATAAGTGCAGGTCGCCACCGACCCAGACCTCCGAACGGAATCAGACCCAACTTATGATTCCTAAACTGACTCAAACTACTGCTATACGTCCAGCACAACTAGGACACGGCCATGTACTACTACTCTTGGCCGGACACAAATTCATCTACCTAATCTAATTATACGGCAACCCCGATCACTTCCTAAATAAACAAAACTCAAACGCAACTTAACACTACTAGCACGTAGGAATGTTTGGATTATCCAACAGGCGTGCCCAAGAAGGAATTCCTTAATCATTGGAAAGGGGCAAATGGGCTCTATTGTGTCGGGTTAGGGAGAAGGGGATTGGCCGGAGGGAGTAGAATATTATTCCTAGTGTTGTACCATTACAATCTACACTAGGTTGTGTCCAAGTTTTATATTTGACTGTTTTCTGCCGGTTTTTGGTTTAGTTATCCTTTATTATAAATAATCTAATGAAACTGGTCCAAAATATTGTGCGTACTCGGGTTGTTTCCCAAATATTCTGAAACAGGTCCAAATATTCCAGAGTATAGTGAATTGGTTCGGAACCGCAGTTAAACATGCAGGCTCGGGTTGTTTCCCAAATATTCTGAAACTTTGGTCAGTGCTTCCCAAATCTTCTCATGATCATTTTACGTCTTGTTGCTTAGCCTGAAAGACCAGACCATGAAGTCCGCGGCAGCGGCAGTGAGGAGGCGGTTGAGAGAGGGCCGCCTAGCATGGAACATGACATCGTGTCGATGGTTCCAAATTCGCCACAGCAGCAGCAGCCAGACAGTGCTCCAGTAGCGATGGTGCAGAGCGCCAGATCATCTGAAGCTTTGCACAACCTTCTCTCCCAAAGGTCTCAGGCAGCTAGCACGTTGAGGGGACATGATATAATTGCTCCCAAATGTCAACCCAGGCTGTTCACATTTCTCATGACATCGGGCATTTGATCAAGTAGCGACAGTGCCGAGAGCCAGATCCTCTGAAGCTATACAACCTACCCTCCCAAAGGTCTCAAGCAACTAGCACGTTGAGAGGGCATACAGATGTAACAGATCTTCATTGCATGCAATAAGCCCAGTGCTAAATACAGACATCATTTGCAGTTTCAGAGTGGGCGTCCACCCGTTTCGAACAAAAAAAAGAGTGGGCGTCCATGGGCAACTTTGAGACTTTAGTACCTTGATTCATCTGCCAGTTACATTTCTTCCAGAGCTTTTCTCCTTTCATTCATTCATCATCTGATCCTTGTCGGTCATGGACAAGAAGCTCGCACTCCCTAAGAAGCAACTTCCAGTTTTGTGCCAAAAGATCAGGTATTTGATCAGCAGGATGAAATCGAAGAATTTCTGTTTTCCAGACAGAATAAATATTGTACACTTTGCACCATGAAACATGACTCTGTTTTGATACCGGTATAAACATCAGAATCCATGTCCTACTGATCCTTTACTGTAAAAACATTTGCATCTTAACGTATGTTAATAATCCTATGTGCAGGGCCAGACTGGTAAGAAATCGCCACTACTTGGCAGCAAAGAAGATGCTCGACCTTTATACAGAGGTTGGAATCAGTGATGATCCAACAGGCCAAATGTTAAAGCCCTTTATCCCTCATCATCTTCTTCACCTTCTCGAGGTCTTCGAACCTACCTGTGTTCTCGTACATCTTCATCAGTGTGACGAAATGATGCGCATTGTCAGGCTCCAGGTCCAATAACTTCTTGGCGGCAATTTCGCCTATCCTGATGTTGGCATGTACTGAACTAGCATGAAGCAGCGCCCTCAAGACTGTTGGCTCGCTGCCGAGACACGCCCGCTTCGACGTTAACTCATAAGCCTCATCCACCATCCCAGCTTTGCCTAGCATGTTCACCACAGAGGTACAGTGCTGTACAGTAGGCTGAATTGTGTACTTGTTCTCCATCTCAGAGAACAGCCTCATGCCACCCTCCACCAATCCTAGACTGTCGCATGCGGAGAGCACCGCGGCAAAGGTGGTCTCATCCGGCCGCACTCCGGAGTCCACCATGCGGCGGAACATCATGAGAACTCTGAAGTCTTGTCTGTGCGCGGAGATTATAGCATTCCATGAGGCCAGGTCCCTCATCGGCATCGACTCGAACACGGACAGGGCATGGCCTAGGTCATTTTTTCTGGAGTACATTTCAAGGAGAGCGTTTGCCACTGACAACTCTGTCTCGAGCCCATGGCGTATTACCCAGGCATGAACCTCCAGTCCCTGTTTGCCATCATCAGGGTGATGGCAGAGAATCGTCGACAGCACGACGGAGTCGGGCTTGTGCCCTTCTCCGAGCATCCTCCTCCATACCTCCGTTGCCTGAGGAGAGAGACCACCGTGCCCCAGCAAGCCAGCGAGCATGACGTTGCACGAGACGGCGTCCCTCTCCGGCATTGCGTCAAACACCTGGCACGCCATCTCCATGTCGCCGCACTGGGCGTACATTTCCACTAGGGCGTCGCACACGGAGGCGTCGGCGGAGAGGCCGGCGCTCAGGGCGTCGCGGTGCACGGCCCGACCGAGCTCGGCGGACCGGGCGCCAGCGCAGGCCCGGAGCGCGCTCTCGCCTCGTCCATCTGAAGGTAGAGCGCGAGCGCGTCGTCGTAGCGGCCGACGTGTGCGTATCGGGCGATGAGGCAGTTCCACGGGAACGCGCGCTCCCGGCCGGTGCGCGCGGGGAGGAGGTGGTCGAAGATGTGGTGCCGCCGCGGGAGGCGTGGGTGACAGCTGCGGTTAGCGCCATTGGTTGCTTATATATCGTTGCTTCTTCAGTTCACAAAGCTGTCAGTCAGTCTATTTTTTTTTAACACAAAGCTTGGTTAGCGCCGTTGATTGATGTGTTAGGGAAGTACACGTAGGCAGTCAATTTGATCCTTCCGAACTGAATGTCAAGGCATACATCTTAGAAATGACAATTACTGAATTTATGGCACATTTTATTTGAAACTAATATAAGACCTTTAGTTGCTTTTGCAATTTGTTGAATCAGTCTGACATCATTATCTTTGAAAAAAAAATGTATACATTTATGCACTAATTATTATGTTTTTGTTAGTTGTTAGCTCAATATGCCAAAGTTGAGGTGCATATCGGGCAAATCGCCTCCTGTAACCGAGGACGGTCAGCAAGCCTACCAAGGAGCTTAACTGCGGGATGACATCCTATGTCATGACAACAAGAGTAGAAATAGATAAGTTCCCGACGGAGGGGGGCATGTGGATGCAATATTGTGAGATAAAATGTTCTGGAGATTTCAGCCGATTGACATAGGTATTCATTTTGCACTTTGAGTGGTTACAATTAAGAAAGGGTAGGGTATCAGAGTTGGTAGATGAATCTTATTGTTGCTCAGTTGAAATCAACCAATTCCCAGCGAAAACTTTGTTGAAACTACTTATAGAGATTGTGTTCAACGATTCTCAGTAATACCAGGTTTAAGCCATAACAAACCATATTGGGTTGTATTACGAGTGTGCTAGGACTTGGCATGGCGAACATTCCTCGACCTCATTGAGGTTTAATAGTGGTACTATTGGGCTAAACGGTTACTACCGTGAGTTGTAATGCTGCCCTTTAGGGTTGCCTTAGGTGTTGTCGTGCTACTATGAAATTTTTTCTATATGGAGGTCACGTGTCTTCTGCGCTGTTAGGTTCTGGAACATAGGCTCTGCAAGTTACTTCCTTGATGTCTTGTAGGTCCGGCATTTCTAAGATCATGTTCGTCATACCCATGCTTCAAAGTATGGAGTCTCAAGGGTAGCATTGTCGAGGTATGGTTCTGGAACCAACTCTGCTGAGCTAATGCTTTGGTCGACCTGCTTGGTCTTCATATCTCTTAATATAACCTTGTTGCATTTCCATCTTGGCAACCAGTGGGCCACATAGAAAGTCAAAATATAGAAGAATGTGTTGAACATTTCATAATGTAACCGACCTCACTGACGATTTCATGGCGTGGTATTTTGTAACTCTAGATGAGTTTTAGGACAACATTTACACTTTCCCCTAAAGAAATGACCCAAATACTTATCAAGATGTGTATTGTGTTTATCAACCTGGCTTATCGTAAGCTAGATCATGTGTTCGGACTGTTTGATCGGATGTTTTCTCTATCTTAATATAAAACATGCAGCTCTCTTGCATGGTTCCATAAAATAAATTTATCAAGGTGTGTGTTGTCATTATAATAAAATGGGGATGGTATAAACAAATTTCCTGCTAAGTATAGAGTTCTCATTCAATGAATTATCCTAAAAGAATCCCTTGAACTTTTCTCAACTTCACCAAAAGCCCATATACATGAACAAATTATACCATTTTGGCAAGGTTCAGTCCAAGCTTGTGTATACGCATGCATGGGAAAGCAGGGCGATGGATCAAATATAACATAGGAAAATTAACCAAGCAGAATTAGATAATTCTTCTAGGACCTATCCATGACTCCATATATCCTATCTAAAGCAGCACAAAATCTGGTTGTGAGGAAGCAACTTAATTTGTCAATAGAGCTCCAATGTGGGTATGTTCTTAATTAGTACTGTTGCATAAAGCAAAAAAAATGGAAGGGCATCTTTGGTTGACCGACCGAGGATTCAGATATCATGGCATACTGAATCATGCAGCAAATAACAATACAAAGATGTATTATTTTAGTTACTAGTCAATGTGTACGTGCAATGCATGTTAATTTGGAAGTATATTAAGTGCATGCGGATATTAAGTAGGATATTATTTGCGCGTTATTATGTGATTAGCACTATTTTTTATGAAATTAACTGGACGCTAAATGCGTTGAGTGCTCGACATCGAAGCAGTCTAGGTTGTTGGATTGACATGATTTGATGATCGAGATTAATTGGATCTACCCATTTGGGTCTTTTTGTATTGGTACAGATATAGATTTATTTGCACCATAATAAAAACACAAGAACTTCATGAGATTGGCCCCATGGAAATTTGTATTCTGAGTTCCATAGGAAAAAGAAACCTATGGCTTCCAATCCTATAAACCTAATAAGGCATGAAAAATTCTTATAAAATCAAATTGGCCCTAAAGTGACACGCACGCGAGTTAATACTTATTCCCTTGTATTAAAATATAAGGCGTTTTTTTATACTCCAGGGGAGTATCATATATCACATGTGCACCGCTTGTCACGGGGCAATACATAGTTAATGTCGGCTGGAGGTGGTTGGCAATGGCAGCATGGACCTCTTTGGCGGAGGAACTGAGCACACATCGTCTTCCTCCTCCTCCTCCTCCTCACGGCGACCTCTCTTGGGTGGGAGAATCTCCGCCACGTCTTTTTCATCGTCATTGTCAGGTGTGGTGGCGAACTCGAGGCGTTTGAAGAAGCTGCAACAGAGATGAGGACTAGACCGCCAGTCATCGATCAAGATGGGCGGCAGCAGCAAGGTCTTGGTGCTCATGTCGAGTTGGCATAGGTGGACCTGCTTGTAGTCCCCCGCATTGAGGCTGAAGTACAACACGCCGCCACCGCCACCATTGTCCCCCAATGCACACAACATTGGGAGGATCGGTTCGACCCGTGGTAGCCTCGCCGCCTTGAAGCCCTCCATTTCCCACAGTTCAGCCACACGGAGGTTCTCACCGCCGTCGTCCCTCTGCCACTGCTCCGTGGCCACGTCCAACGCCCATACCATTACCGCCATGTCCCCAGGCGGCACGAGCTTGTCACATGATTTGCAGGCCTCAGAGCCACGCTCCTTGCCGATGCAGGTGAGCTTGACGGAATTGCTGCCGCCGCCGTCGCGGTGGCAGGACAACAACTCATGGTGCAGCTAAACGTGTGATTAACACTATTGCTGCAGAGCTGGCAGAGGCGGCACTCCGGCGGTAGTTGGACGAAGTGAAAGGGCACCTTGTGACCACCTGACAGGAGATCATTGTAGTCGCAAGAGAGGACACCCTGCCCGAGATCGGCCCAATAGGCCCGACCCAGGAATGAGAAGGCCGTGTGCACCCGGAGGTACTCTGGCTTTTCCGGCGGGAACAGCGGTCGCTTGTACCCCCACGGCGAGACACTCCCATCGAATAGCCTGGAGGACGGAGACGGCGCCCACATGCAGACCACCTCCCGCCTCAACTCACTTAGGCGGTCAATTTGATCCTTCCTAACTGTATGTCAAGACATACATCTTAGAAATGACAATTACTGAATTTATGGCACATTTGATTCCACACTAATATAAGACCTTGAAAAATATATTATAATATTTATAACTGTATGTCAAGACATACATCTCAGGCAGTTTGTTGAATCAGTCTGACATCATTTTCTTTGAAAAAATATATTATAATATTTATGCACTAATTATTATATTTTTGTTAGTTGTTAGCTCAATATGCCAAACTTGAGGTGCATATCAGGCAAAACGCCTCCTCTAGTCGAGGACGGTTAGCAAGCCTACCTAGGAGCTTAATTGCGGGATGACATCCTATGTCAGGACGGCAATAGTAGAAACACATATGTTCCCGATGGAGGGGGCATGTGGAAGCAATATTGTGAGATAAAATGTTCTGGAGATTTTGGCCGACTTAAGTATTCATTTTGCACTTTGAGTGGTTACAATTAAGAAAGGGTAGGGTATCAAAGCTGGTAGATGAATATTGTTGTTGCTCAGTTGAACTCAACCAATTCCCAGCAAAAACTCCTTTGAAATTACTTCTAGAGATCGTGTTCATCGATTCTCGGTAATATCAGGTTTCAGCCATAACAAAATATTGGGTTGTATTACGAGTGCTAGGACTTGTCTTGGTGAACATTCCTCGACCTCATGGAGGTTTAATAGTGGTATTATTGGGCTGAACTGTTGCTACCGTGAGTTGTCATACTGCCCTTTAGGGTTGCCTTACGTGTTGTCAGTGCTACTGCGGAAGTTTTTCTATATGGAGGTCATGTATCTTCGGTGCCGTTGGGTTCTGGAACATAGCCTCTACAAGTGCCGTCCTTGATGTCTTGTTGTTCCGGCATTTCTGAGATCATGTTCGCCGTACCCATGCTTCAAAATATGGAGTCTCAAGGGTAGCATTACCGAGGTATGGTTATGGAACCAACTCGAATTTAACGACGTGGTATTTTGTAACTCTAGATGAGTTTTAGGACGACATTTACACTTTTCCCTAAAGAAATTACCAAAATACTTATCAAGATGTGTATTGTGTTTATCAACCTGGCTTATTGTAAGCTAGATCATGTGTTCAGCCTGTTTGGTCGGATGTTTTCTATATCTTAATATAAAGAGAAAAGTATATTTTTCGTCCCTCAACTCTTGTCAAAGTCTAGATTTAGTCCCTCAACTACGAAACCGGATAACATGCACCTCAAACTTTTCATACCATACAAATTCCGTCCCTCGTATCAGTCAACCCGGTTTAACTGCTGACTTGGCATGGTTTTTGAATGGTCCACGCCAACATGCCAAAGGATCCGTAAATCGTTCCTCACTTCGAGAAAGAAATTAGCTTGCACCGGCGACAATGCACGATGCGGGTGCTAGCAGGGAGAGTCCACGCGGCTGGGAAGGCAAGCACGGGCACACAGATTGACCGAAGCTTCACCGGCGACGACTTCCAGTGGAGGCGACAGGCGGCACTAAGTGGGGCAGCAAGCTAGATGGCATGGGGAGGCTCGGGGAGAGGGGAGGCAGCGGGTGGTGGAGCACGGGCTCGCGGCGGGGTGAGCTTGTGGATGAGGGGCTGCTTGGGGAAGACGCGTGAGGCTTCGGTAGGACCATGGGGAGAACCAAAGCTTACCGGGGGAGGAGATCACGACCAGCGTCTATGCCCACGACCAGCGTCGCCGCGGTGGAGGAGCCCCTCCAGCGCTGGTTCGTCCTCATCGGCGCCGGTGTCCTCGACCTGCGCGGAGGCGAGCACGCACACAACATGCACACCCTGATGGCACATCCCCATCTTTCTCAGGCAATTCACGTCGCTGCTGGCACACGGCGAGGAGACACGATGATGGAGCTGAACACGAGGTCCTCCTTTATGGTGACAATGGCGGCCACTGTCAACTAGCCATCGAGAACTCCATGAGAATAGCATACGGCGATGGTGCCACGCACCACTGTGCTGGCATGCCGCCGGGATGCCTTTGCATCCTAGCATGCCACTACATCATTTGTGCAGCCGGCGCACTGTAAGTGCTTGATGAAATGCCCATTAGAGAGATAGTAGGAGGGAAGGAGACATGAGATGACTAGGATAGAGAAATACTTCCACCTGGACTAGACCGGTCAAAACATGCCAAGTCAGCTCAGAAACTACTTCAGTTGTGTCAAGGGACAAAATTTGTCCCGTATAGAAAGTTTGAGGTGCAAGTTGTCCGGTTTCGTAGTTGAGGGACAAAATCTAAACTTTGACAAGAGTTGAAGGATGAAAAGTATACTATAAAGAGAAAAGTATATTTTTCGTCCCTCAACTCTTGTAAAAGTCTAGATTTAGTCCCTCAACTATGAAACCGGATAACATGCACCTCAAAATTTTCATACCATACAAATTCTGTCTCGTATCAGTCAACCCGGTTTAACTGCTGACTTGGCATGGTTTTTGACTGGTCCAGGCCAACATGCCAAAGGAGCCGTAAATCGTTCCTCACTTCAGGAAAGAAATTAGCTTGCACCGGCGACAACGCACGACGCGGGTGCTGGCGGGGAGAGTCCACACGGCTTGGAAGGCAAGCACGGGCACACGGATTAACCGAAGCTTCGCCGGCGACGACTTCCAGTGGAGGCAACAGGCGACACTAAGCGGGGCAGCAAGCTAGATGGTTTGGGAGGCTCGGGGAGAGGGGAGGCAGCGGGCGGTGGAGTACGGGCTTGCGGCGGGGTGAGCTTGTGGACAAGGGGCTTCTTGGGGAAGACACGTGAGGCTTCGGTAGGACCATGGGGAGAACCAAAGCTTACCGGGGGAGGAGATCACGACCAGCGTCTATGCCAACGACCAGCGTTGCCGCGGTGGAGGAGCCCCTCCGGCACTGGTTCGTCCTCATCGGCGTCGGTGTCCTCGACCTGCGCGGCAGCGAGCACGCACACAACATGCACACCCCAATGGCACATCCCCATCTTTCTCAGGCCATTCACGTCACTGCTGGCACATGGCGATGGGACACAATTATGGAGCTGAACACGAGGTCCTCCTTTATGGTGAGAACGGCGGCCACTGTCAACAAGCCATCGAGAACTCAATGAGAATAGCATACGGCGATGGTGCCACGCACCACTGTGCTGGCATGCCGCCGGGATGCCTTTGCATCCTAGCATGCCACTACAGCGTTTGTGCAGCTGGCGCACTGTAAGTGCTTGATGAAATGCCCATCAGAGAGATAGTAGGAGGGAAGAAGAGATGGGATGACTAGGATAGAGAAATACTTCCACCCGGACTAGACCGGTCAAAACATGCCAAGTCAGCTCAGAAACTGCTTCACTTGTGTCAAGGGACAAAATTTGTCCCTCAACTCTTGTCAAAGTCTAGATTTAGTCCCTCAACTACGAAACCGGATAACATGCACCTTGAACTATTCATACCATACAAATTCCATCCCTCGTATCAGTCAACCCGGTTTAACTGCTGACTTGGCATGGTTTTTGACTGGTCCACGCCAACATGCCAAAGGAGCCGTAAATCGTTCCTCACTTCGGGAAAGAAACTAGCTTGCACCGGCGACAACGCACGACGCGGGTGCTAGCTGGGAGAGTCCACGCGGCTGGGAAGGCAAGCACGAGCACACAGATTGACCGAAGCTTCGCCGGTGATGACTTCCATTGGAGGCGACGGGCGGCGCTAAGCGGGGCAGCAAGCTAGATGGCACGGGGAGGCTCGGGGAGAGGGGAGGCAGCAGGCGGTGGAGCACGGGCTCGCGGCATTGTGAGCTTGTGGACGAGAGCTGCTTGGGGAAGACGCGTGAGGCTTCGGTAGGACCATGGGAAGAACCAAAGCTTACCGGGGGAGGAGATCACGACCAGCGTCTATGCCCACGACCAGTGTCGCCGCGATGGAGGAGCCCCTCCAGCACTGGTTCATCCTCATCGGCACCGGTGTCCTCGACCTGCACGGCGGCGAGCACGCACACAACATGCACACCCCGATGGCACATCCCCATCTTTCTCAGGCCATTCACGTCGCTGCTGGCACACGATGATGGGACACGATGATGGAGCTGAACACGAGGTCCTCCTTTATGGTGACAACGGCGGCCACTGTCCACAAGCCATCGAGAACTCCATGAGAATAGCATACGGCGATGGTGCCACGCACCACTGTGCTGGCATGCCGCCGGGATGCCTTTTCATCCTAGCATGCCACTACAGCGTTTGTGCAGCCGGCGCACTGTAAGTGCTTGATGAAATGCCCATTAGAGATATAGTAGGAGGGAAGAAGAGATGGGATGAGTAGGATAGAGAAATACTTCCACCCGGACTAGACCGGTCAAAACATGCCAGATTAGCTCAGAAACTGCTTCAGTTGTGTCAAGGGACAAAATTTATCGGGTATAGAAAGTTTGAGGTGCAAGTTGTCCGGTTTCGTAGTTGAGGGACCAAATCTAAACTTTGACAAGAGTTAAAGGATCAAAAGTATACTATAAAGAGAAAAGTATATTCTTCGTCCCTCAACTCTTGTAAAAGTCTAGATTTCGTCCCTCAACTACGAAACCGGATAACATGCACCTCAAACTTTTCATACCATACAAATTCCGTCCCTCGTATCAGTCAACCCGGTTTAACTGCTGACTTGGCATGGTTTTTGACTGGTCCACGCCAACATGCCAAAGGAGCTGTAAATCGTTCCTCACTTCGGGAAAGAAATTTGCTTGCACCTGCGACAACGCACGACGCGGGTGCTGGCGGGGAGAGTCCACGCGGCTGGGAAGGCAAGCACGGGCACACAGATTGACCGAATCTTCACCGGTGACGACTTCCAGTGGAGGTGACGGGCGGCGTTAAGCGGGGCAGCAAGCTAGATGGCACGGGGAGGCTCGTGGAGAGGGGAGGCAGCGGGCGGTGGAGCACGGGCTCGCGGCGGGGTGAGCTTGTGGACGAGGGGCTTCTTGGGGAAGACATGTGAGGCTTTGGTAGAACCATGGGGGGAACCAAAGCTTACCGAGGGAGGAGATCACGACCAGTGTCTATGCCCATGACAAGCAAAGCCGCGGTGGAGGAGCCCCTCCAGCGCTGGTTCGTCCTCATCGGCGCCGGTGTCCTCGACCTGCACGGCGACGAGCACACACACAACATGCACACCCCGATGGCACATCCCCATCTTTCTCAAGCCATTCACGTTGCTGCTGGCACACGATGATGGAGCTGAACACGAGGTCCTCCTTTATGGTGAAAATGGCGGCCACTGTCAACAAGCCATCGAGAACTCCATGAGAATAGCATACGGCGATGGAGCCAGGCGCCACTGTGCTGGCATGCCGTCGGGATGCCTTTGCATCCTAGCATGCCACTACAGTGTTTGTGCAGCCGGCGCACTGTAAGTGCTTGACGAAATGCCCATTAGAGAGATAGTAGGAGGGAAGAAGAGATGGGATGAGTAGAATAGAGAAATACTTCCACCCAGACTAGACCGGTCAAAACATGCCAAGTCAGCTCAGAAACTGCTTCAGTTGTGTCAAGGGACAAAATTTATCCGGTATAGAAAGTTTTAGGTGCAAGTTGGTCGATTTCGTAGTTGAGGGACCAAATCTAAACTTTGACAAGAGTTGAAGGATGAAAAGTATACTATAAAGAGAAAAGTATATTTTTCGTCCCTCAACTCTTGTAAAAGTCTAGATTTAGTCCCTCAACTACGAAACCGGATAACATGCACCTCAAACTTTTCTACCATACAAATTCCGTCTCTCGTATCAGTCAACTCGGTTTAACTACTGACTTGGCATGGTTTTTGACTGGTCCACACCAACATGCCAAAGGAGTCGTAAATTGTTCCTCCCTTCAGGAAAGAAATTAGCTTGCACCGGCGACAATGCACGACGCGGGTGCTGGCTGGGAGAGTCCACGCGGCTGGGAAGGCAAGCACGGGCACACGGATTGACCGAAGCTTCGCCGGCGACGACTTCTAGTGGAGGCAACGGACGGTGCTAAGCGGGGCAGCAAGCTAGATGGCACGGTGAGGCTTGGGGAGAGGGGAGGCAGCGGGCGGTGGAGCACAGGCTCGTGGCCGGGTGAGCTTGCGGACGAGGGGCTTCTTGGGGTAGACGCGTGAGGTTTCGGTAGGACCATGGGGAGAACCAAAGCTTATAGGGGGAGGAGATCACGACCAGCGTCTATACCCACGACCAGTGCCGCCGCGGTGGAGGAGCCCCTCCAGCGCTGGTTCGTCCTCATCGACGCCGGTGTCCTCGACCTGCGCGGCGGCGAGCACGCACACAACATGCACACCCCGATGGAACATCCCCATCTTTCTCAGGCCATTCACGTCGCTGCTGGCACACGGCAATAGGACTCGATGATGGAGCTGAACACGAGGTCCTCCTTTATGGTGACAACAGCGACCACTGTCAACAAGCCATTGAGAACTCCATGAGAATAGCATACGACGATGGTGCCACACACCACTATGCTGGCATGCCGCCGGGATGCCTTTGCATCCTAGCATGCCACTACAGCGTTTGTGCAGCCGGCGCACTGTAAGTGCTTGATGAAATGCCCATTAGAGAGATAGTAGGAGGGAAGAAGAGATGGGATGAGTAGGATACAGAAATACTTCCACCCGGACTAGACCGGTCAAAACATGCCAAGTCAGCTCAGAAACCGGATAGCATGCACCTCAAACTTTTCATACCATACAAATTCCGTCCCTCGTATCAGTCAACCCGGTTTAACTGCTGTCTTGGCATGGTTTTTGACTGGTCCACGACAACATGTCAAAGGAGCCGTAAATCGTTCCTCACTTCAGGAAAGAAATTAGCTTGCACCGGCGACAACGCACGACGCGGGGGCAGGGAGAGTCCACGCGTCTGGGAAGGCAAGCACGGACACACGGATTGACCGACGCTTCGCCGGCGACGACTTCTAGTGGAGGCGACGGGCGGCGCTAAGCGGGACAGCAAGCTAGATGGCACGGGGAGGCTCAGGGAGAGGGAAGGCAGCGGGCGGTGGAGCACGGGCTCGCGGCGGGGTGAGGTTGTGGACGAGGGGCTTCTTGGGGAAGCCGCGTGAGGCTTCGGTAGGACAATGGGGAGAACCAAATCTTACCCGGGGAGGAGATCACGACCAGCGTCTATGCCCACGACCAGCAACGCCGCGGTGGAGGAGCCCCTCCAGTGCTGGTTCTTCCTCATCGGCGCCGGTGTCCTCGACCTGCGCGGCGATGAGCACACACACAACATGCACACCTCGATGGCACATCCCCATCTTTCTCAAGCCATTCACGTCGCTGCTGGCACACGGCAATGGGACACGATGATGGAGCTGAACACGAGGTCCTCCTTTATGGGGAAATCGGCGGCCACTGTCAACAAGCCATCGAGAACTCCATGAGAATAGCATACGGCGATGGTGCCAGGCGCCACTATGCCGGCATGCCGCCGGGATGCCTTTGCATCCTAGCATGCCACTACAGCATTTGTGCAGCCGGCGCACTATAAGTGCTTGATGAAATGCCCATTAGAGAGATAGTAGGAGGGAAGAAGAGATGGGATGAGTAGGATAGAGAAATACTTCCACCCGGACTAGACCGGTCAAAACATTCCAAGTCAGCTAAGAAACTACTTCAGTTGTGTCAAGGGACAAAATTTATCCCGTATAGAAAGTTTGAGGTGCAAGTTGTCCGGTTTCGTAGTTGAGGGACCAAATCTAAACTTTGACAAGAGTTGAAGGATGAAAAGTATACTATAAAGAGAAAAGTATATTTTTCGTCCCTCAACTCTTGTAAAAGTCTAGATTTAGTCCCTCAACTACGAAACCGGATAACATGCACCTCAAACTTTTCTACCATACAAATTCCGTCTCTCGTATCAGTCAACCCGGTTTAAGTACTGACTTGGCATGGTTTTTGACTGGTCCACACCAACATGCCAAAGGAGCCGTAAATTGTTCCTCCCTTCAGGAAAGAAATTAGCTTGCACCAGCGACAACGCACGACGCGGGTGCTGGCTGGGAGAGTCCACGCGGCTGGGAAGGCAAGCACGGGCACACGGATTGACCGAAGCTTCGCCAGCGACGACTTCTAGTGGAGGCGACGGACGGTGCTAAGCGGGGCAGCAAGCTAGATGGCACGGGGAGGCTTGGGGAGAGGGGAGGCAGCGGGCGGTGGAGCACAGGCTCGTGGCGGGGTGAGCTTGCGAACGAGGGGCTTCTTGGGGTAGACGCGTGAGGTTTCGGTAGGACCATGGGGAGAACCAAAGCTTATAGGGGGAGGAGATCACGACCAGCGTCTATACCCACGACCAGTGCCGCCGCGGTGGAGGAGCCCCTCCAGCGCTGGTTCATCCTCATCGACGCCGGTGTCCTCGACCTGCGCGGCGGCGAGTACGCACACAACATGCACACCCCGATGGAACATCCCCATCTTTCTCAGGCCATTCACGTCGCTGCTGGCACACGGCAATAGGACTCGATGATGGAGCTGAACACGAGGTCCTCCTTTATGGTGACAACAGCGACCACTGTCAACAAGCCATTGAGAACTCCATGAGAATACCATACGACAATGGTGCCACACACCACTATGTTGGCATGCCGCCGGGATGCCTTTGCATCCTAGCATGCCACTACAGCGTTTGTGCAGCCGGCGCACTGTAAGTGCTTGATGAAATGCCCATTAGAGAGATAGTAGGAGGGAAGAAGAGATGGGATGAGTAGGATACAGAAATACTTCCACCCGGACTAGACCGGTCAAAACATGCCAAGTCAGCTCAGAAACCGGATAGCATGCACCTCAAACTTTTCATACCATACAAATTCCGTCCCTCGTATCAGTCAACCCGGTTTAACTGCTGACTTGGCATGGTTTTTGACTGGTCCACGACAACATGTCAAAGGAGCCGTAAATCGTTCCTCACTTAAGGAAAGAAATTAGCTTGCACCGGCGACAACGCACGACGCGGGGGCAGGGAGAGTCCACGCGTCTGGGAAGGCAAGCACGGACACACGGATTGACCGACGCTTCGCCGGCGACGACTTCTAGTGGAGGCGACGGGCGGCGCTAAGCGGTACAGCAAGCTAGATGGCACGGGGAGGCTCAGGGAGAGGGGAGGCAGCGGGCGGTGGAGCACGGGCTCGCGGCGGGGTGAGGTTGTGGACGAGGGGCTTCTTGGGGAAGCCGCGTGAGGCTTCGGTAGGACAATGGGGAGAACCAAATCTTACCCGGGGAGGAGATCACGACCAGCGTCTATGCCCACGACCAGCAACGCCGCGGTGGAGGAGCCCCTCCAGTGCTGGTTCTTCCTCATCGGCACCGGTGTCCTCGACCTGCGCGGTGATGAGCACACACACAACATGCACACCTCGATGGCACATCCCCATCTTTCTCAAGCCATTCACGTCGCTGCTGGCACACGGCAATGGGACACGATGATGGAGCTGAACACGAGGTCCTCCTTTATGGGGAAATCGGCGGCCACTGTCAACAAGCCATCGAGAACTCCATGAGAATAGCATACGGCGATGGTGCCAGGCGCCACTGTGCCGGCATGCCGCCGGGATGCCTTTGCATCCTAGCATGCCACTACAGCATTTGTGCAGCCGGCGCACTGTAAGTGCTTGATGAAATGCCCATTAGAGAGATAGTAGGAGGGAAGAAGAGATGGGATGAGTAGGATAGAGAAATACTTCCACCCGGACTAGACCGGTCAAAACATGCCATGTCAGCTAAGGAACTACTTCAGTTGTGTCAAGGGACAAAATTTATCCCGTATAGAAAGTTTGAGGTGCAAGTTGTCCGGTTTTGTAGTTGAGGGACCAAATCTAAACTTTGACAAGAGTTGAAGGATGAAAAGTATACTATAAAGAGAAAAGTATATTTTTCGTCCCTCAACTCTTGTAAAAGTCTAGATTTAGTCCCTCAACTATGAAACCGGATAACATGCACCTCAAAATTTTCATACCATACAAATTCCGTCTCGTATCAGTCAACCCGGTTTAACTGCTGACTTGGCATGGTTTTTGACTGGTCCAGGCCAACATGCCAAAGGAGCCGCAAATCGTTCCTCACTTCAGGAAAGAAATTAGCTTGCACCGGCGACAACGCACGATGCGGGTGCTGGCGGGGAGAGTCCACACGACTGGGAAGGCAAGCACGGGCACACGGATTGACCGAAGCTTCACCGGCGACGACTTCCAATGGAGGCGATGGGCGGCACTAAGCGGGGCAGCAAGCTAGATGGTTTGGGAGGCTCGGGGAGAGGGGAGGCAGTGGGCGGTGGAGCACGGGCTCGCGGCGGGGTCAGATTGCGAATGAGGGGCTTCTTGGGGAAGACGCGTGAGGCTTCGGTAGGACCATGGGGAGAACCAAAGCTTACCGGGGGAGGAGATCACGACCAGCGTCTATACCCACGACCAGTGTTGCCGCGGTGGAGATGCCCCTCCAGTGCTGGTTCGTCCTCATCGGCGCCGGTGTCCTCGACCTGGCGGTGGCGAGCACGCACACAACATGCACACCCGATGCACATCCCCATCTTTCTCAGTCCATTCACGTCGCTGCTGGCACATGGCGATAGGACTAGATGATGGAGCTGAACACGAGGTCCTCCTTTATGGTGAAACCGGCGGCCACTGTCAACAAGCCATCGAGAACTCCATGAGAATATCATACGGCGATGGTGCCAGGCGCCCCTGTGCTGGCATGCCGCCGGGATGCCTTTGCATCCTAGCATGCCACTACAGCGTTTGTGCAGCCGACGCACTGTAAGTGCTTGATGAAATGCCCATTAGAGAGGTAGTAGGAGGGAAGAAGAGATGGGATGAGTAGGACAGAGAAATACTTCCACCCGGACTAGACCGGTCAAAACATGCCAAGTCAGCTCAGAAACTACTTCAGTCGTGTCAAGGGACAAAATTTATCCGGTATAGAAAGTTTGAGGTGCAAGTTGTCCGGTTTCGTAGTTGAGGGACCAAATATAAACTTTGACAAGAGTTGAAGGATGAAAAGTATACTATAAAGAGAAAAGTATATTTTTCGTCCCCCAACTCTTGTAAAAGTCTAGATTTAGTCCGTCAACTACGAATACGGATAACATACACCTCAAACTTTTCTACCGTACAAATTTCGTCCCTCGTATCAGTGAACCCGGTTTAACTGCTGACTTGGCATGGTTTTTGACTGGTCCACGCCAACATGCCAAAGGAGCCGTAAATCGTTCCTCCCTTCAGGAAAGAAATTAGCTTGCACCGGCGACAACGCACGACGCGGGTGCTGCGGGGAGAGTCCACGCGGCTAGGAAGGCAAGCACGGGCACACGGATTGACCGAAGCTTCACCGGCGATGACTTCCAGTGGAGGCGACGGACGGCGCTAAGTGGGGCAGCAAGCTAGATGGCACGGGGAGGCTCGGGGAGAGGGGAGGCAGCTGGCAGTGGAGCACGGGCTCGCGCCGGGGTGAGCTTTCGGACGAGAGACTTCTTGGGGAAGACGCGTGAGGCTTCGGTAGGACCATGGGGAGAACCAAAGCTTACCGAGGGAGGAGATCACGACCAGCGTTTATACCCATGACCAGTGTTGCCGCGGTGGAGGAGCCCCTCCAGTGCTGGTTCGTCCTCATCGGCGCCGGTGTCCTCGACCTGCGAGGCAGCGAGCACGCACACAACATGCACACCCCGATGGCACATCCCCATCTTTCTCAGGCCATTCACGTCGCTGCTGGCACACGGCGATAGGACTCGATGATGGAGCTGAACACGAGGTCCTCCTTTATGGTGACAACGACGGCCACTGTCAACAAGCCATCGAGAACTCCATGAGAATAGCATACGGCGATGGTGCCAGGCGCCACTGTGCTGGCATGCCGCCGGGATGCCTTTGCATCCTAGCATGCCGCTACAACGTTTGTGCAGCCAGCGCACTGTAAGTGCTTGATGAAATGCCCATTAGAGAGATAGTAGGAGGGAAGAAGAGATGGGATGAGTAGGATAGAGAAATACTTCCACCCGGACTAGACCGGTCAAAACATGCCAAGTCAGCTCAGAAACTACTTTAGTTGTGTCAAGGGACAAAATTTATCCGGTATAGAAAGTTTGAGGTGCAAGTTCTCCGGTTTCGTAGTTGAGGGACCAAATCAAAACTTTGACAAGAGTTGAAGGATGAAAAGTATACTATAAAGAGAAAAGTATATTTTTGTCCCTCAACTCTTGTAAAAGTCTAGATCTAGTCCCTCAACTACGAAACCAGATAACATGCACCTCAAACTTTTCATACCATACAAATTCCGTCCCTCGTATCAGTCAACCCGGTTTAACTCCTGACTTGGCATGGTTTTTGACTGGTCCACGCCAACATGTCAAAGGAGCCGTAAATCATTCCTCACTTCAGGAAAGAAATTAGCTTGCACCGGCGACAACGCATGACGCGGGTGCTGGCGGGGAGAGTCCACGCGGCTGGGAAGGCAAGCACGGGCACACGGATTGACCGACGCTTCGCCGGCGACGACTTCCAGTGGAGGCGACGGGCGGCGCTAAGCGGGGCAGCAAGCTAGGTGGCACGGGGAGGCTCAGGGAGAGGGAAGGCAGCGGGCGGTGGAGCACGGGCTCGCGGCGGGGTGAGCTTGTGGACGAGGGGCAGCTTGGGGAAGACGCGTGAGGCTTCGGTAGGACCATGGGGAGAACCAAAGCATACCGGGGGAGGAGATCACGACTAGCGTCTATGCCAACGACCAGCGTCGCCGCGGTGGAGGAGCCCCTCCAGCGCTGGTTCGTCCTCATCGGCGCCGGTGTCCTCGACCTGCGCGGCGGCGAGCACGCACACAACATGCACACCCCGATGGCACATCCCCATCTTTCTCAGGCCATTCACGTCGCTGCTGGGACACGGCGATGAGACACGATGATGGAGCTGAACACAAGGTCCTCCTTTATGGTGACAATGTCGGCCACTGTCAACTAGCCATCGAGAACTCCATGAGAATAGCATACGGCGATGGTGCCACGCACCACTGTGCTGGCATGCCGCCGGGATGCCTTTGCATCCTAGCATGCCACTACAGCATTTGTGCAGCCGGCGCACTGTAAGTGCTTGATGAAATGCCCACTAGAGAGATAGTAGGAGGGAAGAAGACATGGGATGAGTAGGATAGAGAAATACTTCCACCCGGACTAGACCGGTCAAAACATGCCAAGTCAGCTCAGAAACTACTTCAGTTGTGTTAAGGGACAAAATTTATCCGGTATAGAAAGTTTTAGGTGCAAGTTGTTCGATTTTGTAGTTGAGGGACCAAATCTAAACTTTGACAAGAGTTGAAGGATGAAAAGTATACTATAAAGATAAAAGTATATTTTTCGTCCCTCAACTCTTGTAAAAGTCTAGATTTAGTCCCTCAACTACGAAACCGGATAACATGCACCTCAAACTTTTCTACCATACAAATTCCGTCCCTCGTATCAGTCAACCCGGTTTAACTGCGGCCTTGGCATGGTTTTTGACTGGTCCACGCCAACATGCCAAAGGAGCCGTAAATCGTTCCTCCCTTCAGGAAAGAAATTAGCTTGCACCGGCGACAATGCATGACGCGGGTGCTGGCTGGGAGAGTCCACGCGGCTGGGAAGGCAAGCACGGGCACACGGATTGACCGAAGCTTCGCCGGCGACGACTTCTAGTGGAGGCGATAGACGGTGCTAAGCGGGGTAGCAAGCTAGATGGCACGGGGACGCTCGGGGAGAGGGGAGGCAGCAGGGGGTGGAGCACGGGCTCGCGGCGGGGTGAGCTTGCGGACGAGGGGCTTCTTGGGGTAGACGCGTGAGGTTTCGGTAGGACCATGGGGAGAACCAAAGCTTATAGGGGGAGGAGATCACGACCAGCGTCTATACCCACGACCAGTGCCGCCACAGTGGAGGAGCCCCTCCAGCGCTGGTTCGTCCTCATCGACGCCGGTGTCCTCGACCTGCGCGGCGGCGAGCACACACACAACTTGCACATCCCGATGGAACATCCCCATCTTTCTCAGGCCATTCACGTCGCTGCTGGCACACGGCAATAGGACTCGATGATGGAGCTGAACACGAGGTCCTCCTTTATGGTGACAACGGCGACCACTGTCAACAAGCCATTGAGAACTCCATGAGAATAGCATGCGACGATGGTGCCACGCACCACTGTGCTGGCATGCCGCCGGGATGCCTTTGCATCCTAGCATGCCACTATAGCGTTTGTGTAGCCGGCGCACTGTAAGTGCTTGATGAAATGCCCATTAGAGAGATAGTAGGAGGGAAGAAGAGACTGGATGAGTAGGATAGAGAAATACTTCCACCCGGACTAGACCGGTCAAGACATGCCAAGTCAGCTCAGAAACTACTTCAGTTGTGTCAAGGGACAAAATTTATCCGGTATAGAAAGTTTGAGGTGCAAGTTGTCCGGTTTCGTAGTTGAGGGACCAAATCTAAACTTTGACAAGAGTTGAAGGATGAAAAGTATACTATAAAGAGAAAAGTATATATTTCGTCCCTCGACTCTTGTAAAAGTCTTGATTTAGTCCCTCAACTATGAAACCGGATAGCATGCACCTCAAACTTTTCATACCATACAAATTCCGTCCCTCGTATCAGTCAACCCGGTTTAACTGCTGACTTGGCATGGTTTTCGACTGGTCCACGACAACATGTCAAAGGAGCCGTAAATCGTTCCTCACTTCAGGAAAGAAATTAGCTTGCACCGGCGACAACGCACGACGCGGGGGCAGGGAGAGTCCACGCGTCTGGGAAGGCAAGCACGAACACACGGATTGACTGACGCTTCACCGGCGACGACTTCTAGTGGAGGCGACGGGCGGCGCTAAGCGGGACAGCAAGCTAGATGGCACGGGGAGGCTCGGGGAGAGGGGAGGCCGTTCACGTCGCTGCTGGCACATGGCGATAGGACTCATTGATGGAGCTGAACACGAGGTCCTCCTTTATGGTGAAACCGGCGGCCACTGTGAACAAGCCATCGAGAACTCCATGAGAATATCATACGGCGATGGTGCCAGGCGCCACTGTGCTGGCATGCCGCCGGGAAGCCTTTGCATCCTAGCATGCCACTACAGCGTTTGTGCAGCCGGCGCACTGTAAGTGCTTGATGAAATGCCCATTAGAGAGATAGTAGGAGTGAAGAAGAGATGGGATGAGTAGGATAGAGAAATACTTCCACCCGGACTAGACCGGTCAAAACATGCCAAGTCAGCTCAGAAACTACTTCAGTCGTGTCAAGGGACAAAATTTATCTGGTATAGAAAGTTTGAGGTGCAAGTTGTCCGGTTTCGTAGTTGAGGGACCAAATCTAAACTTTGACAAGAGTTGAAGTATTAAAAGTATACTATGAAGAGAAAAGTATATTTTTCGTCCCCCAACTCTTGTAAAAGTCTAGATTTAGTCCCTCAACTACGAAACCGGATAACATACAGCTCAAACTTTTCTACCGTACAAATTCCGTCCCTCGTATCAGTGAACCCGGTTTAACTGCTGGCTTGGCATGGTTTTTGACTGGTCCACGCCAACATGCCAAAGGAGCCGTAAATCGTTCCTCCCTTCAGGAAAGAAATTAGCTTGCACCGGCGACAACGCACGATGCGGGTGCTGGCGGGGAGAGTCCACGCGGCTGGGAAGGCAAGCACGGGCACACGGATTGACCGAAGCTTCACCGGCGACAACTTCCAGTGGAGGCGACGGACGGCGCTAAGTGGGGCAGGAAGCTAGATGGCACGGGGAGGCTCGGGGAGAGGGGAGGCAGCGGGCGGTGGAGCACGGGCTCGCGGTGGGGTGAGCTAGCGGATGAGAGGCTTCTTGGGGAAGACGCGTGAGGCTTCGGTAGGACCATGGGGAGAACCAAAGCTTACCGGGGGAGGAGATCACGACAAGCGTCTATATCCACGACCAGTGTTGCCGCGGTGGAGGAGCCCCTCTAGTGCTGGTTTGTCCTCATCGGCGCCGGTGTCCTCGACCTGCACGGCGGCGAGCACGCACACAACATGCACACCCCGATGGCACATCCCCATCTTTCTCAGGCCATTCATGTCGCTGCTGGCACACGGCGATGAGACACGATGATGGAGATGAACACGAGGTCCTCCTTTATGGTGACAATGGCGGCCACTGTCAACTAGCCATCGAGAACTCCATGAGAATAGCATACGGTGATGGTGCCAGGCGCCACTGTGCTGGCATGCCGCCGGGAAGCCTTTGCATCCTAGCATGCCACTACAGCGTTTGTGCAGCCGGCGCACTGTAAGTGCTTGATGAAATGCCCATTAGAGAGATAGTAGGAGGGAAGAAGAGATGGGATGAGTAGGATAGAGAAATACTTCCCCCCGGACGAGACCGGTCAGAACTTGCCAAGTCAGCTCAGAAACTGCTTTAGTTGTGTCAAGGGACAAAATTTATCCGGTATAGAAAGTTTGAGGTGCAAGTTCTCCGGTTTCGTAGTTGAGGGACCAAATCAAAACTTTGACAAGAGTTGAAGGATGAAAAGTATACTATAAAGAGAAAAGTATATTTTACGTCCCTCAACTCTTGTAAAAGTCTAGATTTAGTCCCTCAACTACGAAACCGGATAACATGCACCTCAAACTTTTCATACCATACAAATTCCGTCCCTCGTATCAGTCAACCCGGTTTAACTACTGACTTGGCATGGTTTTTGACTGGTCCACGCCAACATGTCAAATGAGCCGTAAATCGTTCCTCACTTCAGGAAAGAAATTAGCTTGCACCGGTGACAACGCATGACACGGGTGCTGGCGGGGAGAGTCCACGCGGCTGGGAAGGCAAGCACGGGCACACGGATTGACCGAAGCTTCACCGGCGACGACTTCCAGTTGAGGCGATGGGCGGCGCTAAGCGGGGCAGCAAGCTAGATGGCACGGGGAGGCTCGTGGAGAGTGGAGGCAGCGGGCGGTGGAGCACGGGCTCGCGGCGGGGTGAGCTTGTGGACGAGGGGCATCTTGGGGACGACGCATGAGGCTTCGGTAGGACCATGGGGAGAACCAAAGCTTACCAGGGGAGGAGATCACGACCAGCGTCTATGCCCACGACCAGCGTCGCCGCAGTGGAGGAGCCCCTCCAGCGCTGGTTCATCCTCATCGGCACCAGTGTCCTCGACCTGCGCGGCGGCGAGAACGCACACAACATGCACACCCCGATGGTACATCCCCATCTTTCTCAGGCCATTCACGTCGCTACTGGCACAGGGCGATGGGACACGATGATGGAGCTGAACACGAGGTCCTCCTTTATGGTGACAATGGCGGCCACTGTCAACAAGCCATGGAGAACACCATGAGAATAGCATACGGCGATGGTGCCACGCACCACTGTGCTGGCATGCCGCCGGGATGCCTTTGCATCCTAGCATGCCACTACAACGTTTGTGCAGCCGGCGCATTGTAAGTGCTTGATGAAATGCCCATTAGAGAGATAGTAGGAGGGAAGAAGAGATTGGATGAGTAGGATAGAGAAATACTTCCACCCGGACTAGACCGGTCAAAACATGCCAAGCCAGCTCAGAAACTACTTCAGTTGTGTCAAGGGACAAAATTTATCCGGTATAGAAAGTTTGAGGTGCAAGTTGTCCGGTTTCGTAGTTGAGGGACCAAATCTAAACTTTGACAAGAGTTGAAGGATGAAAAGTATACTATAAAGAGAAAAGCATATTTGTCGTCCCTCAACTCTTGTAGGAGTCTAGATTTATTCCCTCAACTATGAAACCGGATAACATGCACCTCAAACTTTTCTACCATACAAATTCCGTCCCTCGTATCAGTCAACGCGGTTTAACTGCTGACTTGGCATGGTTTTTGACTGGTCCACGCCAACATGCCAAAGGAGCCATAAATCGTTCCTCCCTTCAGAAAAGAAATTAGCTTGCACCAGCGACAACGCACGACACGGGTGCTGGCGGGGAGAGTCCACGCGGCTGGGAAGGCAAGCACGGGCCCTTGGATTGATCGAAGCTTCACCGGCGATGACTTCCAGTGGAGGCGACGGACGGCGCTAAGCGGGGCAACAAGCTAGATGGCACGGGGAGGCTCGGGGAGAGGGGAGGCACCGGGCGGTGGGGCACGGGCTCATGGCGGGGTGAGCTTGCGGATGAGGGGCTTCTTGGGGAAGACGCGTGAGGCTTCGGTAGGACCATGGGGAGAACCAAAGCTTACCGGGGCAGGAGATCACGACCAGCGTCTATACCCACGACCAGTGTCGCCGCAGTGTAGGAGCCCCTCGAGTTCTGGTTCGTCCTCATCGGCGCCGGTTTCCTCGACCTGCGCGGCGGCGAGCACACACACAACAGGCACACCCCGATGGCTCATCCCCATCTTTCTCAGGCCATTCACGCCGCTGCTGGCACACGGCGATAGGACTCGATGATGGAGCTGAACAGGAGGTCCTCCTTTATGGTGAAACCGGTGGCCACTGTCAACAATCCATCGAGAACTCCATGAGAATAGCATACGGCGATGGTGCCCGGCGCCACTGTGCTGGCATGCCGCCGGGATGCCTTTTCATCCTAGCATGCCACTACAGCGTTTGTGCAGCCGGCGCACTGTAAGTGCTTGATGAAATGCCCATTAGAGAGATAGTAGGAGGGAAAAAGAGATGAGATGAGTAGGATAGAGAAATACTTCCACCCGGACTAGACAGGTCAAAAGATGGCAAGTCAGCTTAGAAACTACTTCAGTTGTGTCAAGGGAAAAAAATTATCAGGTATAGAAAGTTTGAGGTGCAAGTTGTCCGGTTTCGTAGTTAAGGGACCAAATCTAAACATTGACAAGAGTTGAAGGATGAAAAGTATACTATAAAGAGAAAAGTATATTTTTCGTTCCTCAACTCTTGTAAAAGTCTAGATTTAGTCCCTCAACTACGAAACCGGATAACATGCACCTCAAACTTTTCTACCATAAAAATTCCGTCCCTCGTATCAGTCAACCCGGTTTAACTGCTGGCTTGGCATGGTTTTTGACTGGTCCACACCAACATGCCAAAGGAGCCGTAAATCGTTCCTCCCGTCAGGAAAGAAATTAGCTTGCACCGGCGACAATGCAGGACGCGGGTGCTGGCAGGGAGAGTCCACGCGGCTGGGAAGGCAAGCACGGGCACACGGATTGACCGAAGCTTCACCAGCGACGACTTCCAATGGAGGCGACGGACGGTGCTAAGCGGGGCAGCAAGCTAGATGGCACGGAGAGGCTCGGGGAGAGGGGAGGCAGCGGGCGGTGGAGCACGGGCTTGCGGCGGGGTGAGCTTGCGGACGAGGGGCTTCTTGGGGAAGACGCGTGAGGCTTCGGTAGGGCCATGGGGAGAACCAAAGCTTACCGGGGGAGAAGATCACGACCAGCGTCTATACCCACGACCAGTGTTGCCGCGATGGAGGAGCCCCTCTAGTGCTGGTTCGTCCTCATCGGCGCCGGTGTCCTCGACCTGTGTGGCGGTGAGCACACACACAACATGCACACCCCGATGGCACATCCCCATCTTTCTAAGGCCATTCACGTCGCTGCTGGCACACGGCGATAGGACTCGATGATGGAGCTGAACACGAGGTCCTCCTTTCTGGTGAAACCGGCGGCCACTGTCAACAAGCCATCGAGAACTCCATGAGAATAGCATACGGCGATGGTGCCAGGCGCCACTGTGCTGGCATGCCGCCGGGATGCCTTTTCATCCTAGCATGCCACTACAGCGTTTGTGCAGCCGGCGCACTGTAAGTGCTTGATGAAATGCCCATTAGAGAGATAGTAGGAGGGAAGAAGAGATGGGATGAGTAGGATAGAGAAATACTTCCACCCGGACTAGACCGGTCAAAACATGCCAAGTCAGCTCAGAAACTACTTCAGTTGTGTCAAGGGACAAAATTTATCCGGTATAGAAAGTTTGAGGTGCAAGTTGTCCGGTTTCGTAGTTGAGGGACCAAATCTAAACTTTGACAAGAGTTGAAGGATGAAAAGTATACTATAAAGAGAAAAGTATATTTTTCGTCCCTTAACTCTTGTAAAAGTCTAGATTTAGTCCCTCAACTACGAAACCGGATAACATGCACCTCAAACTTTTCTACCATACAAATTCCTTCCCTCGTATCAGTCAACCCGGTTTAACTGCGGGCTTGGCATGGTTTTTGACTGGTCCACGCCAACATGCCAAAGGAGCCGTAAATCGTTCCTCACTTCAGGAAAGAAATTAGCTTGCACCGGCAACAATGCACGACGCGGGTGCTGGCGGGGAGAGTCCACACGGCTGGGAAGGCAAGCACGGCCACACGGATTGACCGAAGCTTCATCGGCGACGACTTCCAGTGGAGGCGATGGACGGTGCTAAGCGGGACAACAAGCTAGATGGCACGCGGAGGCTCGGGGAGAGGGCAGGCAGCGGGCGGTGGAGCACGGGCTTGCGGCGGGGTGAGCTTGCGGACGAGGGGCTTCTTGGGGAAGAGGCGTGAGGCTTCAGTAGGACCATGGGGAGAACCAAAGCTTACCGGGGGAGAAGATCACGACCAGCGTCTATACCCACGACCAGTGTTGCCGCGGTGGAGGAGCCCCTCCAGTGCTGGTTCGTCCTCATCAGCGCCGGTGTCCTCGACCTGCGCGGCGGCGAGCACACACACAACATGCACACCCCGATGGCACATCCCCACCTTTCTCAGGCCATTCACGTCGCTGCTGGCACACGACAATAGGAGTCGATGATGGAGCTGAACACGAGGTCCTCCTTTATGGTGACAACGGCGGCCACTGTCAACAAGCCATCGAGAACACCATGAGAATAGCATACGGCGATGGTGCCACGCACCACTGTGCTGGCATGCCGCCGGGATGCCTTTGCATCCTAGCATGCCACTATAGCGTTTTGTGTAGCCGGCGCACTGTAAGTTCTTGATTAAATGCCCATTAGAGAGATAGTAGGAGGGAAGAAGAGATGGGATGAGTAGGATAGAGAAATACTTCCACCCGGACTAGACCGGTCAAAACATGCCAAGTTAGCTCAGAAACTGCTTCAGTTGTGTCAAGGGACAAAATTTATCCGGTATAGAAAGTTTGAGGTGCAAGTTGTCCGGTTTCGTAGTTGAGGGACCAAATCTAAACTTTGACAAGAGTTGAAGGATGAAAAGTATACTATAAAGAGAAAAGTATATTTTTCGTCCCTCAACTCTTGTAAAAGTCTAGATTTAGTCCCTCAACTACGAAACCGGATAACATGCACCTCAAACTTTTCTACCATACAAATTCCGTCCCTCGTATCAGTCAACCCGGTTTAACTGCGGGCTTGGCATGGTTTTTGACTGGTCCACGCCAACATGTCAAAGGAGCCGTAAATCGTTCCTCACTTCAGGAAAGAAATTAGCTTACACCGGCGACAACGCATGACACGGGTGCTGGGGGGGAGAGTCCACGCGGCTGGGAAGGCAAGCACGGGCCCTTGGATTGATCGAAGCTTCACCGGCGATGACTTCCAGTGGAGGCGACGGACAGCGCTAAGCGGGGCAACAAGCTAGATGGCACGGGGAGGCTCGGGGAGAGGGGAGGCAGCGGGCGGTGGGGCACGGGCTCGCGGCGGGGTGAGCTTGCGGATGAGGGGCTTGTTGGGGAAGACGCGTGAGGCTTCGGTAGGACCATGGGGAGAAGAAAAGCTTACCGGGGCAGGAGATCACGACCAGCGTCTATACCCACGACCAGTGTCGCCGCAGTGGAGGAGCCCCTCGAGTGCTGGTTCGTCCTCATGGGCGCCGGTTTCCAAGACCTGCGCAGCGGCGAGCACACACACAACATGCACACCCCGATGGCTCATCCCCATCTTTCTCAGGCCATTCACGCCGCTGCTGGCACACGGTGATAGGACTCGATGATGGAGCTGAACAGGAGGTCCTCCTTTATGATGAAACCGGTGGCCACTGTCAACAAGCCATCGAGAACTCCATGAGAATAGCATAGGGCGATGGTGCCCGGCGCCACTGTGCTGGCATGTCGCCGGGATGCCTTTTCATCCTAGCATGCCACTACAGCCTTTGTGCAGCCGTCGCACTGTAAGTGCTTGATGAAATGCCCATTAGAGAGATAGTAGGAGGGAAGAAGAGATGGGATGAGTAGGATAGAGAAATACTTCCACCCGGACTAGACCGGTCAAAAGATGCCTAGTCAGCTCAGAAACTACTTCAGTTGTGTCAAGGGAAAAAAATTATCAGGTATAGAAAGTTTGAGGTGCAAGTTGTCCGGTTTCGTAGTTGAGGGACCAAATCTAAACTTTGACAAGAGTTGAAGGATGAAAAGTATACTATAAAGAGAAAAGTATATTTTTCGTCCCTCAACTCTTGTAAAAGTCTAGATTTAGTCCCTCAACTACGAAACCGGATAACATGCACCTCAAACTTTTCTACCATACAAATTCCGTCCCTTGTATCAGTCAACCCGGTTTAACTGCTGGCTTGGCATGGTTTTTGACTGGTCCACACCAACATGCCAAAGAGGCCGTAAACCGTTCCTCCCTTCAGGAAAGAAATTAGCTTGAACCGGCGACAATGCACGACGCGGGTGCTGGCAGGAAGAGTCCACGCGGCTAGGAAGGCAAGCACGGGCACACGGATTGACCGAAGCTTCACCGGCGACGACTTCCAGTGGAGGCGACGGACGGCGCTAAGCGGGGCAGCAAGCTAGATGGCACGGGGAGGCTTGGGGAGAGGGGAGGCAGCGGGCGGTGGAGCACGGGCTTGCGGCGGGGTGAGCTTGTGGACGAGGGGCTTCTTGGGGAAGACGCGTGAGGCTTCGGTAGGACCATGGGGAGAACCAAAGCTTACCGGGGGAAAAGATCACGACCAGCGTCTATACCCACGACCAGTGTTGCGCGGTGGAGGAGCCCCTCCAGTGCTGGTTCATCCTCATCGGCGCCGGTGTCCTCGACCTGCGCGGCGGCGAGCACACACACAACATGCACACCCCGATGGCACATCCCCATCTTTCTCAGGCCATTCACGTCGCTGCTGGCACACGTCGATAGGACTCGATGATTGAGCTGAACACGAGGTCCTCCTTTATGGTGAAACCGGCGGCCACTATCAACAAGCCATCGAGAACTCCATGAGAATAGCATACGGCGATGGTGCCAGGCGCCACTCTGCTGGCATGCCGCCGGGATGCCTTTTCATCCTAGCATGCCACTACAACATTTGTGCAGCCGGCGCACTGTAAGTGCTTGATGAAATGCCCATTAGAGAGATAGTAGGAGGGAAGAAGAGATGGGATGAGTAGGATAGAGAAATACTTCCACCCGGACTAGACCGGTCAAAACATGCCAAGTCAGCTCAGAAACTACTTCAGTTGTGTCAAGGGACAAAATTTATCCGGTATAGAAAGTTTGAGGTGCAAGTTGTCCGGTTTCGTTGTTGAGGAACTAAATCTAAACTTTGACAAGAGTTGAAGGATGAAAAGTATACTATAAAGAGAAAAGTATATTTTTCGTCCCTCAACTCTTGTAAAAGTCTAGATTTAGTCCCTCAACTACGAAACCGGATAACATGCACCTCAAACTTTTCTACCATACAAATTCCGTCCCACGTATCAGTCAACCCGGTTTAACTGCTGGCTTGGCATGGTTTTTGACTGGTCCACGCCAACATGCCAAAGGAGCCGTAAATCGTTCCTCCCTTCAGGAAAGAAATTAGCTTGCACCGGCGACAATGCACGACGCGGGTGCTGGCGGGGAGAGTCCACGCGGCTGGGAAGGCAAGCACGGGCACACGGATTGATCGAAGCTTCACCGGCGACGACTTCTAGTGGAGGCGACGGACGGTGCTAAGTGGGGCAGCAAGATAGATGGCACGGGGAGGCTCGGGGTCAGGGGAGGCAGCGGGCGGTGGAGCACGGGCTTGCGGCGGGGTGAGCTTGCGGACGAGGGGCTTCTTGGGGAAGACGCGTGAGGCTTCAGTAGGACCATGGGGAGAACCAAAGCTTACCGGGGGAGAAGATCACGACCAGCGTCTATACCCACGACCAGTGTTGCAGCGGTGGAGGAGCCCCTCTAGTGCTGGTTCGTCCTCATCGGCGCCGGTGTCCTCGACCTGCGTGGCGGCGTGCACACACACAACATGCACACCTCGATGGCACATCCCCAACTTTCTAAGGCCATTCACGTCGCTGCTGGCACACGGCGATAGGACTCGATGATGGAGCTGAACATGAGGTCCTCCTTTCTGGTGAAACCGGCGGCCACTGTCAACAAGCCATCGAGAACTCCATGAGAATAGCATACGGCGATGGTGCCAGGCGCCACTGTGCTGGCATGCCGCCGGGATGCCTTTTCATCCTAGCATGCCACTACAGCGTTTGTGCAGCCGGCACACTGTAAGTGCTTGATGAAATGCCCATTAGAGAGATAGTAGGAGGGAAGAAGAGATGGGATGAGTAGGATAGAGAAATACTTCCACCCGGACTAGACCGGTCAAAACATGCCAAGTCAGCTCAGAAACTACTTCAGTTGTGTCAAGGGACAAAATTTATCCGGTATAGAAAGTTTGAGGTGCAAGTTGTCCGGTTTCGTAGTTGAGGGACCAAATCTAAACTTTGACAAGAGTTGAAGGATGAAAAGTATACTATAAAGAGAAAAGTATATTTTTCGTCCCTCAACTCTTGTAAAAGTCCAGATTTAGTCCCTCAACTACGAAACCGGATAACATGCACCTCAAACTTTTCTACCATACAAATTCCGTCCCTCGTATCAGTCAACCCGGTTTAACTGCGGGCTTGGCATGGTTATTGACTGGTCCACGCCAACATGCCAAAGGAGCCGTAAATTGTTCCTCACTTCCGGAAAGAAATTAGCTTGCACCGGCGACAATGCACGACGCGGGTGCTGGTGGGGAGAGTCCACACGGCTGGGAAGGCAAGCACGGCCACACGGATTGACCGAAGCTTCACCGGCGACGACTTCCAGTGGAGGCGACGGACGGTGCTAAGCGGGACAACAAGCTAGATGGCACGGGGAGGCTCGGGGAGAGGGCAGGCAGCGGGCGGTGGAGCACGGGCTTGCGGCAGGGTGAGCTTGCGGACGAGGGGCTTCTTGGGGAAGACGCGTGAGGCTTCGGTAGGACCATGGGGAGAACCAAAGCTTACCGGGGGAGAAGATCACGACCAGCGTCTATACCCACGACCAGTGTTGCCGCGGTGGAGGAGCCCCTCCAGTGCTGGTTCGTCCTCATCGGCGCCGGTGTCCTCGACCTGCGCGGCGGCGAGCACGCACACAACATGCACACCCCGATGGCACATCCCCATCTTTCTCAGGCCATTCACGTCGCTGCTGGCACACGACAATAGGAGTCGATGATGGAGCTGAACACGAGGTCCTCCTTTATGGTGACAACGGCGGCCACTGTCAACAAGCCATCGAGAACTCCATGAGAATAGCATACGGCGATGGTGCCACGCACCACTGTGCTGGCATGCCGCCGGGATGCCTTTGCATCCTAGCATGCCACTATAGCGTTTTGTGTAGCCGGCGCACTGTAAGTGCTTGATTAAATGCCCATTAGAGAGATAGTAGGAGGGAAGAAGAGATGGGATAACTAGGATAGAGAAATACTTCCACCCGGACTAGACCGGTCAAAACATGCCAAGTGAGCTCAGAAACTGCTTCAGTTGTGTCAAGGGACAAAATTTATCCAGTATAGAAAGTTTGAGGTGCAAGTTCTCCGGTTTCGTAGTTGAGGGACCAAATCTAAACTTTGACAAGAGTTGAAGGATGAAAAGTATACCATAAAGAGAAAAGTATATTTTTCGTCCCTCAACTCTTGTAAAAATCTAGATTTAGTCCCCCAACTACGAAACCGGATAACATGCACCTCAAACTTTTCATACCATACAAATTCCGTCCCTCGTATCAGTCAACCCGGTTTAACTGCTGACTTGGCATGGTTTTTGACTGGTCCACGCCAACATGTCAAAGGAGCCGTAAATCGTTCCTCACTTCAGGAAAGAAATTAGCTTGCACCGACGACAATGCACGACACGGGTGCTGGCGGGGAGAGTCCACGCGGCTGGGAAGGCAAGCACGGGCACACGGATTGACCGAAGCTTCGCCGGCGACGACTTCCAGTGGAGGCGACGGGCGGTGCTAAGCGGGGCAGCAAGCTAGATGGCACGGAGAGGCTCAGGGAGAGGGGAGGCAGCGAGCAGTGGAGCACGGGCTCGCGGCGGGGTGAGCTTGTGGATGAGGGGCTTCTTGGGGAAGACACGTGCGGCTTCGGTAGGACCATGGGGAGAACCAAAGCTTACCAGGGGAGGAGATCATTACCAGCGTCTATGCCCACGACCAGCGTCGCCGCAGTGGAGGAGCCCCTCTAGCGCTGGTTCGTCCTTATCGGCGCCGGTGTCCTTGACCTGCGTGGCGGCGAGAACGCACACGCCATGCACACCCCAATGGCACATCCCCATCTTTCTCAGGCCATTCACGTCACTACTGGCACATGGCGATGGGACACGATGATGGAGCTGAACACGAGGTCCTCCTTTATGGTGACAATGGCGGATACTGTCAACAAGCCATCGAGAACACCATGAGAATAGCATACGGTGATGGTGCCACGCACCACTGTGATGGCATGCCGCCGGGATGCCTTTGCATCCTAGCATGCCACTACAACGTTTGTGCAGCCAGCGCACTGTAAGTGCTTGATGAAATGCCCACTAGAGAGATAGTAGGAGGGAAGAAGAGATGGGATGAGTAGGATAGAGAAATACTTCCACCGGACTTGACCGTTCAAAACATGCCAAGTCAGCTCAAAAACTGCTTCAGTTGTGTCAAGGGACAAAATTTATCCGGTATAGAAAGTTTGAGGTGCAAGTTGTCCGGTTTCGTAGTTGAGGGACCAAATCTAAACTTTGACACCAGTTGAAGGTTGAAAAGTATACTATGAAGAGAAAAGTATATTTTTCATCCCTCAACTCTTGTAGAAGTCTAGATTTAGTCCCTCAACAACGAAACCGGATAACATGCACCTCAAACTTTTCATACCATACAAATTCCGTCCCTCGTATCTGTCAACCTGGTTTAACTGCAGACTTGGCATGGTTTTTGACTGGTCCAGCCAACATGATGAGCCGTAAATCGTTCCTCACTTCAGGAAAGAAATTAGCTTGCACCGGCGATAACACACGACGCGGGTGCTGGCGGGGAGAGTCCACGCGGCTGGGAAGGCAAGCACGGGCACACGGATTGACCGAAGCTTCGCCGGCGACAACTTCCAGTGGAGGCGACGGGCGGTGCTAAGCGGGGCAGCAAGCTAGATGGCACGGGGAGGCTCGGGGAGAGGGGAGGCAGCGGGCGATGGAGCACGGGCTCACGGCGGGGTGAGCTTGTGGACAATGGGGTTCTTGAGGAAGACGCGTGAGGCTTCATTAGGACCATGGGGAGAACAAAAGCTTACCGGGGGAGGAGATCACGACCAGCGTCATTGCCCACGACCAGCATCGCCGCGGTGGAGGAGCCCCTCCAGCGCTGGTTCATCCTCATCGGCGCTGGTGTCCTTGACCTGCACGGCGGCGAGAACGAACACAACATGCACACCCCGATGGCACATCCCCATGTTTCTCAGGCCATTCACGTCGCTGCTGGCACACGGAGATGGGACATGATGATGGAACTGAACACGAGGTCCTCCCTTATGGTGACAACGGCGCCCACTATCAACTAGCCATCGAGAACTCCATGAGAATAGCATACGGCGATGATGCCACGCACCCCTGTGCTGGAATGCTGCCGCGATGCCTTTGCATCCTAGCATGCCACTACATCGTTTGTGCAGCCGACGCACTGTAAGTGCTTGATGAAATGCCCATTGGAGAGATAGTAGGAGGGAAGAAGACATGGGATGAGTAGGATAGAAAATAAATTCCACCCGGACCAGACCGGTCAAAACATGCCAAGTCAGCTCACAAACTGCTTCAGTTGTGCCAAGGGACAAAATTTGTCCGGTATAAAAAGTTTGAGGTGCAAGTTGTCCGGTTTCGTAGTTGAGGGACCAAATCTAAACTTTGACAAGAGCTGAAGGATGAAAAGTATACTATAAAGAGAAAAGTATATTTTTTGTCCCTCAACTCTTGTAAAAGTGTAGATTTAGTCCCTCAACTATGAAACCGGATAACATGCACCTCAAACTTTTCATACCATACAAATTTTGTCCCTCGTATCAGTCAACCCGGTTTAACTGCTGACTTGGCATGGTTTTTGAGTGGTCCACGCCAACATGAGGAGCCGTAAATCGTTCCTCACTTCAGGAAAGAAATTAGCTTGCACCGGCGACAACGCATGACGCGGGTGCTGGCGGGGAGAGTCCAGGCGGCTGGGAAGGCAAGCACGGGCACACGGATTAACCGAAGCTTCGCCGGCGACGACTTCCAGTGGAGGCGACGGGCGGCGCTAAGCGGGGCAGCAAGCTAGCTGGCACGGGGAGGCTCGGGGAGAGGGGAGGCAGCGGGCGGTGAAGCATGGGCTCGCGGCGAGGTGAGCTTGTGGACGAGGGGCTTATTGGGGAAGACGTGTGAGGCTTCGGTAGGACCATGGGGAGAACCAAAGCTTACCGGCGGAGGAGATCACGACCAGCATCTATGCCCACGACTAGCGTCGCCGCGGTGGAGGAGCCCCTCCAGCGCTGGCTCGTCCTCATCGGCGCCTGTGTCCTTGACCTGCGCGGCGGCGAGCACGCACACAACATGCACACCTTGATGGCACATCCCCATCTTTCTCAGGCCATTCACGTCGCTGCTGGCACACGGCGATGGGACACGATGATGGAGCTGAACACCAGGTCCTCATTTATAGTGACAACGGCGGCCACTGTCAACAAGCCATCGAGAAGTCCATGAGAATAGCATACGGCGATGGTGCCACGCACCACTATGCTGGCATGCCGCCGGGATGCCTTTGCATCCTAGCATGCCACTACATCGTTTGTGCAGCCGGCGCACTGTAAGTGCTTGATGAAATGCCCATTAGAGAGATAGTAGGAGGGAAGAAGAGATGGGATGAGTAGGATAGAGAAATGCTTCCACCCGAACTAGACCGGTCAAAACATGCCAAGTCAGCTCAGAAACTGCTTCAGTTGTGTCAAGGGACAAAATTTATCCGGTATAGAAAGTTTGAGGTGCAAGTTGTCCGTTTTCGTAGTTCAGGGACCAAATCTAAACTTTGACAAGAGTTGAAGGATGAAAAGTATACTATAAAGAGAAAAGTATATTTTTCGTCCCTCAACTCTTGTAAAAGTCTAGATTTAGTCCCTCAACTACGAAAACCGGATAACATGCACCTCAAACTTTTCATACCATACAAATTCCGTCCCTCGTTCCGTCAACCCGGTTTAACTACTGACTTGGCATGGTTTTTGACTAGTCCATGCCAACATTCCAAAGGAGCCGTAAATCGTTCCTCACTTCAGGAAAGAAATTAGCTTGCGCCGGCGACAACGCACGACGCGGGTGCTGGCGGGGACAGTCCACGTGGCTGGGAAGGCAAGCACGGACACACGGATTGACCGAAGCTTCGCCGGCGACGACTTCCCGTGGAGGCGACGGGCGGCGCTAAGCGGGACAGCAAGCTAGATGGCACGGGGAGGCTCGGGGAGAGGGGAGACAGTGAACGGTGCAGCACTGGCTCGCGGCGGGGTGAGCTTGTGGACGAGGGGCTTCTTGGGGAAGACGCGTGAGGCTTCGGTAGGACCATGGGGAGAACCAAAGCTTACCGGGGGAGGAGATCACGACCAGCGTCTATGCCCACGACCAGCGTCGCCGCTGTGGAGGAGCCCCTCTAGCGCTGGTTCATCCTCATCGGCGCCGGTGTCCTCGACCTGCGCGGCGGCGAGCACGAACACAACATGCACACCCCGATGACACATCCCCATCTTTCTCAGGCCATTCACGTCCCTGCTGGCACACAGCGATGGGACACGATGATGGAGCTGAACACGAGGACCTCCCTTATGGTGACAACGGCGGCCACTATCAACTAGCCATCGAGAACTCCATGAGAATAGCTTACGGCGATGGTGCCACGCACAGTGTGCTGGCATGCCGCCGGGATGCCTTTGCATCCTAGCATGCCACTACAACATTTGTGCAGCCGGCGCACTGTAAGTGCTTGATGAAATGCCCATTAGAGAGATAGTAGGAGGGAAGAAGAGATGGGATGAGTAGGATAGAGAAATACTTCCACCCGGACTAGACCGGTCAAAACATGCCAAGTCAGCTCAGAAACTGCTTCAGTTGTGTCAAGTGACAAAATTTGTCTGGTATAGAAAGTGTGAGGTGCAAGTTGTCCGGTTTCGCAGTTGAGTGACCAAATCTAAACTTTGACAAGAGTGGAAGGATTAAAAGTATACTATAAAGAGAAAAGTATATTTTTCGTCCCTCAACTCTTGTAGAAGTCTAGATTTAGTCCCTCAACTATGAAACCGGATAACATGCACCTCAAACTTTTCATACCGTACAAATTCTGTCCCTCGTATCAGTCAACCGGTTTAACTGCTGACTTGGCATGGTTTTTGAATGGTCCACGCCAACATGAGGAGCCGTAAATCATTCCTCACTTCAGGAAAGAAATTTGCTTGCACCGGCGACAACGCACGACGCGGGTGCTGGCGGGGAGAGTCCACGCGGCTGGGAAGGCAAGCACGGGCACACGGATTAACCGAAGCTTCGCCGGCGATGACTTCCAGTGGAGGCGACGGGCGGCGCTAAGCGGGGCAGCAAGCTAGATGGCACGGGGAGGCTCGGGGAGAGGGGAGGCAGCGTGCAGTGGAGCACGGGCTCGCGGCGGGGTGAGCTTGTGGACGAGGGGCTTCTTGGGGAAGACGTGTGAGGCTTCGGTAGGACCATGGGGAGAACCAAAGCTTACCGGGGGAGGACATCACGACCAGCGTCTATGGCCACGACCAGCATCGCCGCGGTGGAGGAGCCCCTCCAGCGCTGGTTCATCCTCATCGGCACCGGTGTCCTCGACCTGCGCGGCGGCGAGCATGCACACAACATGCACACCCCGATGGCACATCCCCATCTTTCTCAGGCCATTCACGTCGCTGCTGGCACACGACGATGGGACACGATGATGGAGCTGAACACGAGGTCCTCCTTTATGGTGACAACGGCGGCCACTGTCAACAAGCCATCGAGAACTCCATGAGAATAGCATACGGCGATGGTGCCACGCACCACTGTGCTGGCATGCCGCCGGGATGCCTTTGCATCCTAGCATGCCACTACAGCGTCTGTGCAGCCGGCGCACTGTAAGTGCTTGATGAAATGCCCATTAGAGAGATAGTAGGAGGGAAGAAGAGATGGGATGAGTAGGATAGAGATATACTTCCACCCGGACTAGACCGGTCAAAGCATGCCAAGTCCGCTCAGAAACTGCTTCAGTTGTGTCAAGAGACAAAATTTGTCCGGTATAGAAAGTTTAAGGTGCAAGTTGTCCGGTTTTGTAGTTGAGGGACCAAATCTAAACTTTGACAAGAGTTGAAGGATGAAAAGTATACTTTTCTCTAATATAAAACATGCAGCTCACTTGCATGGTTCGATAAAATAAACTTATCAAGGTGTGTATTGTCATTATAACAAAATGGGGATGGGATAAACAAAATCCCCCCTAAGTATAGAGTTCTCATCAGATGAATTATCCTAAAAGAATCTTGAACTTTTCTCAACTTCAACAGAAGCCCATATACCTGGACAAAATATACCATTTTGGCAAGGTTCAGTCCTAGCTTGTGTATATGCATGCCTGGGAAAGCAGGGCTATGGATCAAATATAACATAGGATCACCGACAGAGGATTCAGATATCATGGCTTACTGAATCATGCAGGAAATAACAACACAAAGATGTATTATTTTAGTTATTTATTTGCACCATAATAAAAACGTAAGAATTTCGTGAGGCTGGCCCCAATG
>NC_041391.1:21498536-21580820 GCF_002162155.2 Triticum dicoccoides
CACACGAGTTAGTACTTATTTACTTTTTTTTGCGGGTGAGTACTTATTTACTTTATCATAATATAAGAAGTTTTTTATACTCCAGGGGGGAGTATCATACTATATCACAAGGCCACCACTTGTCACCAGGCAATAAGTAGTTAATGTCGGTCGGAGGTGATTGGCAAAGGCAGCATGGATCTCTTTGGTGGAGGGACTGAGCACACATCGTCTTCTTCCTCCCTCTCCTCCTCACCGCGACCTCTCTTGGGCGGGAGAACCTCTGCCACGTCGTTTTCATCGTCGTTGTTAGGTGTGGTGGCGAACTCGACACGTTTTAAGAAGCTGCAGCAGAGATGAGGACTAGACGAGACTGGTTTTTCTACTGTGCATGGTAGATACCGTGCATGTATCCACCGTTCCATTGTTGCGTCAGGATGTGTGCCAGCAGAATATGTAAATCAATTAAATATACTATATACTTATTGATGCATAGAGTCGCTGACACCAGACACAGTGCTTTCTCTCTGCTAACATTTCATCACGTGATGTTCCCTAGTTTGAACAACGAAGTCAGATTTTTTCAGCAAGTCAGCCCCATCTAAATTTTAATTTATATTTTGTTGGAACAATTGTTTTTATTTCAATAATATCTTCAAAACAATAGTAATATGGAATATGTTTCTTTGAATATTATCTCTTTAAACACTCAAACGTAATATTTTTTTTATATGGACATTACTTTTTTTAGAGGTTCATCATGTTTCATACTGCACCATCAAACATGTATCCTGTAAATTTGATTTTTTGTAATATGAGAATACTACTGTTTCGTTATGCTGATCATGGTTTTGAACATCTCATACAAGTTTAATCATGTTTAAATTTGTCGAAACATATTCAATATTGGGCTTGTTTTGAAGATATAATCGAAAGGAAGATACATGTTCAAATGGACTATTTTTATTTGATTTATTTTATCATATATAGCTGTTCCAAGTTTAGGATTGAAAATAAAATGCATGTATTTGTGAGTGGGAGAGATAACTCACTCTGTGTGCATGCCGTGTGAGAGGAAAAAGGATGAGAGAGAATGTAGAAAAGTTAATACAACATTTACTCTAGAGAATAAAAAAATACTACTAGTCAGTTTGCATGCCTCCTAATCTCAAACCAAGTCGACGGTTGATCCACTCACGGGACCTCCTGTGCATGGGAGAACTGCTTTTCTCAGGACTAGACCACCAATCATCAATCAAGACGGGCGGCGGCAGCAAGGTTTTGGTGCTCATGTCAAGGCGACATAGGTGGACCTGCTTGTAGTCCCCTGCATTGAGGCTGAAGCACAACACGCCGCCACCGCCATCATTGTCCTCCAATTCACACAGGATTGGGAGGATCGGCTCCACGCGTGGTAGCCTCGCCGCCTTGAAGCCCTCCATTTCCCACAGTTCAGCCACACGGAGGTCCTCACCGCCGTCGTCCCTCCGCCACTGCTCGGTGGCCACGTCCAGCGCCCATACCGCCACCGCCATGTCCCCAGGCGGCATGGGGTTGTCGCACGTTTTGCAGGTCTCAGCGCCGCGCTCCTTGCCGATGCAGACGAGCTTGATGGAATCGCTGCCGCCGCCATCGCTGGTGGCGGGGCAACAACTTTTTCAAGGGATGCATCAAGGTTGACGCATCAGGATCATAGATAGAAAAAGTGGCCAGAAGAAAAGGCCATTGTTGTTAGTACAACTCTACGGCTGCTAGAGCCCTAAAGAATCCACATGCGGATTACTCGCTCTCGTCCCTCCTATCTACCATACAAATGACTGAGCCATGTTCACGCAGCAGGCCAGCCGCTCTCCAATCCTGAGCCTCTAACTCGATCTTAACAAGCAGGTCGTCCACAGGTGGCGGGGCAACAACTCATGGCGCGGCTAAACGCCTGATTAGCATTATTGCTGCAGAGCAGGCAGAGGCGGCACTCCGGTAGTAGTGGGACGAAACGGAAGGGCACCTCATGACCGCCTGACATGACAGGAGATCATCGTAGTCGCAAGAGAGGATGCCCTGCCCCAGATTGGCCCAATGGGCCCGGCCCTGGAATGAGAAGGCCGTGTGCACCCGGAGGTACTCTGGCCTTTCCGGTGGGAAGAGCGGTTGCTTGTACCCCGCGGCGAGACGCTCTCGTCGAACATCCTGGAGGACGGCAGCGGCGGCGGCCACAGGCAGACCACCTCCCGCCTCAACTCACGCCGCGCCTTTGTGTCGTACAGGTACAGGTGATGCATTGCCATAATGGCCAGCACGTACCCGCCGGCATCGTCGCGGCGGCGCACGGGCAGAGGGTGCGTCACGAGAGAGGGCGTGCAGTCCATCTCGCGCAGGGGCGGCACCGCGGCGAGCGATGGGTCGGCGGCGTCGTAGACGAGGAAGCGTCGGGGCTCGCCGTAGGTGTCGCTGTCGCGGTCGCGGCATCGGAATGTCACGGTGAGGACGACGATCCTGTCGGCGGCGGCCTCGACGTACGCTTCATCCTCGTTGAACTCGTACCGCCGACCGCGCAGGCGGATCGCGAGCGCGGATAGGGCCGGGGGCTGCACGACGCGCGCCAGGAGTGTGACGCCGTCGACGAGATCCTTGTGTTCGTCGTGGCCGTCGGCGGTCCTGGTGGTGGCGCACCTGATCACCGCCCACTCCGACGACGGCTCGTTGTTATTCAGGTGGGCCGGTGCCGCCTGGAGTTTGTCGACGTCGTGCACGTGCGGGCTCAGCAGGACCCAGCCGGGGCGGAGCGGCGGAGCCATGGCCGATGGTCAAGATTGCTGCCGTGGGTGTGGGCGAAAGATTGATGGCTCGAGACGTGCCGCGATGCCAATTGGGATGGTGTTCATATACAGGTGAAGTAGCAAACCGCCATTGGCGCATTGCCTCGCTTTCGTCTGATCCGATCTGAGGATGTTTATTTGCTTTTTTTTAGGCAAAGATGATTTATTTGCTGGCCCAGCACCTCACGTTGGCACGATCATGGCCGTCATGGCCTAATGCTAATCGGAACATTTTTGTTTTTGAGGAAATTCTATCCGGCACTTCTTAATCGCTCAGTATGCCCACAGGCGTACGACAACGGTAGTTCATAGGTGGCCCAGATTTAGTTTTCGTTTTATGTTTTTTCCTATTTTTCTATTTATTCAACATGAACTTTTTAAATCATTGTGAGCGTTTTTCAATTATTATTTTTATAAATTTCTCCTACTTTCCCTAAATTCAATAAGTTCTTTAAAAAAATCCATGAACATTTTCCTAATATGTGAATATTTCCTAAACTAGTGCTTTCTAAAAATTCAAAAGATTTCTAAAAATGGATGAACGTTTTCTCAAAGCTGCGAACAATTTCCAATTTTCTGAACTTATTTATTTTTTTGATCATTTTTAAAATAAATGAATACTTTTAAATTCTTGAACATTTTTTAAAAATGTGATAATTTTTTGAAATTATTTTTTTTACAAAATCATGAATATTTTTTTCAAATTCATAAACATTTTCTGAATTCAGTGATTTTGAAAAGTTAATAACTTTTCCAAATTAATGGTTTATAAATTACGATTTTTTCAATAAATAAACATCAATAAAGAGAAAAATAGAAAAATCGACGGATATACATGTAGATATAGCGAGCCGTCAAAAGCTAGCCATAAGATTTTCTTGAGGTGTTCCAAGCTTTATTATTCAAAAACTAAACATTGTGGAATACAAAAAGGAACATGGGGAACTCCAAGCCAGACATGACGCCCCTGGTCAAGAGAGTGTGAAAACTTGGCTAACCTATATGTATCAATATTTGCTTCTCTACCTTCAAAGTAAACTTACAATTAAAATTTAAAGCTCTAAGTTTGATCTCTGTGATGATCGCTCCATATCCCCTCAACTGCCTTTGCCAATATCATATATCACCTGTTTGGAGTCCGATGCGATGATGAAGTTATTTAACATAAGATCCTCGGCAAGGGAGATGCCCTCCCTGCATGTGATCGCTTCAAGTGTTGGGACATCAACTATTCCACTCATCACTAAAGCCGAGCAGCCCATGTAATTCCCTGCTTCGTCTCCGCAGATCGCCAGTGTTGCTCATCTAACTTGGCCTCTAGAAATCCTGACATCCACATGGATCTTGGCGTAAACCCTGTGGTGGTGCCTTAGGTCTTGTGGCCATGCCCATGGGGAGCCATTGTTCCTTGGTATCTTTGTTTGGAAGTTGATCAAGTTCATGGATAAAACGAGTAATAAACTAGTGCGTACATGATGTACTTTGGTATATTTGCTCGTGTATAGCCTTCCTCCTAGCCCACCATATTGCCCACAATGTTACTGCCAGCCTGACAAAAACAGTATGTGAGAGAGTGTCGATCATAGCAAATATCCACTGCTTTGCACTCGGCTCAGTGGTTTTGCACAAGTGTTCTGCGAGTTCTCCATCTATGAATGCCCGGACACATCTCAACATGGAGCACTCCAACATGGAGTGATGCCAGGAGTCTTCCGCACCACACAAAGAACATGCACTTGATGAAGCCATATTTCTTCCCATTCTCATATCTTTAGTTGGGATTGAATGCTTTGCTAACCTTCATAGGACCATGTGGCTTTTTCTGGGTACTTGGGTTTTCCATAAAAGTTTCCATTAAACAACGTCTCGATCAGTGCTTGAGGATCCCGCGATGCTATCGATCTAGGTTCCCGATCTCAGCTTCGTATCTACCAACATTCTATAGGCAGACCGAACTGAAAAACAACCATTTCTCTCAAACATCCAGGACCAGATGTCTGCTACAGTGGTTGTGCATAGTGGAATACTCAGTATCGATGGTATAGCAATCGGCAAGCATACGCCTTCCAGCTTAGTAATATCCCATGATGCCAACGTATGGTCTATCAGGTCAAAGACCCACTCAGAGGGGTTGGCACAACGGTTCCCATAGGGCCTCATCATTTTCTTCCTTGAGATCCAATTGTCATTCCAAATTTTTGTAGACTCCCCATTACCCACACATCTAATTATCCTTGCTTCAAAATGTCCCTCCTTTCAATAATAGCTCTCCAATTTTGACTGGGATGATTTCCTCATTCTGCATTCAAGATAGTGTCAATGGAGAAATAAACACTCTTTAGAATTCTTTCACTGAGGGATTCCAGGGATTGGAGGGTTCTCCATGCCTGCTTAGCCAAGAGAGATAAGTTCAAAATTTCAAAATCCTTAAAACCCAATCCACCCACACTCTTTGGTTGTGTCATCGATTCCCAGGAGGCATAACTTGGCTTTCGATGACCATCTTTACTTCCCCACCAGCATTTTCGAATCAACATATTCAGATGCTCACAGAGACCTCTGGGCTATTTAAAACATGACATATTATATTGACTAGGACTTCTTTGCCTGCCGAGGACATAGTTTTTTCAAACCACCCCTGGACCTTGCTCCACAAACAATCTTTTAGCTTTTTGAAGGCTCCATTTTTTGATGAGTTTGCACTTATGGCTTCATTTGGAACCGGCAGCAAGCCTTTAACCCCCCTTACTAAAGAAGATCGAAGACTTTTCATAGTTTATGCGCTGGCCAAAAGCCTGACAATATGAATGCAGAAACAATATAGCTAGTGGTCAAAGCTAATGGGCCGTAGCCCATGTAGAGATCACGTGAGTGTGACTGTGTGAGTACGTTCAAGATGCGCGCTGCATAGGAGCTCCCTTGCTGGGGATGATGGATGGAACATGTTTTCAGAAAACTTTATTAAATCAAAACAATGTTACAATCATCCATCATCCACCTTACAATCGATGCCTCCTTAATACACATCGATGGTAAGACTGAGACCACTAATCTAGCTCGCTCATGAGAGACACGATTTGCCTCCCTAGGGCAGTGGACAAAAGAAACCGAAGTATACCTTATTAGTAGTACGTACCCTACAGTCCGAATAAATGGCTGCAACACCCGACACAGTGAAACCTCCATTGTTCATCGCGTCTATTACCAACTAGTCAGACTCAACCACCAAATTGCTGATTCTAAGTTGTTGCGCCAACAGGAGGCCAAGCCGTAACGCATAAGGTTCAGCATCTGCAGCACCCGATACATGCTCGATTTTCTCATTTATCATCTCGGAGGATACCTCCCACTGCTCCTTGGCGTGTCACTAAACAGAATGTCGCATCAACATTGAGTTTAACATATCCCTCTTTTCTTTGCGGGTAACATAACCCTCTTGATACATGCATTCTTCTTCCTCCCGTCTACTGGCCAATCTTAGGATGATTATTTGCTGGTCCATCAGCCCACGATGGCATGATCATGGTTGTTTTTTTGTGGGTAGACGATCATAGCCGGCCAGATGGCCAAATCCTATTTGGTGCTTAATTAGCAGCCAATTGGTTAGTAGCACCCACAGACCCTTCGTTAGTTCATAGGAGAGCCAGATTTCATTTTTCTCAGTATTTTTATTCAACATGAACTTTTTAAAACATTTGTGAGCATTTTCTTAATTCTATTTTTTATCCTTTCATGTACTTTTTCTAAATTCGTAAACTTTTAGTAAAATCTGTAAACATTTTTTCAAATCTATGAATATTTCTTTTAAAAAAATTGATTTCATAAAATTTACATATGTATGCTGCAATCGCCCAACACATATTTTCAATACAAAACATAATGCAAAATATAAATTATCATCAACAGGCATGCATTGATTGTCGTGTTGCATGCATAGAGAGTAATGTAAAAACAATGACATGCATGACTTGCTTACGTGGCATGGTTGCATGTCTAAATATGGACGGAGCTCCGGTGCCTTAACTGCACCTGTCTTTGAGTGTATGACATGGTGGCTAGCCACCTGTTGAGCCCACCTCTCATACACCCAGAAACTGGTGCATTAAGACAATGCAGCCGCGTCCCTAGTATATATAGGTAGTGGTTTGTTTCTAAAAGATTATTGTTTTGAGCGGGGGAGGGGGGCTAGCTATTTAGATACAAAAGATGACATCATGGGTAGCTTTTTTAATTGCTAACAATAGTTACATCGTGTGCAAGATCCCTTAGAAAAAACTAAGGGGTTCAGAGACCTAATTATAAAAAATATAAAAAGTAAAACAAAATTTAGCTATCTGATGTGTCGTGCCATTCGCCTCACTTAGACAATGCTTGCTAATTGTCATTACACTTCTTTACAAGCAACGTTAATCTTAGTTCATATGGTGTCGTCTCAATGGATTTAGATGATGCCCTATTTCATGTGAATGCAGCTGTCTCTAATGCATAACCCCAAAACGATAGTGGTAAATCGGTAAGAGACATCATAGATCGCACCATATCAAATAAAGTACGGTTACGACGTTCGGACACACCATTATGTTGTGGTGTTCCAGGTGTCGTGAGTTGAGAAACTATTTCACATTGTTTCAAATGAAGACCAAATTCGTAACTCAAATATTTGCCTCCACAATCAGATCGTAGAAACTTTATTTTCTTGTTACGATGATTTTTCACTTCACTCTGAAATTCTTTGAACTTTTCAAATGTTTCAGACTTATGTTTCATCAAGTAGATATACCCATATCTGCTCAGACCATCTGTGAAGGTCAGAAAATAACGATACCCTCCACGAGCATCAACACTCATCAGACCCCATACATTAGTATGTATTATTTTCAACAAGTCTGTTGCTCGCTTCATTGTTCCGGAGAACGGAGTTTTAGTCATCTTGCCCATGAGGCATGGAAAAGTACCAAGTTATTCATAATCAAGTGATTCCAAAAGTCCATCAGAATGGAGTTTCTTCATGCACTATCATTATTAACTTTGCATCTTTTGTCTTCAATATTATGAATATGTGTATCACTACGATCGAGATCCAACAAACTATTTTCATTGCGTGTATGACTATCGAAGGTTTTATTCATGTAAACAGAACTCCAATTATTCTCTGACTTTAAATGAATAACTGTATTGCAAAAAAAAACATGATCAAATCATATTCATGCTCAATGTAAACACCAAATAACATTTATTTAGGTTCAACACTAATCCCGAAAGTATAGGGAGTGTGCGATGATGATCATATTAATCTTGGAACCACTTCCACCACACATCATCACTCCACCCTTAACTAGTCTCTATTCATTCTGCAACTCCCGTTTTGAGTTACTAATCTTAGCAACTGAACTAGTATCAAATACTGAGGGGTTGCTATAAACAAGTAAAGTACACATCAATAACATGTATATCAAATATACCTTTGTTCACTTCGCCATCCTTCTTATCCACCAAGTATCTAGGGCAGTTCCACTTCCAGTGACCATTTCCTTTGCAGTAGAAGCACTCAGTTTCCGGCTTGGGTCTAGCTTTGGGCTTCTTCATGGGAGCGGCAACTTGCTTGCTATTCTTCTTTGAAGTTCCTCTTTCTTTCCCTTTGCTCTTTTTCTTGAAACTAGTGGTCTTGTTAACCATCAACATTTGATGTTATTTCTTGATTTCTACCTTCGCCGATTTCAGCATGGCGAAGAGCTTGGGAATTACTTTCGTCATCCCTTGCATATTATAGTTCATCAGGAAGTTCTAGTAACTTTTTGATAGTGACTAGAGAACTTTGTCAATTACTATCTTATCTGGAAGATTAACTCCCACTTGATTCAAGCAATTATAGTACCCAGACAATCTGAGCACATGCTCACTGGTTGAGCTATTCTCCTCCATCTTGTAGGCAAAGTACTGTCAGAGGTCTCATACCTCTTGACACGGGCATGAATATGAAATACCAATTTCAACTCTTGGAACATCTTGTATGCTCCATGGCGTTCAAGACATTTTTGAAGTCCCGGTTCTATGCCGTAAAGCATGGTGCACTAAACTATCAAGGAGTCATCATACCGAGCTTGTCAAACGTTCATAACGTCTGCATCTGCTCCTGCAATAGGTTTGTTACCTAGCGGTGCATCAAGGACATAATTCTTCTGTGCAGCAATGAGGATAAACCTCAGATCGTGGACCAAATCCGCATCATTCCTACTATCATCTTTCAACTTATTTTTCTCTAGGAACATATCAAAAATAAACGGGGAAGCCATATGTGAGCTATTGATCTACAACATAGATATGCAAATACTATCAGGACTAAGCTCATGATAAATTTAAGTTCAATTAATCATATTACTTAAGAACTCCCACTTAGATAGACATCCCTCTAATCATCTAAGTGATCACGTGATCCAAATCAACTAAACCATGTCCGATCATCACGTGAGATGGAGTAGTTTTCAATGGTGAACATCACTATGTTGATCATATCTACTATATGATTCACGCTCGACCTTTCGGTCTCAGTACTCCGAGGTCATATCTGCATATGCTAGGCTCGTCAAGTTTAACACGAATATTCTACATGTCCAAAACTGGCTTGCACCCATTGTATGTGAACGTAGAGCTTAGCACATCCGATAATCACGTGGTGTCTCAGCACGACGAACTGTAGCAACGGTGCATACTCATGAAGAACACTTATACCTTGAAATTTAGTGAGGGATCATCTTATAATGCTACCGCCGAACTAAGCAAAATAAGATGCATAAAGGATAAACATCACATGCAATTAATATAAGTGATATGATATGGCCATCATCATCTTGTGCCTTTGATCTCCATCTTCAAAGCACCGTCATGATCACCATCGTCACCGGCTTGACACCTTGATCTCCGTCGAAGCATCGTTGTCGTCTCGCCAACTATTGCTACTACGACTATCGCTACCACTTAGTGATAAAGTAAAGCAATTACATGGCGATTGCATTTCATACAATAAAGCGACAACCATATGGCTCCTGCCAGTTGCCGATAACTCTGTTACAAAACATGATCATCTCATACAATAAAATTTAGCATCATGTCTTGACCATATCACATCACAACATGCCTTGCAAAAACAAGTTAGACGTCCTCTACTTTGTTGTTGCAAGTTTTACGTGTCTGCTACGGGCTGAGCAAGAACCGTTCTTACCTACGCATCAAAAACCACAATGATTTTTCATCAAGTGTGCCATTTTAACCTTCAACAAAGACCAGGCGTAGCCACACTCGATTCAACTAAAGTTGGAGAAACTAACACCCGCCAGCCACATGTGTGCGAAGCACGTCGGTAGAACCAGTCTCGCGTAAGCATACGCGAAATGTCGGTCCGTGCCGCTTCATCCAACAATACCGCTGAATCAAAGTATGACATGCTGGAAAGTAGTATGACTATTATCGCCCACAACTCATTTGTGTCTACCCGTGCATATAACATCTACGCATAGACCTGGCTCGGATGCCAATGTTGGGGAACACAGTAATTTCAAAAATTTCCTACACACACGCAAGATCCATCTAGGTGATGCATAGCAACGAGAGGGGAGAGTGTTGTCCATGTACCCTCGTAGACCGAAAGCGGAAGCGTTATGACAATGCGGTTGATGTAGTCGTACGTCTTCACGATCCGACCGATCCTAGTACCGAAAGTACGGCACCTCCGTGATCTTCACACGTTCAGCTCGGTGACGTCCCACGAACTCTAGATCCAGCTGAGTGTCGAGGGAGAGCTTCGTCAGCACGATGGTGTGATGACGGTGATGATGAAGTTACCGACGCAGGGCTTCGCCTAAGCACTACAACGATATGACCGAGGTGGAAATCTGTGGAGTGGGGCACCGCACATGGCTAAACAATCAACTTGTGTGTCTATGGGCTGCCCCCACCCCCTATATAAAGAAGGGGCGGAGGAGAGGGCCGGCCTAGGAGGAGGCGCGCCCAAGGGGGGGCAATCCTACTCCAAGTAGGTTTGCCTCCCCCTTTCCTATTCCTACTAGGAGAAGGAGGAAGGAGGAGGACAGGAGAAGGAAAGGGGGCGGGCCCTCCAAACCCTAAACCAATTCGGTTTGGGCCTAGGGGGGCGCTCCCCACCACTTGCCTACTGCCTTCTTTCTCCACTAGGGTGCATTAAGGCCCATTGACTTCCCGGGGGGTTCCGAAAACCCTCCGGTACTCTGGTATTTGCCCGAACTCATCTGAAACCATTCCGTTGTCCAAACATAGCCTTCCAATATATCAATCTTTATGTCTCGACCATTTCGAGATTCCTCGCCATGTCCTTGATCACATCCAGGACTCCAAACTACCTTCGGTACATCAAAACACATAAACTCATAATACCGATCGTCATCAAACGCTAAGCGTGCGGACCCTATGGGCTCGAGAACTATGTAGACATGACCGAGACTCGTCTTCTGTCAATAACCAATAGAGGAACCTGGATGCTCATATTGGCTCCTACATATTCTACGAAAGTTCTTTAGCGGTCAAACCACATACATTGTTCACTTTGTCATCGGTATGTTACTTGCCTGAGATTCGATCGTCGGTATCATCATACCTAGTTCAATCTCATTACCGGCAAGTCTCTTTACTCGTTCCGTAATGCATCATCCCGCAACTAACTCATTAGTCACAATGCTTGCAAGGCTTATAGTGATGTGCATTACCGAGAGGGCCCAGAGATACCTCTCCGACAATCGAAGTGACAAATCCTATAATCTCGATCTATGCCAACCCAACAAACACCATCGGAGACACCTGTAGAGCATCTTTATGATCACCCATTTATGTTGTGACGTTTGATAGCGCACTAAGTGTTCCTCCAGTATTCGGGAGTTGCATAATCTCATATTCATAGGAACATGTACAAGTTATGAAGAAAGCAATAGCAACAAACTAAACGATCATCGTGCTAAGCTAATGGATGGGTCAAGTCAATCACATCATTCTCTAATGATGTGATCCCGTTCATCAAATGACAACTCTTCTCCATGGCTAGGAAACTTAACCATCTTTGATTAACGAGCTAGTCAAGTAGAGGCATACTAGCGACACTCTGTTTGTCTATGTATTCACACATGTACTAAGTTTCTGGTTAATACAACTCTAGCATGAATAATAAACATTTATCATGATATAAGGAAATATATAAATAATAACTTTGTTATTGCCTCTAGGGCATATTTCCTTCACATTTATTGCAGCTAACTACTCATCAGGAAAACTATCCTCAATAGGAAGTGGGTCATCAAGCACATTTTCAAGCCTAGACAAGTTATCAGCTACGGGGTTCTCAGCTCCTTTTCTATCAATAATATGCAAATCAAATTCTTGTAGCAAGAGAACCCAACGAATAAGTCTTGGTTTAGCATCTTTCTTTTCTATAAGATATTTAATAGCAGCATGGTCTATGTGAACAGTTACTTTGGAATAAAAAATATAAGGTATAAACTTATCACAAGCAAACACTACTGCTAACAATTCTTTTTTACTAGTAGCGTAATTTCTCTGAGCACTGTCTAGGGTTTTACTAGCATAATGAATAACATTCAATTTCTTATCAATTCTTTGTCCTAGAACAGCACCAACAACATAATCACTAGCATCACACATAATTTCAAAAGGCAAATTCCAATCAGGTGGTTGAACTATAGGTGCAGTAATTAAAGCTTTCTTGAGTGTTTCAAAGGCTTCAAGACAATCATCATCAAAGATAAAAGGAATATCCTTTTGCAAAAGATTAGTAAGAGGCCTAGAAATTTTAGAAAAGTCTTTGATAAATCTCCTATAGAAACTAGCATGTCCTAGGAAACTACGAATACCTTTGATGTCCTTGGCACATGGCATTTTCTCAATAGCATCAACCTTAGCTTGGTCCACTTCAATACCTCTTTCAGAAATTTTATGACCCAAGACATGCCTTCATTAACCATAAAGTGGCACTTCTCCCAATTCAAAACAAGATTTTTTTGTTCACATCTCTGCAAAACTCGATCAAGATTGCTTAAAAAATCATCAAAAGACTTCCCATAAACAGAGAAATCATCCATGAAAACATCAACAATCTTTTCACAGAAGTCAGAGAATATAGCCATCATGCATCTTTGAAAGGTAGCAGGTGCATTACATAAACCAAAAGGCATACGTCTGTAAGCATAGGTTCCAAAAGGACAAGTAAAAGTGGTTTTTTCCTGATCAGGTTGAGAAACAGATATTTGTGAAAAGCCAGAATATCCATCAAGGAAGCAAAAGTGTGTGTGCTTGGATAATCTTTCAAGCATTTGATCAATAAAAGGCAAATGGTAATGATCTTTTCTACTAGCTTTATTTAATTTTCTTATCATTAGCCTGTAACAATTCTAAGTTCATTCTTATCATTAGGAACAATAGTAATACCTACTTTCTTAGGGACACAATGATCAGGACTTACCCATCTACTATCAGCTATATGATAAATTATATCTGCTTCCAGAAGTTTTAATATTTCCATTCTTACCACCTTTTTCATCTTCAGATTTAGTCGACACTGATGATCAACAACTGGTTTAGCATCAGGTTCCATATTAATTTTGTGTTGACATAGAGTGGGACTAATGCCCTTTAAATCATCAAGAGTATATCCAATAGCAGCTCAGTGCTTCCTTAGAACTTTCAATAATCTTTCTTCTTCATGTTCTGAATGGTTAGCACTGATAATAACAGGATATATATTCTTTTCATCAAGATAAGCATATTTCAAAGTGTCTGGCAATTGTTTTAATTCAAAGACAGGATCACCTTTAGGTGGAGGAGGACCTCCTAGAGTTTCAATAGGCAAATTGTGTTTAAGCAGAGGACGTCGGTCAAAGAAAATATTATCTATTTCATTTCTTTCATGCATATGTAAATCATTTTCATGGTCTAGCAAGTATTGTTCTAAAGGATCAGTAGGTGGCATAGCAATAGAAGCAAGACCAATTAATTTATCCTTACCAGGCAATTATTTTTCATGATGGTTTCTACTAAACTTGGAAAAACTAAACTCATGAGACTCATCACCAAAGTTAACACCCACAGTTTGTTTCTCGCATTCTATCCTAGCATTAACTGTGTTCAAGAAAGGTCTACCAAAGATAATGGGACATAAGTCATCTTGCGGGGTACCAAGAACAAGAAAATCAGTAGGATATTTTATTTTCCCACACAAGACTTCAACATCTCTAATAATCCCACAAGGTGATATGGTGTCTCTATTAGCAAGTTTAATAGTAACATCTATGTATTCTAACTCTGTAGGTGATATGTCTTCCCTAATTTCTTGATATAACTTGTAAGGAATAGCACTCACACTAGCACCCATGTCACATAAACCATGATAACAGTGATCTCCTATTATAACTGAAATGACAGGCAGGCAGGCCAACAACTGGTCTATTTTTATCCCTTTTTCAGGTTTGACAATTCTAGCAGCTTCTAAGTAGATAACATGCCCATCCACATCTTCTTCTTAGAGTTCTTTAACCATAGCAATATTAGGTTCAACTCTAATTTGTTCATCTGGTTTAGGTGTTCTAATAGAGCTTTTGTTAACCACAGTTGAAACTTTAGCATGTTCCTTTATCCTAACAGGAAAAGGGGGGTTCTCAATATATGTAGTAGGAACAACTGGATCAACATTATAGAGTATAGTTTCTTCTATAACTGGTACCGATTCTTTAATTTCTTCTTTAATAGGTGGGTGATATTTAAGCCATTTATCTTTAGGGAGTTCAACATTAGTAGCCATGGATCACCATCACTTTACTGATATCGAATCTCCTAACATCCCCATTCCATATAACCTGGTTTTTAGTGTGAGAACTCGTGAAATTATTCCATTGCCTGCTCCTGCTTTGTTTGATTCTGTTGCCAAGGGTGGATATAGGATTATGCCTATAGACATCATCGCCTACCGGAACACTCAGGCTGCCGCGGAGGCAGCGCAGGAGGAGCCTCAGTAGTGGGATGAGTGGATGCCCGCTCCTCAGCACCCCTACTACCCTCCAGGCTACTGATCAACTACCAAGTTAGGCCAAAAGCCTAAGCTTGGGGGAGTACGTGTTTCCACCGACTTTACATTCATGTTCACTTATTTCATTTGTCGGTGTTCACACTTTTTCATTGCATCATCCATGTTTAGATTTATTTTTCTTGCTTTCTTCTTGTGTGTTTGAAAAACTTTAGAAAAAAAAAATAGTTGTAGTTAGTTTACTTTCTATGCATGCTTAGTAGTAGTATTAAAAAGAAAACCCAAAAAGATTTCCTTATTCTTCTTTTACTTGTTGGGAGCTTTCCCATGTAAGTTTTTCTCATTTTTGCTTTTCCCTTTTATTTGCTTGTTCAAGAAAACCAAAAACTCCAAAAATATTTTAGTGTGTTTCTCTGAATTTATTTTCTTTTTATTCAAGTTGTAACCAAGGAGAAGACCACGATGAAAGTGTTGAGTGGCTCTCATATGAATAATTGTTGAACTAATAAAGAGCATATTTTACCTTTTCTTCTCCTGTTGAATAAATTGTTTACAGATTCCAGCTTAGTCCACGGCACTCTTGCACTCTTATTATTTTCATATCGTTCGGTCGTGCAAGTGAAAGGCAATAGTGATGATATTCGATGAACTGGCCGTGGCAGAGAGAAACTGGTATGAACTCGACTTGTTATGTTTGTGAAAATATGTTTAACCTAGTATCCACGATTCATCCCATTATGATTAAACATATTTGCAATGACAATTAGAGATTATAGTTTCTCATGCCATGCATAAGTAGCTGGGAGTGGATAATGATTTATCTTGGATATCAACATTGTGTTAAAATGATTGTGATGTAGTATGATGATATGGTATCCTCCTTTGAATGTTCGAGTGGCTTGACTTGGCACATGTTCATGCATGTAGTTGAATCAAAACTAACATAGCCTCTATGATATTTATGTTCATGGTGTTCATATCCTACTCATGCTAGTGTCCAATGTTACTTATGCATAATGCATGGTTATGATCGTTGTTGCTCTCTAGCTGGCCGCTTCTCAGTCTAATTGCTAGCCTTCGCCTGTACTAAGTGGGAATTCTGCTTGTACACCAAAAACCTTGAACCCAAAAGTTATTTCAGATGAGTCCACTATAACTACCTATATGCGGTATTATCCTGCCGTCCTAAGTAAATTTGCATGTGCCACCTCTAAAAACTTCTAAATAAATATCCTTTTTGTGTACCTGGATAGTTCATGGAACGACAGGAGGTGGTCGGTATCTTCCATGCTAAGCGGGTTATTCTCAGGTCGAGTGTTTATTCACTCGCCATTGCACGAGAAAAGGGCGGTAATAGGGATGCCCAGTCCCAAACTGCAAACTGAAAAGGAGTTAATCTCTTAAATAATCAGACAAAAACTCCCAATGTAGTCAAAACCTTTACTTTTTTGCTTGGGAACCACCACTAGCGTGCTTAGCATGGAAGATATTGATAACTGATGGTCGTGAAGTAAATGAGAAGGGTGCATGTCTCAAAATATCATTTACCTCTATTTTAAAAATTGAGCTATGGCACCTCTACAAATCAATGCTTCCCTCTGTGAAGGGACTATCTATTTACTTTTATGTTGTGTCATCACCTTCTAAAACAAGCGCTAGAACCTGAGAGCACAGTGCTACCTCTTGAGCATGCGTTGGTTTTCTCTTGAAGAGGAAAGGGTGATGCAGCAAAGTAGGATAAGTATTTCCCTCAGTTTTTGAGAACCAAGGTATCAATCAAGTAGGAGGCCACACGCAAGTCCCTCGTACCTACACAAACAAATAAGAACCTTGCAACCAACGTGATAAAGGGGTTGTCAATCCCTTCACGGCCACTTGCAAAAGAGAGATCTGATAGAGATGATAAGATAATATTTTTTGGTATTTTTATGATAAAGATTGAAAGTAAGATTGCAAAGTAAAAATAGATTGGAAACGTATATGATGGAAAATAGACCCGGGGGCCATAGGTTTCACTAGTGGCTTCTCTCAAGATAGCATAAGTATTACGGTGGGTGAACAAATTACTATCGAGCAATTGATAGAAAAGTGCAAAATTATGAGAATATCTAGGCATGATCATGTATATAGGCATCACGTCCACACACCGACCGCTATCCAGCATGCATCTAGAGTATTAAGTTCATAAGAACAGAGTAACACATTAGGTAAGATGACATGATGTAGAGGGATAAACTCAAGCAATATGATATAAACCCCATCTTTTTATCCTCGATGGCAACAATACAATACGTGTCATTTCCCCTACTGTCACTAGGATCGAGCACCGCATGATTGAACCCAAAGCTAAGCACTTCTCCCATTGCAAGAAAGATCAATCTAGTAGGCCAAACCAAACTGATAATTCGAAGAGACTTGCAAAGATAACCAATCATACATAAAAGAATTCAGAGAAGATTCAAATATTGTTCATAGATAATCTTGATCATAAACCCACAATTCATCAGATCTCGACAAACACACCGCAAAAAGAGTTACATCGAATAGATCTCCAAGAAGATCGAGGAGAACTTTGTATTGAGATCCAAAGAGAGAGAAGAAGCCATCTAGCTAATAACTATGGATCCGAAGGTCTGTGGTAATCTACTCACACGTCATAGGAGAGGCTATGGTGTTGATGTAGAAGCCCTCCGTGATCGACGCCCCCTCCAGCGGAGTGCTGGAAAAGGCCCCAAGATGGGATCTCACGGGTACAGAAGGTTGCGGTGGTGGAATTAGGTTTTCGTGGTGCTCCTGGATGGTTTCGGGGTACGTAGGTATATATAGGAGGAAGAAGTAGGTTTGTGGAGCCACAAGGGGCCCACGAGGGTGGAGGGCGTGCCCAGGGGGGTAGGCGCCCCCCACCACCTCGTGACCTCCTCGGTGGTTTCTTGACGTCCACTCCAAGTCCTCTGGGTCACGTTTGTTCCAAAAATAACTCTCCCAAAGGTTTCATTCCGTTTGGACTCCATTTGATATTCCTTTTCTGCGAAACACTGAAATAGGCAAAAAAACAGCAATTTGCACTGGGCCTTGGGTTAATAGGTTAGTCCCAAGAATAATATAAAAGTGTATAAATAAGCCCATTAAACATCCAAAACAGAATATATAATAGCATGGAGCAATCAAAAATTATAGATACATTGGAGACGTATCGCACAGCTGTCATGACTTATGTATTGTGTATAGCTAATGTTGGGTGCATCATAACTGGATCTTTTCTACCATGAATTACAATGTTTAGCTGCTTCTTGAACTTTGTAGGTGCTCTGCATTTATGTTTTGCGATCTCAGAAAGGGCTAGCAAGATACCACTATTGTCATATTATATCATGGTTGTTTTGACAATGTGTTGCCGTTTGAGATATCTTATTATTGCTCACTAGTTGATTATGTCATTGATATGGGTCATTATAATCTTTAAGAGTTACTGTTGGCATGGTTAGTTATAATGTTGGCTGAAAACCTGGGTGCTGTTTAAGCTAATTTATTCAAACAAGAGTAAAAGAGTTCGTAAAAGTTTTTCTTTTTCACTTTCAGTTTATCAACTGAATTACTTGAGGACAAGCAAAGGTTTAAGCTTGGGGGAGTTGATACGTCTCCAACGTATCTACTTTTCCTAATGCTTTTCCTCTTGTTTTAGACTCTAATTTGCATGATTTGAATGAAATTAACCCCGGACTGACGCTGTTTTCAGCAGAACTACCATGGTGTTGTTTTTGTGCAGAAATAAAAGTTCTTGGAATGGAACGAAACTTTGCGAGGAATTTTTATATAATATATAAGAATTTCTGGAGCCAAGACCTACCGGAGAGGGGCCCCTGTGTGGGCACAACCCACCAGGGTGCGCCCCCTCTCCTGGTGCGCCTAGGTGGGTTGTCCCCACCTAGTAGCCCCGCAAACCCTGAAACCAACGCTATAAAATCCTATTTTTCCAGAAAAAAAATCAAGAAGAAAGAATTATCGCGATCGACGAGATGGAGCCGCCGCCAAGCCATGTTCTTCTACGAGAGGGTAGATCTGGAGTCCGTTTGGGGCTCCGGAGAGGGGGGTCTTCGTTCTTCGTCATCACCAACCCTTCTCCATCGCCAATTCCATGATGCTCCCCACCAGGAGTGAGTAATTCCTTCGTAGGCTCGCTGGTCGGTGAGGAGTTGGATGAGATTCATTCAGTTTTGTTAGGGCTTGATCCCTAGTATCCACTATGTTCTAAGATTGATGTTGCTATGACTTCGCCATGCTTAATGCTTGTCACTTTGGGCCCGGGTGCCATGATTTCAGATCTGAACCGTTTATGTTATCACCATTATATCCATGTTCTAGATCCGATCTTGCAAGTTATAGTCACCTACTACGTGTTATGATCCGGTAACCCTAGAGTGACAATAATCGGGACTTCTTCCGGTGATTACTGTAGTTTGAGGAGTTCATGTATTCACTATGTGTTAATGGTTTGTTCCGGTTCTCTATTAAAATGAGGCCTTAATATCCCTTAGTTTCCAATATGGACCCTGCTGCCAAGGGAGGGTAGGACAAAAGATGTCATGCAAGTTCTTTCCATAAGCACGTATGACTATTTACGGAATGCATGCCTACATTATATTGACGAACTGGAGCTAGTGCCGTATCGCCCTAGGTTATAATTGTCTTATGATGAATATCATCCAACAAGTCACCGATCCAATGCCTATGAATTTATCTTATATTGTTCTGCTAAGTTACTACTGCTATCATCACTATTACACTTGCTACAAAATTACTGCTATCACTCTTACTGTTACTATTGCTACTGTCACTACTATCAAAACTATCAAACTACTTTGCTACTAATCACTTTGTTGCAGATAATTAATCTCCAGGTGTGGTTGAATTGACAACTCAGCTGCTAATACCTTCAAATATTCTTTGGCTCCCCTTGTCTCGAATCTATAAATTTGGGTTGAATACTCTACCCTCGAAAACTGTTGCGATCCCCTATACTTGTGGGTTATCACGCAGCCGAAGCAGAAGCATGATGTCGAGGAGAAGCTCTCGCCGCTGTGGCCGAAGAATGAGCCCGACCTCTTCCTCTCGCCATGGTGGAAGCAGAAGCAAGGAAAGGAAGAAGAGGAAGGTGGATGAGCAATGCCCCCTTGCGCCCCTCCTTTTATAGCGGCGAGCGCGGGGGCTGGCTCTCCACTACCCTGGGGCAACCGCCCCACTCCACCAATCTAACCCCCTGCATCCCTGTCTGGCGTCTTGCTCCAATCGATCGCCTAGTTTTGCCAATCCGGCGTTCTGGCTCCTCTGATCAAGCACTACCACCACGACCGCCCTTGTGCACCAATTCCACACCCCGCGCCTAATCTGCATCATGGGAAAGAGGCAAGGCTGTGATAAAGGGGGACGTGATGGCAGGAATGGCAGATACCCCAAATCACACGTGGGGGCACTAACAACACCCTACATGTGTGTGCACCCCTGGTTTTTAGCGCAAACGGCCTGCATCGTCCAAGCGCCAAGGATATCAGGATGAAGCTAGGGGCTGGCCTAAATCCAGATTAATGAAGAAGCAAAGAAGATCTCAAAGCACAGCGCCATTTGCGGCAAAGTCAATGCGTGAGTCTGTGCATGATTGGGCCTAGCCCAAAGATACTCGGCAGCACGTGTGATCTAGGCCCTGGGGCTCCTGTCGGTGCAGCAAACAAGGATGTTTGCTACCCTAACCTATGCACAGGCATGTTGCAGCTCCCCCGGCAAGAATCTAACTCATAGACAACCAGACCAGAGAAGCTGCTATTCGTGAGATCAAAGAGCACATTAGGAAGACCAAGCCTTGGAACAAGCTACAAGATCCACAACAGAAGCAACTGGCCCCGGCAAGAACGAGCCGGCAAGACAAGACCCAACAAGCCCCTCTAGCACGGACTTCCCGCCAAATGCCAGTGCTCCACCTCTCTGACCAGCTGGTCGTTGATCTGTGAGGTGTCGAGCTTGCACGTGGTTAGGTGGAGACAGCCTGTCTGTGTCAGTTTGCTAGGAAGGAGGATTACCTTTATTGACACTCATCCTAATGGCGTGTCAAGCTAATATGAGGTAGTTGAGCAAGCGGTGCGGCAGCCTTGCCGACGCTCCTCCTCCACACGACACCTAGCAGCGTTAGGTATGATAGTTGCGTATCAGTCTATAATCACCCTATAATGACCTTTTTGCCACTATGGTAACACCTTTAGCTATAAAGAGGACCAAGGCAACCTTTATAGGGGGCCAAGGCAACCTTTATAGGGGTTTGAACCCTTGGCAACCTTCACGCATAGGTAACCATGCAGCTGCCTTCTCCTAGCGACTTGCCGAGGGAGAACGCTTCATGTACTTTCTTCCACATTCACCCAATACACCAAAGCAGGAGTAGGGTTTTACGCTCCTCAGTGGCCCAAACCTGGGTAAAACTGTGGTGCCTCTTGTTGCCCTTTCTCTTTGCGTTACTCCCCCTTGTCGAACAAGGAAAGGGGCTGCATTGCCCCATAGACCGCCGGCTCCACAGTGACAGATTAACTCTCCCTATATTAAGATAACCTTTTATGCAGTCAAAATCTATCTCAAATTTACCCTCTTCTTCATCATCACTCCCCAAGCTTCGTGATTAGCAAGCTTACCATCCAATAATTCTTGGGCATCAGGCACCAAGCTAGTAATAAAGGAACTTGCAAAAGCTAAGTCTAGTTCTTCTTTGGAATCATCTAGAAGTCCTCCATAGAAGAGATTTAATACAAGCTAATTTGGGAGTTTATGATGAGGGCAATCATTTAACAAAGTTCGGTACCTTTGATATGCATTTACCAGGATTTCTCCCGGTCTCTGGCGGAACTTTAAGATCCTTCATCTTTCTTCATAAGATTTCTTCTCAGGGTAGTACTCTGATAAGAAGGTATCTGCGAGCTTATCCAATGTATCAAAGGTACCTGCAGTGTGAGACACCAACCATTCTTTTGTTACATCAGCCACTGTGAGGAAATAATTTCAGGTTCATATCATCCGGGCTAAAGGCAAATGTTGATAATGATCTTCACCTTTAAATTTCTTACTATGCAATAATTAGAGGACACTTAGATTAACCTCATAAGCTACACCGGTGGGGTTAGCTTCCAGTGACATGAACATCTCCTGTATAGGTGATCTAGTAAGGCGCATGGCTGATAGCTGGTTTTATGTCCAAACTCAACCATGGTTGACCTCGATCTGCAAACAACTTAATACACAAAATAAACGAAAACTAAGACAAAGATCAAAAGCGCTCAGCTCCCCGACAATGGTGCCATAAAAAGCTTGATGACCTGCAAGTGCACAAGGTTTAGTTGTAGCCTTTTCGAAGTAAGAGTATCGATCCCACAGGGAGCACAAGAATCAATCTTCTGTCTCTTACACGGTTCAAATAATGTGCCTGCAAGTTGTGAGTAGCCCAAAGCAGTAGTAATGTAGCAGAAACAATGTAGAAGACATAAAATTAAATATTGCAAAGAAAGTAAATAGTGAGGTCGGGTTGCAAACGAGAGTCTTTTAATCAATAGGACGAAAGCGTTCCCAAGGAGTCCGTAATCCCCTCTAGTGTGCAACTATAGTGATGCCTAAACACAATGCTACATCGAATTTCTAAGCTACTTTGCATATTTCTACGTGTCGGCAGAGCCGGTACAGATACATGCATACAGTCGGCAACCCCGTATCACATACACCACCATTGTTCTTCCGCACTCCGGTTACCAAATGGTGTTTAAGGGGAAAAAGGCCCCCCTTGGAGAGGCAGCCTATAGGTGCTCTATATTTAACCCCCTGTTGCAACGACCTAGGACAAAGGGAGATGGGGTCTATCACGTCACCCACGACCACAACCAACCGTTCCGCCAACAATAATAACCTTCCATCCAAAATTGGCATACATTTGATGGTCGACTTCATCCAACATCAAAAAGATTATTAACAAAAACATGCATAGAGGATATTAAATCCTAGTATCAAACGATCCACAGCACACTAGGGGTCACCCATATCCCCGAGAACTAAGGGAACTACTCACTCATGAAGGAAACAAACATCATAACAATGGTGATGTAGAACATGAATGATTCACACATGTAACACAAGTTGTTCCCCTTAGGGTTCTTGAGAATACAATGAGTAAGGTGGGATGATGATGATGAGAGTGTTGATGATGTTGAAGCCTTACTGGTGATAATGGTGGAGGCGGCAGCCTCCTTCATGCCAATTCCTCCCTTCAGGTCGCTCCGGAGGTTAGGGTTCCTCCTTCTGGGCGAGTTTCTAATCTCTTTATGCGTATGATCCCTGATCCGATTCCATGGAGTGAAAATAATGGAAGAGTCGGCGTGGTTGGCACTCCATATGACTGCTCATACAAGAAGTTGCGATCGCATTGTACGCCGTCTTTCGCTCTGGAGACGGCACATCAGTTCCTCCTTTGCTCCTCTAGATCCCCTTACTTGTGGTAAATGATTATCACATTAAATATGTGATTTCACCACCACTTTTATGAGATTTCTTCCGCGATGTATTATTTGTTCCAACAATTTTCAGCCGAGGAAAAACGACAAACAGAAGTGTCCAAACGTGGTAAAATTCCACAAAGCCTACCGAGTAGGCACAAAAATTAAGAACAAAATAATCATATAATTTGGACTCATCAGTCACCAAACCCGTACAATTGCTCGGGGCAATCTCCACAACTTAATTGGAGACCCTGTCGCTTTTGCCCAGAGCATTACACTACCACGATTGAGCTCCACAACACCACCAACCATCTAGGGCGCCCAAGCACCCGACAAGAGGCACAATCTCTAGAGTGCCAAAACACCCAAGAGTAATAAGCTTCTCAACTTTCGCTTCCACGTATCACCATGGAGAACTCAAACAGATGCAACTAATGCAATGGCAAGAACAGTTGAAGTGCTCAAACCCCACACTATCAATTCCCACCAATGCAACGAAACCGATGGAGGAATATGGGAGCAAGAACAAGGAGAACACAAAAGAACTCCAAGATCTAGATCCAAAGGGTTCACCTCACTTAGAGGAGAGATGGTTTGGTGGAAATGTGGACCTAGATCTCCTCTCTCTTTTCCCTCAAAAAAAGAAAGAATCATGGGAGGAATGGAGAGAAAGCAAAGCTTTTTGAAGGTCAACAATGGAGGAGAAAGCTTGCCAAGAACCATTAGGGGTAATGGGGAAGAAGACCCCCTTTATAGTGGGGGTTCAAATCCAACCGTTATGCACTCTGCTCGTTCTCAAGCGGTACTACTGCTCGGGGGAGTGGTACTACCGCTGAGAGCGGTAGTTCCAGTGCCAGCCAGTGCGTACTGCAGAGTACAAGCACTGTAGTTCCACCGGAGCAGTACTACTAGCTACAGTGAGCGGTACTACTGGCTATAGTGAGCGGTACTGTCACTGGATATAGAGGGACCATCAGCAGTGGAGCGGCACCAGAGCGGAAGTACCGCGCAAAGCGGTACTACGATGTAACTACCATCCAACTACTACGAGAGCAAAATGGGCAACAGAAGCTTGCACACTCCTCGAACACAAAGCGGAAGTAGCAACGGTAGTAATAGGCGGAATTACCGCACAAGCAATACTACTCTGCCACTACCGCGAGCTAATAGAGAGTAGAGAGAAGGCATTTCCCAAGTGGTAGTAGCCGCAGTAGCTCATAGCGGAAGTACCGCCTAAGCGGTACTACCATGGAGCCACGTGCTACTACTGCTTGGGCTCTGCCAAAGGCCCAAGCACAAATGAGGAAAGCAAGTAAGACCAAAACTGTCATAACTTCTGCAAACTCAAGCTTGTTGGATATCTGACAACAAGCACACTATCCAACAGCGAAGATAAACCCAAATCAATACAATTTAGGTTTTGCCATTGATCAAAATTTAAAAAATCCCTTGAAAATTTATTTATCAAAAATATCCATACCATACCTAAATGCTTTCTATACTTGGTTATTATTCAATATTTATGGCTAAGATATTCTCTAAACTAGGATGAAAATAAATTTACAATTATACTAATAATTATTATCAAAAGTTCATCGATTCTGCAATATATAATCACATTAACATGTGAACATTTTTAGATAAATTACCATAACAACAATGAAATGGAACTTTTATAGTTTGTAAACACACCAGTTGGTCACTACTAAGATATCATCGTTAAAAGATTAGTTACCAGTTACTATGACAAGTAAAAAATATCTCCACCTTTAGAGTTTTATTGGTTCAATTTTGCGTCGTACACATGACATGTAAATAAAGAGATTTTCATATTTGTGCCTTGTTCGATAGTTTTTCCCTTAGTTTTAAACTATGCTCAATTTTGCCCCAAAGCAATTGTGTTTGGTTATACAAATGCCCCTTATGTTTAATTCCCATCTTGTCAAAGACATTTCACTGTGCCAGTATATGTCATGTTGTTTAGGGCAAAACTGAGCACCCTTTGAAAGTAGGGGCAAAATCGTATGGCGAGCACCGGCTAAGGGCAGAAATCTAAAAATCCATTAAATAAATACCTTAATATTTGGTTCTCGTTTATGACCGAAAAAGGGCCCTTAATGAAACCCACAAATGTGCACTGAACCTCTTTTGGCAGTGTGTAAACTAACATCCAAACCCAACGAAGGCCAACATATACAATACCAAAGTAAGTTGACATCAATCTTTCTCTTCATAAAATTGCTTTTTAGAAAACCTGCAAGCCACTACTAAGGTAGACAATATCCATCATTGTTTTATATTTCTTATTTATAGCTTTGACATACTCTAATTCAAGTCGCAAATAAAAAGTCACGACAATAACAATCATTATCTGAGAAAATCATTAGGACTACAGATGTGATCACATTAATACAATATTTTCCAAGATATATGTTAATAATTGGTTTCTATTTTCTATAATAGGACGACATTAATGAATGATTTCAATATATACCTCGTATTCCAGCAAAGCACGAAACTAGTACAAGATTTATTTTTATATACTAGTGAGATAAATGCTAATAAATGAGGACATTAATGAACGATTTCGATGTATATCTCGTATTTCAGCAAAGTACACAACTGAAAGCTACTTTTGCATGCGTTATCACCCAGTACACTGAACGCGTTTTGTCTCTGTGTACAATTGACGGTATATGCAGCCAGCACCAACCGATGGTAGAGCACCGCTCCGCGGGCCAAAAGAGCTCACGTTGCGTGCTGCACGCCACTGCTTCCCATCTCCCCAGACACGGCATTGCTCACTCGCAGCCAATCTCCACCTACGCGTCCAGCCAGTTGTTCGTCCATATCAAAATATATATTTATAACTGATTTATTCTAGCAGAGCACACAATTATAATACAGGATTTTCCAAGATATATGTTAATAAATGGTTTCTATATATTTCATATAATAAGAAGACATTAATGAACGATTTCAGTAAATTTCTCGTATTCCAACAAAGCACCGAACTAATACAAGATTTTTTATATATAATAGTAATATAAAAGCTAATAAATAAAGACATTAATGAATGATTTTCATGATCTCGTATTTCAGCAAAGCATGCAATTAAAAGCTGCTTTTGCATATCTTACCAGTACACTTAACATATTTTGTCTCTGTGTACAACTGACAGTAGACGCAGTCAACATCAACCGACGGTAGAGCACCACTCCACAGGCGAAAGAGCTCTTGTCACGCGCTGCGCACCACCGCAACCCATCTACGTAGGCACGGCATTGCTCACTGACAGCCCATCTCCACCTACGCGTCCCGGGCCACTCGTCCACGTGTTCCGTCCGCCCGTCCGTTTGTTCTCCCCGGGATCCCAGCCCTGCTTCCCTCGTGCGCTTGTGCTTTACCTTGCACGCTCTGTCTCTCTAACCTACTCCTCCCTTCCTCCCCAGTGCTATGCCCGGAATCGAACCCTAGCCTGAGCTTGAGCGCGACCCTGATCCCCTGTTCGCCATGGATCGCCCGCCACATCTTGACATCGACCTCAACGAGCCGCCCCCGCCGTCACCACCGCCGGCGGTTCACCAGCCGCCCCCGCACGAGTTCGCTGCCGCCATCCCCATTGCTGCTCCTCCTCCTCCGCCGCCGCCGCCACCCCAGCTCCCGCCTCTCGCCAACGTGCATGCCCAGCCGCTGCTCCCGCACCAGGCCCGCGAGCTAGCGCTGGCGTACCACCGTGCGGAATCCTGGAAATTAGCTGCTGCTACGGCCAGTGCGCCCGCGACCGCTGGTTCATCGCTGGAGGTGCTGCCGCCACCGGTTCTTCAGTCGCCCGCTTTTGCTCCTCCGCTGCTGCCGCCGCGGCCGCCACCGCGGTCACCACAGCTCCCGCCTCCCGCCGACGTGCAGGCTCAGCGGCTGCTCGCGCACCAAGCCGGCGAGATAGCGCTGGCGTACCACCGTGGGGAATGGTGGAGGTCGGCCGTTGTGGCCTCGACGGCAGGTTCGTCGGTGGAGGTGCCGCGTCCACCGCCAGCGCGGCACATGTGCGCTGCCTGCGGCCTCCCCGTGCTGCCGGGATCAACAATAATTTGTGACGCCTGCGAACGTGGGCTCCACCAAGGCTGCGTCAACGTCGTGCGGCGGCCTCCGGTGGCCGTGAACGAGGGCTGGATGTGCCCAGAATGCGTCACCGCCCGAGACATCACCAGGCAGTTATGTCAGCTCCCTCTTGATCAATTCCTTAAGGTTTTACATCTTTTTTTGTTCAGCGAATATTATATATATAGCTCTAAGAAGTGCCTAGTAGATTTGTTGTTCATCCCGTCTGGAATTACTTGACGTACGGGTAGTAAATCGGACGGAGGGAGAGTACTTTTCACATGGTAATCCTGATTCCCGAGTCCAATCGAGAAGGTTTGGTTTGCTACTTTGTTATGATTAATTACACAGATGCACTTGCTGTCAACCAAGACAGCATATGAATCTGGTCTTTGGATTTTTCTGCTTTGCTTGACTGTTAATAATAACCCTGTGACCAAAATGACTTGGTTTAAAATAATTGCTTTAATTAGCAAGAGTAAGAAAGAGTGCAGCATGCATAGTGTTGCGTCTTCTTTTAATCTAGTGGCCACACTGAGTAATTCGTGGTTTCTGCATGTGTTTCTCCCTGATTTACTAGAAAGAACAGGGTAGATGCATGCACTTGCTGTCTTTGGATTTTTCTGCTTTGCTTGACTGTTAATAACTGGTAGCAGTGGCTTTCTCAAGCATTAATTTGTAGTAAGAGTGCAGCATGCTTAGTGTTGAGTAATTCGTGGGTTTTGCATGTTTCTTCCTGATTTACTACAAAGAACAGGGTATACGCATGAGATACTGCAGCTAATTTGCTGCCCCTTTCACGGCAATGAGGCCATGCACAAAGATAATTTTATCTCGTTCTAGTTTTGGCACTAATTAGATTTGTGTTATTAGTTTATTGCACTGGCAGGTATATATACCGGAGAAGTATATACTGAGATTTATTTTATCTCGTTCTAAAATTGTTCATCGTGTATTACAAAAATGTTCATAGTATATTATAAAATTGTTCAATGTATATTAAAAAATGTTAATTGTGTATTTAAAATTTGTTCATCATATATAAAAAAATTGTTCAACGTATACTACAAAATGTTCAGTTGTGTACTTGAAAATTTTCCAGTGTTTCTTTAAAAAAAGTTCTCTGTATTTTAAAATTTGTTCAACGCATATTATAAAATATTTATTTAAAAAATATATTATTTTCCGCTGTCATTTCTACTTTAAGATAGGCTTCTGCAATTTTACCGTCGTAGGAAGCTAGCTCGGCTGGTTGGCTCGCTCGGATCAAGATTGAGGTCGGGAGTTCGATCCCAACTTGTTAAAATGCTTCGTTTTCGAATTTTTGCTCGACGCGTGCTTATTGGGCCGGTCCGTTTGCCGCGTCGATCGGGACGCTAACGGGCGGCATATAGGAGCTCTCGTATATACATACCATGCTAATAGTTGCGGCCTTTTTTTTTTGAGAAGAATAGTAGTTGTGGACTTGTGGCCTTGTATGCTAATAGTTGTGTGTTATGCCCAAGCCCAAAACAAGCCCATGTTTTATCTTTAGGCCAGCACCGTGAGTTGACCTAGCCTACCATCTCACCGTTGCGTTCAGATCGATTCTGCGCCGGCAGCAGCGCTAGTCGATCGCCAGACGCCACAGAGCGCCATGATAGCCCGTGTAGATCCTCCTGCCGTGGTACCGATCGATGCATCATGCCATCGAGTACACGAGCCCGGCGATCGCATAGTTTATTCCTCCAGCAACCGAGTCTGAAGGTATACCGCACAGTTATTTTTCTTGTAGATTTTATAACCTATAGTCTAATTAACGGGCTAACTTAGGACGCAACACAGTTGATTAATTTACAAATTAGATGTGTCTTCCTTGTTTCTACGGTTTGGCTAAAGCACATCTTGGTGTGCCCATCTAATTAAGTCCTATGTCATTGATTTTCGGGGAGATTCCTTCATCCGTGTGTTTTCTTTTTTCCCTTTTCTCTTCTTTTTATGTTTGATTGAGTCACTTAGTTGTGCAACAACTAGTGCAGACAGACCCCAAAAAATATAATTAGATTTGTCCTTCAGTTTTGGGAGATGGGAGATGACTTATGACATTATTTGCTACTTCTGAAAATAATAGCTACAGAGTTCACCCAGATGATATCACAATATTGATTGATGAGTTTGATAGTTGTAGAGCTAAATTTAATCCAATAGATAAATAAGAACTTTTGAGTTGAGACATCACCACGCAGTTATCTCAGCTCCCTCTTAATAATCTCCTTGTGATTTTAGATCTTGTTTTGATAAGTGAATTTTATATATACTAGCTCTAAGAAGTAGGTAGATTGTTCTTCATGAAACGCCGGTAGTACTAATGGTGAGTCCAGTCGAGAACTTGACATGATGTTTGGTTTGCTACTTCTTATGATTACACAGATGCACTTGCTATCAACATAGCATATGAATCTAGTATGTTCTTTGGATTTTTCTGCTTTGCTTGACTATTGATAACACTTGATAACACTGAGACCTAAATGACTTGGTTTAGGAGAAATGCTATAATTAGCAACTGGTAGCAGTGGCTTTCTAAAGCATTAGTGCGGCATGGTACGTGTTGCATCTTATTTTAGGGGCTATTAAATTAGGTATTACACTGTAGTCATTCGTGGTTGTTACATGTTTCTCCCTGATTTACTACAAAGAACATGGTATATGAGATATTGCAGCTAATTTAATGTTGTCACCCTTTCACCACGGTGAGGGCATGCGCAATGATAATTTTATTTTGTTCTAGTTGTGGTGCTAATTTGATTTGTGCTACTAGTTTATTGAAGTAGGACACCTGCATGTTTGTACATGCAGTTCAGCCTTAGGGAATTTTAAAATCACCCTGACTCGCAATCTGTAGGAGAGAAATTTGTAGTTGTTCTTGTTTTCTTTCAACGTGAAGGTATCTTATTGGTTTCTCTTGCATTGTTGCATGATATTGCTGTATGGCATTTTATTTATCCAAAATTCTAGTGGAAATTTGAACTAGTTCTCTTTAATGTGTATCATGAACTCTTTTGTGGGTTCTCTTTCGGTCCATTAAGTTTGGGGTTAGGTATCACCTAGTATGTTCCAGTAAATTAATGAATCTACCGGGTTCACAAGAGAAGATGATTTGGCTTGGTGTGATTAATTGGAGAATGGATCACTAGTAGTGAGTAGAAGGAAATGAAGCATCGGCGACGAAGGTGTCTGGCTGCGGAGCTGCAGATGGAAATTAATCTAGAGGAAATGGTAGATGGGGATTCCGTTAGAATGGGCTATCTTTATTGATTGATTAACGATAGTACAATGGACCAGAACAACTGGAATACCACCAACAAAGAAGATCCATGATAAAACCGGAAGTTACATCAATGTCCTTTCGATCTAATGTCTTATGTTTCTCCATGTCTTCGGTGATGAAACCACAAAAGATCAAACCCGCACAAGCCAGGCCAACCATATAGGTTTTGCACAGCCACATGAGTTGCCTAGCTCAAGTGGTGAGAACCTAATATGACCGAAAACCCCTTGCAAGGCAGGCTGCCAAACTGTTGCTCAGACATACAAATAGTAGAGAAGGCGCAAAGCCCAAATTAATGAGCATTGAGAATCACTAGCTCTACGAGGTAGATCGTGATGGCCACACTAGGGCGAGGATGGAGTTGGGAGACCACCATGGGGCCACCACCACCAAACACAAGCCTAACAAAGAAGGCACCTAAACGCCTTGACAAATAGGCTTACTGATGTATGGTAAGAGAGACAAAAAGAGGATGGGCGGAGTGCTCACATGGTCGATGGTTGAATGCACTCATGTACCTCTGGTGTCACCTGCCCACATAACTAGTTCTTTTGTATTCACATAATCCATAAATCTTCTACAAGATTGAATGAAATCAACATTCTTGTTACGATTAGAATTTGTTGCGAGTCACAACGTTCTGAACAGTATCTCTATCTTGCACAAACATGTACTGCGTCTTTCTGCTAGCATCCACGCCTAACCTCTATCACCATGGCAATCTATTTCAGTGCCTCTTGTGTAGTTATCTTCGTGTCATTGCTCAATATCAGTGGACACGACTCTTGTTGTTAGCTTTCTTTCTTCAGATTTAGGATTGTCGACCTTGACCTCTCGACCTCGCTACGCATTCTTTAGCTAGATCTCTAAAGGATCTTTTTAATTTGGCATGTCCATGGTTATTTGTTACTCCATCGAGTTTTTTGTTTGTCTTCAACTTCATCCAAAGCCACAAAAATCTTCAAAGTTTTTGTCTCCTTTAGCCAGTAATTTTCTTGGATTGTCACAACCCTTCCTTATTTGACCAATTGTATTGAATCATTTCCATTGCTTTCTTCCCTATGGTCCATCCTAATACGATCGAGCATGGTCCAACTCCAGTATCTTCTCTCGCCCATGACTTGTTTTCCCTGATGTTTTTGTTTCTCGACAAAGGGTGTTTTTATTAACTCATAGTGTAGCATTGAGTGATACAAACATAATGAACACGCACCCGACCTCTGCATAACTAAGATGCACACATCCACCACTACAGATGCACACAAGGATCACATTGGCAAAAAGAAAAGTCATATAAGACCGAATCTATGCCAAGGTGAAAGAAAGAAAAGAAAAAGTCTAAAGCGACCCAACAACGATCGACGATATATACAACGACCATCAACACCAACCATCTTTTGACAACATATTACTATGAGAAGGATTCTACAAAGGAAATGCCCTCATCAAAGAAATGACGTATAAGCATTCCCGTCGTCGGATCCATCATTGAAGGCCAGATCATGGGGTTTCACCCTGAAGATCAGGTCCAAGAAAACTGCAAGCAATGCCTTCAACAGGGTAATCACGCAAAAGCACCACCATTGCTAGGTATAACCAACCAAGGTTAGACCTAGGTTTTCCCCCAGAGCTCAAGACCGGGTACTGCAGAAGCACCACCCAATCGAAATCATCATGTGTTATCTCCTCCACTTTCCACGACCCCGACAACTGCATATGCGCATGGTCATGACGTGAGATGTCACGCAAGAGATGACCATGCCCACATGAGCATGCGGTCAAACCATGACAAGATCCGCTTGCCAAAACACAACACATACTTTGATGAGGGCAGAAGGTCACATGTACCGCCCAAATCCCAAGTTTGAGACGATTAGGCATACCAACACCATCCTCACAAGTGGCAGTAGATGATAGATTTATATGAGACATCACCACATGCCGCAACTACCATCGTCGTTGCATGTGGCAGCAGATTACACATGAACCTTGCTGGATCTCGAGGTCCAACCCTTTCGGTGACCATTTTTCGGCCGATGCCACATCGACGGAGGCAACGCTAGTTAGCCAAACATGACCGATAGTACCCAACAGCGCATCGGCCATATCGGGCCTGATGGCTGCGACATCTATTGCATGGCCACCGTCACATACCCTTTGGTACACGGGCGACGGTCGCGGCATATGTTGCATTGCCACCTCCTCATCCAACCATGCCATAACTCTGAGGAGGCGCTTTAGGAGCAGTGCTAGCCCCTGCTAGATGAACAGGCTCTCCAGATCGAGGACATGGTGGCTTTGTCGGCTCCCTTTCCTCCACCACTGGGGCGCGTGCGGCAAGACAACGCCATCGGGAATAGGAAGGCGTGATGTAGCCCCTGCCCAGCCACGAACTGATGCCGTTGTTGCATCACGTGCGCCATTACTGAGTCAAGCCGTCGCAAAGTACATCGCCAAGGGCTATTGGACGAAAACAGGAATGGAGCCCTGCCACCGTCGTCAGCTATGTGGGCAAGCCCGGCTGCCACTCCTGGCAGCAACGAGGAGAGGATGCTCAGGAAGACGGCCGCCTGAAAATATGGATCGGCTGGCCGCCCGTGTTATTCAGGCGGAGGATGCGCGGTTTTGGTTTGTTGACTTCCCTAACATTGCCCATTTGGCATTTATGTATACCCTTATAAGGAGTCCGCGACCATTGTCGCGGCTCAAAAATTATCGTCATTATGTTTCTACTTGCAGCCGCTATTGCCAATTTTAACTATTTCCATTATTTTTCATTAATCGGGCAACTCTTTCTTACACATTACATGTAGATGGTCATTTTGTCTAAATCCTTATAACGGTTCGATTGAGATGTGAACTTTCATTCGACCAACTATAAACATAGTTATGATGTGAAATTGGAATCGTTGTTGTGTCTGAACATTAAAAAGCTATTAGATACTTTCTGAAGACTTGGAGTAGCAAACTCTCGAGGTTTAAGACAAATAATGTTTGATCGCCAGTGTCACTTGTATTTTTGAGTTTAAGGAACCATGGCACAATTCAGTGCATCTTCATAGAAGTCTAAGTTGGACCTTCTACACAACCGATTAGTTAAGTTCATGAGACATTACATTTCAACGCACGCATCAATGGTGATTCTCGGAGGGGTATGCCACTGTATCCCCCTATCTAGCTGATGGCATCTATGTGAACTTCTATGTGACAATTTTGCCACACAAAGGGAATTACCTTAGGCCATGTAGGGGAGATGAATCAAGGAAGAGACATCATGCGAGCCATGTCATTGAGTAACCTCTTATATTGAGTTGACAACCTACATCCCAGAGGACTCACATATTGCAAGATCTATGGGAATCCTTGGGATTGAGCGTGTACTCGGTTTGCTCATTATCACATGGCCATATTTTCTGGATTGAAGATTTTTCCCATTTAACAATATCTTCATGGCGAACTTGCTAAGAGGCGTTTCCTATGTATGTAGAAGACCATATGCTTGAGAGGAAAACAATAAATGATGAAGTAAATTATCTCCCAAGCATACATTCTTCTCTTGACTTGTGCCTCGTCCTGTTCAAGGAACAACCAACAACTTCCTATGACATTTACCGCGCCATGTACGAAGATACATAATTCCTTGTGCTCATCAGTGATTTTGCCATCAAGTATTCTTAGGGCAAGTTGGAGGCCAGAAACAACAATATGGTGGCCATACCCACCCATGGATACCTTCGAGAACATCAAACCGCCTACAATATGTTATGATCATATAGGAGGGTGTGGTGGAAACATTCGCCACAATAAAGGAGCAACGGAACTCAACGTGTGATGTCTTGATGCCACCCTGCCGCCATCCCCCTCGGTGTTGGTGACCCACTACCACCCTTGCCCACATTATGTCATTTCATCCTATTTTTCTACCATTGGTGTCTCCACCAAAGAATAGGAAGTATGATGTAATTTCATGATTAATGTCTTCACACCTTAGGGTGTTATTCGTCATCGGAGGCGTGGAGCATGATCCATTCCTTGTAGCCTACAGGTACAAGTGCAGTGGATTTGATCGGATACTGCTCAGACCATGCCCTATACAACATTATTTTGTTGGATTTAGAAGGAGAGTGGATAGCACTAGTATGCAGATACAAATACAGATGATGTCGGAGCTAGACTTGGCAGGGTAGTGTACTGCCTCATTGTGATAATAGACACAAGTGAATGGGTAATACACATGCGGAGAGTATTTAAATGTCAGACAAAATCACAAGAGTAAAGGGCATATATAACAACTAGAAGCACATAATAAACTCTAGAAGGCTGTAAACTTTCACAAGTAAAACACTAGGAGGCAACCACACCATGCCATAAACAAGTAATATCCATATGACAAGTTTTTTTTTTTGGGCAACATATGACAAGTTTGTTATTCAAGTTCTATTGAAGTCAGATTATCCTATTTAAGAGGGTTGGTTAATCTTGCTAAAAGACTCCATAATCCTAGTACCGTCGCATATTAGGAATAATATATCTAGTGTGCCGGGTTCGAAATCGGAGCATATAGTGTCTAGATGTAAAAAATCTCATACCATGTCCTATTTATAAATTGGATTCTTAAATGGTCCAGTTCAGTAATTATCCAAATCACATTCCCCTCACATGTGGGTGACCACAATATCATCTCTTAGTTTTGTTGCCTTATGGGGCCACAGCCTATGGCCTCGTGGAAATAAAAGTTGCATATTTTTTCGCATGGTGCCAGAAGTTATGTTTAGGGATTTGATTTTTCCTCATGAAGCCGCAACTCGTCTCTCTCCTAATCTTTTTTCTCTCGGTCTTCTCTAGTCGAGTTCATCTTGATCTCTCATCACCATCCTCATCCCCTTGTTGTCGCTGCATCCCCATGTTCCTAGTCACATTCGCATTGCCTAGATTGACAATCATTGTCTGTCTCACTCTAATCAGGTTCACTCGGTTGCCGTTCGTCTCCATCGGGCCTGTTGGAAAGCCACTCTCGTGTGCCTTCGAGCGTCCACCCCACCCGTGTCCTTTTTGCCTGCCGACACACTCCCATCAATTGTAAGTGGGTCTACAAGGTTAAGACTGGTTGTGATGGTTCTCTTGAGTGCTACAAGGCTCGTCTTATTGCTCGGCTTTCATCATGAGCATGGTCATGCCTAAGACAAGGCATTTGCTCATGTTGCCCACATAAACATAGTTTGCACCCTTGTTGTGGCTTCTGTTTGACAATAGGTTGTCTCTCAACTTGATGTCAGGAATGCCTTTCCTAATTGTGAGTTATCTGAGGTCTACAAGGGCATCCCTTAACAAGTTATGTATAGAAAACCCACTAATCATCTATTCTATTCTTCTTTTAACATAACAACCAACTAAAAAATAGTGCGCTATTTTGGCCTTATAGCGTTGCTATAGCATATCGGGAAGGGCCACATTATGTTTTACCTAATTTGCTCGCTACGGTGCTAATTCGGCGCTAAACAAAAAAACGTTTTAGCATTTTAGCGTTCACACGAACCATCTGATATCGGCCCAACCCACTCTCACTCTCTCTCGTAGATGCAACAAATGCAACAGCCCATCGACCTAATCTAGCCAACTCGTGACCCTCATTCCCCATTTTCCACTAGTTCAATAGCTCGTGACCTAGGGCGGCGGTGGCGGCTCGTGACTCATGAGTGAAGGAGACGGCGGTGGTTTGTGAGCGGCAGCGGCTTCTCTTCCTCCCATCTCCAAGTAGCGGTGTCAGCCACATCTCCAACTCCAACAAGTCAGTGGCGCCACGCCGATGTCAGCCAAGCCGCCAGTGCTGGCAAGTCAGCCGGCAAGTGAGAGCATCCTCTCTTCATCCGGTATCCAAGTAGCAGTGTCGGCCTCATTCTATTTCCTCGCTCAAGTCCCCATCGTCATCATCCTCCTGCTACTCCTGTCGCCATGGTAGAGGAAGCTAGTCGCGCCGAACTTGCCGCCGCCTTGTTGCTCCTCGTCGGTTGCAATTTTTTCATTGAACAAAACATGTTGATTCTATGTTAGATCACCTATAGTGGAACTACAGTTTCCTATAATTATAAGTACTTGGTATCAACCTAATACTACATCTGTTGTGCTTGATGGTATCTTATCTATGCGTGTCCACTTGTTCTTCTCTTGTATTACTAATTTACTACTGTTTGTCCTCTGCAAGCCCAAACTACTTCTGAATCTGGGTATGAAAGGAATGTGCATGTTTATGTCATGGAATTGGACCTTGTGCATGTATTTTTCCTGGAAAAATGTAGTTGCTGAAATCCTTTATTTCTGGATATATTTGGCATTTCTTTTTGCAAAATGCCATTTTCAAATATAGCATGCTATTAGCGCGCTATAACTTGTGTAGCATCTGGAGAAGGGCGAAGCTATATTTCATTGTGTGCTATTTTTTGCGGGTATCGTGCTATTTTTTTCATTGATGACAACTCTCACATGGCTGCAAATATTTCTGATCAGTTCATATGCATTTTACCCAATTGCTAGCAAATGACGCCTTTCCTTTATTAAGCATTTCAATATCATATACAGCCTATAAGATTAGGCGAGCATTTGTGAAACTGCTTAGTGATGGATTCTGACCTGACATCAAGTGTAGGTTAGAGTGCACTGCTGTTATGTTTTTAGTCCTTTCCTATTTTGGTTGAGTTATTCCATACATATTGCAGGGATAGTCTCCTTTGGAGACTGGGCCATGGTCACGTGTCAGATTGCTTGGTTCTTGTATTTTGAAAAGATATATTTCACACTAAATTTATAGAAAACGAATGTCGGTCAGAAAGTAACGTTCTATGCTTTCGATCATCAACCCTCATGTATGCCCTTTTTTCTACTTCTATTCTACTTATTTTAATATCACATTTAGATCCACATAAATACAAATGCTCATGTACTTACAGAAATCATTCAACCAGGTGTCCCTACACCAAATTGTTCTACTTTATTGGTTATATGTACAGCCATTTCTTGTAAGATATACATGCTGGATCAGTGACGTGGAATTTGTTAAAAGTACATAAAGTACCTACAGTGATTATTATCAAGACTTGGCCGTATATATGTGCCACCGTTCTGTACAATGTTTAGTTATCTTGATGATTGTTGTTCTGTACCTTTAGTGATTATTATGGCGTTGAATTTTCTCTATTGAGTTGTCTTTGCATATCAGTGTGTTAAGAAGTTTACAACCATAACAGTTGAATAGGTTGCGCTCCATTAATTCTCAGTAGTACTGTAAACTAAATTGTAGAACAATCAAATCATTAATATCCTTCCATTGTTTTAGGCTACTTTTATGTGCTATGCTGAAGAGAATAAGCGTTGAAAGCATGCTTGCATTTTCTATAGCTGGTTCATTGTGTTACAGAGCAGTGCTTTCATTACTCTACGTGATGCTCGCTGTTTTATTGTCACGTGGTTATTGTTTTGACTACTCTTGAAAGATCTGTTTGAAGAAAAACAAACTTCCGATTTCTTGAAATTCTGTTTATTGCAAAAAAAAACTTGTGGCAACTATTTTGCGATAAAATTTATAAATGGACTGTTTTTGGGTGCTCTGGAATAACAATATTAGAAATGTAATAGGAAGTTTTCTAATAACCTTTGTTGTACAGACATTATCATCAGAAGAGTTAATATTTTCTTTTGATCCTCGCAGAGTAAGTGTTGTTGATGGAGCTCATTTGACTGAATTGGCTACTCCACATTTTGAGGGGCTGCAGTTGAATAATATAACTCGTTTTGGTAAGGATATTAGAGCAATCATATGTACTGCAAGAGAGATGTATTTGCCTTTTGTTGTAGATTTTCACACCTTTTAATCTTTTATGCACTGTAACTTTTTAGATAACAATTTGCTGTGCTAACACCATGAAGATAAACTTCTGCTTGCCCCATGTTCAGTGCATGTGTGGCCACTAAGGCGTATTATGTGTTTATCCATAAAGGGCAATTTAATTCCAGTTCCAAAAAAACTATGGGTCATGCTACCGTTTTGATGCTATAGTTGACTGGTCTCTAATGTAACTATTGACCATCATTTGTGGTGCGTCTTATAATAATCTACTTCTGGCTATCATGTTGCAGATGGGAATCACTTTATGCCAGCATTTAGTCTTCCTCATTGTTTTAGCATGAGACAACAATTTCCTCCTGTGGATCAAAGTTTCATTGCTGATGGAAACATAGACCAGAGGTCAAATCATAAACGCGGCAGGAGAAGAGATTTTCCACAAAAATCAGCATTTCGCAAGTTTTCTGAGAAGCACAAGTTTGGAAGTTCCAGCACTTTTACGGAGCCATCATTTTTTACGAAAGCAAAAACCCCGAGTCCTGCAGAAGAAAGAAATCCACCAAAGCCTCCAAAATTTCTTGCGGAAAATTGCAACCGTCAACAACATCATCATAGTGTGAGTATCTCATTACCTGTTTCAGATTCTGTTTCTTCATCCTGTGCCCATTTTAGATGTTATTGTTTCCTACTGGTATAGCCTTTGTTTTTTATATTGCAGTTCTCTTATCTTACGTTCACTTTGGTGCTGATTTTGATAACACTGCTTTGTTGTGTTGTTACTCTAGGTTGGCCTACCTGTTCAATATCAAGATTTCTTCATAACTAACTTGGGAGATATCGATAAACATGCAAGCTACCACAATTGCCACCAGATATGGCCGGTGGGTTTTACATCTTACTGGCATGATAGAGTCACTGGTTCACTGTTTGAGTGTGAGGTGTGTGATGGAGGGAGTTTTGCGCCTTTGTTTAAGGTCAAAAGGTTACCATGTTCAGTGTTCCCCCTTCCAGAAGCCTCGACCATTCTCTCTCAGAATGGTGCAAGAAAGGCCGCTGAAACAAAGGAAAGTAGCAGTTTTATTGGAGATACTGATAATGATATGGATGATGATATTTATATGATGGTGGATAATCCCTCTGAGACCAGTCAAGATTTCTTATCAATTTTTACCAGTGATACGGAGGATCAAAGGACTTCTTCATGTTGCAATGATGTACAGAGCTCAAATATGATGTCACAAATACTACCATCATATTCTGAGAATGTTCCACCAGGTAAAGAAGCCAATATTAATGACCAAATTGGTGAGTTTACATTTGAGGGAACATCGCCCTCTTCAGTATGGGGGATGATTTCTTTTGCTATGGTGGAAGCATGTGAAAAAATGTATAAGGAACATGGGCATCTGGTATTCTCATGCACACACGGCAGCGAAAATCATTTATTAAACAAGGGGAGGGGATGTCAGAACTTTGATGGTCCTTACGCTCCCTTAACTAGATTTTGCTCATCCAATGGCCCCAGTATACCACGAGTTACAGAAAAGAAGAATGATGTGGAACCTACTTATACATTACTGAAGAATTGGTTATGCCATGATAGAATTGGGCTTGATTTGGAATTTGTTCAAGAAATTGTGGAGTCTCTTCCTAGATCCAGGTCTTGCATAAACTACCAGTTCTTGTGCAATAGGGCAGAATTTCGTTCTTCTGTAACAGTTGCAAGTGGTTTACTTTTATCTGTGCATAAACATGGTCAAAGTAATGTAGATACACCATATGGTAGACATGGTGGGGTGACTGGGCTACACGATCCTGCTCAGCCCAGCGGTTCTAGCATCCGCAAGCTACCTCCGGGGCGTCCTATTAGCCATAAGCTTCAACCAGAATCGGCGGCAGATGTTTTCCAGGTAGCTCTTTACATATCTTTCACTGTTTCTACTATTTGAGAAACACATCTTTACAAAGTTGTGCATTTCATTTTTATTCTTGCATCCATCTTATTGAAAATTTCTTGCAGATATGGGAGTTCTTGGGGCGCTTTGCTGAAATCATTGATCTCAAAGAAGTGCCTTCATATGAACAATTAGAAGATGAACTTGCTGACCCATGGCCAATTTGTGCAAGTGAGAAAGAAACACTGTCAATGGGCATTCAGGAATGTAGGGATTACTCTTCACCAATGAATTCCCCTGCAAATGCTTCTACATCACATTCAAATAGTGAATCTGGTCTCTCTAATAATGAAGAGATTGTGTCTGTATTTATTCCTGTTGAAACTTCCTCTATGAAGGAAGCTCGTCTAGATAAATTGGCTGCCCAGACACTTGGGAGGTGCACTGGTACAATATTGCCCGGCGTTCATCTTGCACTCATTAAGGTTCTTTTTGGTGAGGTATTATCAAAGCTGAACATTGACCCCAAAGAATCAAAAGCCAGGCGTGGAAGAAAGAAGGACACTGAGAGCCTTATTTCAACAAAGAAATTTAACTTTGATATGCTAACTGCTAACAAGTTGACTTGGCCAGAGTTGGCTAAAAGGTATATGTTAGCTATTTCTTCCATAAATGGGTGCATGGATGTGTCTGATATTTCCAGTCGAGAAAGGGTGAAGTTATTCCGCTGCCTACACGGTGATGGTGGCATCCTGTGCGGAGCAGTACCTGGGGTTGCCGGCATGGAGAAGGATGCCCTGGTAAGCATTTTATTTCAACAATTAGCTGAACCTTGTGATTCATTTGGATCATTCCTTCCTTTCCTTCTTCAATCAGACATGAGTTGTCTTTAGCTTGCTGTATGCTATGGTTATTTGCTATCTGTTTTCAGATTTTTCTTTTAACTTTTTATTTATTTTTATTAATATTTGCTTTGATTGCAACCCTGTACAATTATTTTATACACATTAACTCTACATAATAGTATGTTTCTATGTTGTTTCCATGAGGGACATAACACATATCCCTGTTTTATCCTGCTTAGGAAAAAAACCTTGGTTTTTTGGGTTACCTGTCACCATCAGTATTGCTTTCTGTTTTTTAGGGTAAAACAACAGGGAATGCCATCACTCTGTATTTATATGTATTTCGTAGTAATAATAAAAAGAGGTATGTACAAGCCTAGCAAGGCGAGTATATATAATCAGTTACGAGACTCTGCCCATTTGTTTTTTTCTATGATATTTTTCAGAGCTTTTCCACCTGTTTGCAGGAATTTTGTTGTTAAATATTATCTGTGGAGAAAAGATTCTTGGTTTTGCTTATTTGGCTAGAGATATCTTGACTACATTGATTCCTTGTCCAGCTGTGTGATATTTTGATAGTATCGAATATAATTTATAAGGATGTTGTGTTACGTTCCTTGTATGATTTATCTATAGTGTTTTGTTCACCCACTAAGAGATATTATAAATTTCCCATGTTCTTATTTTAGATGATGGTAAAATTTATGTTTATTTTTGCTGCACTGTAATTATTGTCTTGTACTTTCAGCTGCTTCTGGAGGCAGAGAATTTGATATGCAGTTCTCTATCAAGTGAAGGAAACAAGGTTTATATGATGGATTACAAGTATTCTGCTGAGGTGCCTATTGCTGATAACAGAACATTGCCAGATTGGGCAGAAGCACTAGAGCCTGTGAGAAAATTACCGACAAATGTGGGAACGAGAATTAGAAATTGTGTCTATCAAGCTTTGGACCGAAAACCACCAGAATGGGCAAGGAAAATTTTGGAACATTCGATATGTAAAGGGGTCTACAAGGCTAATGCATCTGGACGAACCAAGGTTAGTAATGCTCTTGCAGGCTGCAGTCATTGTATTATTGCTGTTCCAGACTGTGTTTAATTTCCTTTTTCTGGCTTTGACCTGCTCTCAGGCCCTTATAAAAACCTTTTCATTGATAGATCGAGCTGCAATGCTTATGGTGTTTTTCTCTTAAAAAGTAACGAGTAGCAAAAATAAAAGTATGAGTTTGTATTAGTTTATGTTTTAGTACCGTTTGTTGTGTGGGTTGCAGTCTACTTCCTCCGTTCCTAAATATAAGTCTTTCTAGAGATTACACCATATATCACATACGGATGTATATAGATGCATTTTAGTGTAGATTCACTCATTTTGCTCCGTATGTGGTCCATAGTGTAATCTCTCCAAAGACTTATATTTAGGAACGGAGGTAGTAGATTACAGCTCCTCATGTATTTTTCCCTTGGCCGTCAATACAAATGCATAAATTCCGTTTTCTAGTTCCCCTAACACTTCTTTTGTTTTACTGTTTTATGTGATGAAGTACTGTATCCCTTTAAAAGGATGACAGGAATGGTTGTCGAATTTTGTTTGAAACCTTGGAAACCAGTCAGATGATGTATTTTGTATTTACATGTTTTTGTTTATTTAGCCTGAGCAGGAAACTTCGGTTAACATGAACTTTCTGTCAGCATCGCAGTTTAACCAAAGTTTTACTATATATATAGCTGCCAGAAGAGAAGTCAGTGCATAGCTCGCTGCCTTATTAGACTTATTCATTGCCATGATACTTTTCTCTATCTTTTATTTTGAGGACCCTTGTGACTAGGGGACTTTGGAAAATACAGTAAACGTTTTTTTTTCTTGTTGCAGAAAGCTGTTTTATCTGTGTTGTCAGAGGCATGCCGTGCAATAGTGCCACAAAAGCCTGAAAACCCAAGAAATGGAAGGAAAACTATTTCCATCTCAGAGATTATCTTGAAGAAGTGTCGTGTTGCCCTGCGCCATGCCATTTCCTCAGATGAATATAAGCTTTTTGGGGATCTGCTTGGAACTATTGTAGTGAACTCTAATGAGTATGAGGATGAGGGCATCCTTGGGTTTTCTGGTATGGTGCCACGCCCTTTGGACTTCCGCACAATTGATATAAGGTTGGCTATGGGAGCTTACTGTGGATCCTGGGAGACTTTTTTTGAGGATGTGCAAGAGGTACATTTTTCTTTAACAGCCTTTTTTGTATTATACTATGGTCTGGTCATACGCATGGGATATTTTCTCAGATTTTCCATGGATGACTTCATGTGCCTGCAAATACTCCTGCACAAGCTAACTGTTAACTTGGTTTTCTAGTTTCAGCACACTGTCTGTTAGCTTGTGCACAAACTACAAAATTTGCTGATCTGTTATGTTTACCTGCAGGTAATCCGTAATCTGTATGCTGCATGTGCCGTTCGAACGGATATAGTGGAAATGGTTGCAGAATTCTCTAAGAGTTTTGAATTGTATAAGACAGAGGTTTGTTATCCCTCTCTGTATGGTAGTTTACTGCTTCGAACACCTACTTTTCAACTGGTTAAAGGACATTTTTAGCAAATTGTGTCTTTTGATTGCAGAACATGCTCTGTGTTTCCTTGTTGTTTGATCAAGATAATATTGCAAATAGAAAAAGAAATGGGTCACTCAGTTAGCTTTGTACCATCTCATTGGGATTATCTATGCTGATTTGAGCATATATTAGCTTACTGTTAAATTTACTGTTTACTAAGTTATATTATTTCCAAGGATTTTAGTAAACCTTTTGGCTTTCTGTTCTTTTTACATGGCTGGTGCAGGTGCTTGACCTTGTTCAGAGATTTGATAGTTACCTCTCTAATGAGAATACTGGTTCAGAAATCCATGAGGAGCTACATGACATTGTGACTGCAGCGACCAAATTACCTAAAGCTCCATGGGAGGTGGGTATTTGCAAAGTATGTGGCATTGATAGAGATGATCACATTGTTCTCTTGTGTGATGGCTGCGACGCGGAGTACCATACTTATTGCCTGAGTCCACCACTAACTCGTATACCACGAGGAAACTGGTTCTGCCCATCGTGCAAGTTAAAGCCAGAGAGATCACATCTTGACCAGGGTGCTCAGGATTTTAAACGACAGCGAAAAGGAGCAGAGTCTCATGTATTTCACGGCAAACCATCATGCATGTCAGCTCAAAAGAAATCACATCTTGACCAGGGTATTCAGGATTTGAAACCACAACGGAAAGGACCCTATCATGACATGCTTATTAACTTAGCTGCAACAGTGGCACAAAAGGAGTACTGGGAGCTTAGCACACAAGAGGTATGGTTTTCTCTTCTATGTTTCAAGTAGATATCTCTACTATTTACTGTTTGGAAGTTTTAGTTCTTTGTGTATTGCACATTTCGCTATATTCCTTTATATGATTTTACTTGACCTAATAATTTCTCTGTTGATTTTCATAGTGGACAAAGTGACAACCTACATTGTCTAACATTTATCTTCAAAATGCAGAGAATCGATATGCTGAAATTTCTTTGTGATGAAATGCTCAACACAGTCCTGATAAGAGAACATATACAAAAATGTCCAGATAAGTTCAATGATCTCCAGAAGAAGTTTTATGCTTTGAATTTTGAATTGAAGCATCTGAAAGATAAGGAGGAAATGAGGACTTCATATGGTGAAATGGATACTTTATCTGACCAGATTTCAAAAGTGCAGGAGTCAGTTGGCACAGTAGAGTCAGAGCTTAATATGGCAACCCTGAGAAGAGATTTTCTGGGAAAGGATTCGTTGGGTCGACTGTACTGGGTGTTAGGACGATCTGGTAAACGTCCTTTACTGGTCGTTGATGGAAGCATGCTGATAAGCAAGGAGAGGGACCCACCATCTACTTCTGATTGTAAAGGATGGAATTCTGCATCTGTTGTCATTTATGAATCGGATGAAGAAATCCATAGCCTTGTTGACTGGCTAAGGGAATACGATCCATGGGAGAAGGAGCTGAAACGTGGTATCCAGCAGTACTGGCAGCGGCAGCGGCATCTTCATCACCTGGGTAATTTTGTTCTCAGTGATCCTCCAGTATCATCCCAGGGGTCGTCGAACAGCAGCGAGCAGCAGCTTATGGAACTTCCCAGTACCAAGGCTGCAGCAATTTTGGGGAAAACATGCCGCTGCGACTGCTTAGAGCCTATATGGCCTGCTCAACACCACTGCACAGCATGTCACGAGACTTACTTCACATCAACGGAGTATGAAGATCATGCTGGAAAGTGCAATGGACATGTGAACAAGGACAAGGATTCTGTTCATCCTAGCTCCACCTCTGAGTCTGACTCCACAAAACCGATGAAGTCATGCCCATATGGCTTTGAAGTGATTTGCAGAAAATTTTCCACCAATGATTCAAGCAAGGAGATAGTGAAGGATATTGGACTTATTGGATCAAACGGAGTTCCGTCTTTTGTCCCTTCACGTGCAGCTTTTATTGATCCTCCAGTCATTCTGAATAAAAACAAAAAGCAAGATGACATCCCAAATGATGATTGTGTTTCCAGCTCCTTAGAGGAATGCCAGGCAATGTCTGTACAAAAGCTAGGGAAGGAGGGGTCCAATTCTGCTCAAGATTGTCCTGCAGCTAGTACTTCCTGTGATGAAAATGTGTCAAAAACTAAGGAGCCAGCCCCTGATACTGACACTACTTCCTGTGAGGAAGCAGCATCTTCTGCAACAGACAAGCCAACAAGATTGCTGGCTGTTAACGGTGGCTTGGTTCCGGAGTCATCATTGAGACCTGTTACAGGAAGAAACTCCCATATCCTAAAGCAGCAAAAGATCCATTTGCTTGATATAGAAGCAGCGTTGCCTGAGGAAGCTTTCAGAGCCTCAAAGTCTCAACAAATGAGAAGGCGTTCATGGCGTTTTTTTGTGAAGCGTGCAGAATCAATATCCGAGGTGACTTCATCATCTATTTGTTCACCTTAATTTGTGCCACACACAAAAAAGTGTTTATTATTTTTGTGCCTGTCCATTATATTAAAATCTCTCTAACATCATCATCTACATACAAAATAAATGCTTGAGAGGGCTGTTATTAGCCACTGTACTGATTAATCGTATCTATTCTGTGCCTCTTCCAGATGGTACTGGCGACCAGCATGTTGGAGAGAGTGATAAGATCCGAGTTCTTGAAGAATGATTGGTGGTACTGGTCCTCCTTCACAGTAGCTGTCAAGACCTCAACTGTATCCTCACTCGCTTTCAGGATCTACACTCTCGACGACTGTATCATGTACACCAAGGAGCCTAGCACCGTGCCGCCGGCTGACAGTACAAAAGTTGTGAACAAAGGGAGGAAGGGGAAAGAGCCAGAACCGTCAGCGTCGTAATTTGCGCCGCTCGATTTATTGTATACCCCAAACTTAGATGTTCCGCCGACAGTTCAACAATAATATGACGCTGTGGTGACAGAGATGGTACTATAGGCAGAGTTTGGTTATTATGTGGTCCCTTGAGGCTTTAGACTTAGAGCTAGCTTTGATTCTGGTGTTCCTGCAAGGGTGCAAGTGCAACCTTGACAGTTCATCTTAATACAAGTCATATTTATCAGACTATATAGTTGTGCGCCTTAGATATGTTTGGGCCAGCAAAGAAGGAAAATGTGTTGTTTGAGGATGGCAGCGGCAAAGAGCTGGAGTTTAATTTTTCCGCCGGGAGCAGCTGCATGAGTGTGCTAGTTTTTCCATTCGGCCTAACCTGTTGTTGCTTTCAGGGTCAGGGATACAGATCATTTATGTTAGGTCATCGTTCATCACCTCACTGGTGAATTTGCCATGAAGGACATGAGGTTTTTTTTTAGAGAGATTCTTTGGCATTCGTGTCACGCGCACCGCAGGTTGCTTCTTCCTTTCCCAACAGCAGTACGCCAAAGACTTGCTTGACCGTGCTGGCATTGACACCTGCAAATCCTCCCCCACGCCAATTGACACCAATGGCAAGCTCCAGCGGGCTGATGGGCCGCGCGTCGACGATTCCTCCACCTACCGCAGCCTCGCCGGGGCGCTGCGGGCGAGTTCCCTTTTTAAGCTAACCACGTGCTTTATTCGTTTATCAAAATTTGAGAGCATACAATTGGGGAAAAAGCTTGGGAACAGCCGGGGGCATCCGCTGCCTCCAATGCGTGATGCGTGTCCCAAGCCAAGTGTCGCCCGCGCACCGCACTATTCTCCCTTATCTCGCTGGCCACTACATCTTTGTTGTAATATTTTCCGTAACATCACCTATGTTGAAAAAAGTAAAGGTAAAAAAATCTGCAACAAGTTCTCTATTGCAAAAAAAATGCAACAAGACCTCTGCTACAAAAAAAAAATTATACAACAAGACTGCGTGTTGCAGAAGTGAGGACAACGCTCAGACACAAGATTACTTAGGATCTGACGGCTTGCAGCCTGGCAGATTTTAAAATGATCCGCCGACAACGCATAGCACGTCCCATATAAATTGATATCAGGACCATGTATACACTGGCGAGGGCCACGGGCGGCGCGGACTATGGGTGTCCGCCCCTGCCGTGGCCTCGGTGGTGGTGGTGGAGGCGCAGCGGCCGTGGCAGATGGGTGTGTCGGTTGGGATCCAGGCATCATGTCGGCTGGACGATGACAGCAGGGCAAATGGGCTCTGAGTATTCTTGCCGTTCAGCGACAATCCTTGGGTCCCCCTTGCCAGTGGCGGGGTTTTGCGTCGGTGGCCTTGCGCAGTTCTGCGTCAGGCGCTGAGGTGGCGCGGCACAGGGGTGTGACCGGTAGGGAGGCTGGCTGGAGGGATGGGTGGCGCCGACGTGCTCGGGCCCCCGTCACTGGCACAGGGGTGTGCCGGTCCGGATGCGTCCGCTCCCCCGCCTCCCCCATTCCCCGGCCGTGTGTTGGTTGTCGCAGCTCCGACGATGTTCAAGGCAGGATGTATGCTGTGGTTGTCGGTCGGTGGTGTTCCTTCGGTGCAAAGTTGATCTCTTTGGATGGTCTTGGGGGTCTCTGGATGTTGGGCGGCGGCCCTGGTGGCGGGAGGCGAGGCGTTCGGGGGCGGAACCTGCCTCTTAGGTGCGGGCGGGCAGCCATGGTTTTGAGGGGGACGTGGCTGCAGGTGGTTGGCGGAGTAGGGGTGTGTTGGAGGGGTATGAGTGTCGGGGTTCATCCCTTGCACAGTTCATATCTGGCCGTTGGTGGCGGCGTCCGTGGACGTCGTATTTTTCTTGAAGGCTCCGTCGCGGTGCTCCTGCCGCCCTTGCGTCGCTCCGGGTGAAAACTCGATCTGCGGATGGGACGGTGGCGGCTATCCGTGATCGTACCCTTCTGGGAGGCACCGTCTTGGAGCCTTTACTTCGTCATTGTCCATCTCACCCCTGCTCGGTGGCTCCAAGTGGTTCTTCGTAGCTCATATTTAGTTTGCTTGGTTGCCCGACACCTTTGTATCTAGCCTTGGGTGTGTTTGTGGTGGCGTGTGTTTGTTCGGCTCGCTCGGATGTATGTGGTGATGGTTGCTTTATAATCGTGGGGGAACCCTTTTTCGACAGTGAATCTCAGAAGCAATAGTCGTCTGAATTTCGCGAATGATATGGCCAAGTTTTCAACCATTGCCATCCTTGATGTTTATTACCACTTCCTTGCAGTCTGAGGCAATTACCGCCTGGTTTAGTCCCGGATCTGAAGCTAGTGCATGCCAAAGCTTTAAGGCAAGCCAGTGCTTTCAAGGACAGCTGGTTCGATCGGTAATGCCTAGGAACACACGAGCAGAGGCGTCCAGATAGATTGGTTTGGATTCCCAACTAGTCGCCAAAGGAAGATCTTCACCTTTGAAGGAACCTCTATCTTCACCTTTGAAGTTCTTCTTGGCCACTAGAAGAATCACCGCGACCTTCTAACCTAGCCTCTCGACGAAGTTTAGTTGATACAAGCAGTATAATACCCGGGCAATCCCAGCGGCTGCCAGGGTCATGGCAACGGAATCCTTCTGTGAAAACCCATACATGTTCACAATGGATGTATAAAATGGGCGAATAGCTCCCATGCGACGTTGTTGGTGTGAACTGTCTCTGATGCGACGTAGTTGGTTGTAATAGTTCGCATGCGACATCTGCGTTGGAAAAAATAGCTCCCATGCGACACTGCTGCCTAATCCAAAGACACATGTTTAAAACTCGAATCAGGTGAGCGGGACCCACAGCATGGGACCCACTAACTTATCCAACTCAGCATTGGTCAGGTGAGCGGGACCCACAGCCTGGGATCCACTAACTTATCCAGGTCAGCATAGGTACAAGAGGACACCGAGCCATGCAGCACCCGAGCCCATCCTCCCCCCCTCCCCGACGGGCGCCCCTCCCCGACCGTTGTTGTTCTTCTTCTCCGGCGACGACGGGCAGCAACGCCGTTCCGAGCCGCAACCTGGCAATGTCGAGCTCCGCTTCAGCCTCCCGCCGCTCATGGCCGCGCTATGGCGCAGTGCCCATGACAAGGTGCCCTGCATGCCCACGTATCGCACCCCTGAAGCGGCTAGTCACAACGACCGACAAGAATGGCAACCTTGGGCGGGAATTCGTGAAATGCGAGAGCAAACCAGAGCAGGGAAAGGTGAGATTTTACTTCTCAATATGCCAATTTTGGTTTTTGTCTCCCAATTTCAAATTTGCCCATTTTTCCCCATTGGATTTGGGATTTAGGGTTCATCTTTCCTATTTCAGAAATTGAAGCAATGCACCCATTTTGAGTGGCTAGATGAGTACATAGAGCGGATTCAACTGGAGGGTGCATCAGGGGAGCTCGATTTACCGTTGGAGGCGGAGAAGTTGGGCAAGTTTGGATCGGGCGCATCTGGATCTGGCAATTCCATTGGGGGCGCCCGCCCTTCCATGGGTGATACTGTGGGGGATGCAAGAGTGACGGCAGAGCTGAAGAAGCTGAACAAGCAGATGAAGAAACTCATCGAATTGCAGAAGCAGGGCAATTTGAGGGCCGGACTTTTTTATGTTTGTGTAATTGCTCTCGCATTTGTTTATGTGATGATAATTAGTCGTAAGTGAATAGATTGGGCATCATTTGTAATCGTAATGATATGTACATTTGAATAAAAGTGTTGCGCTGTACGAATTCGGCATGTCTTCTCCACTCTGTTTCGTTTTTCAGTTCTTCAGTTCGTCATCAGTTTCAGTTTCAATTTCAGTGGTAGAGGGAGAAAAGGAAAAAAAATGTTCGTCCACAGTTGCCCGAAAAGGCCAGGCCCATATAGAAGTTAGGCAGGGCCAAATAGAACATATCCAGGCCCATTGATAAAAGAAGTGTAGCTAGTGCAAAAAAAAGTGCAAACGGTCATTGATATCGATATATCTTTTCGCCTTTAGGTTATTTCACAAATGTTAAGTTTCCTGCCTTCACCTTTTTTTAGATAACTCATCTGATAATTATTGGAGCTATTTTTATGCATAAGCTATCGTGTCCGATTGTAGGGTCTCGTGTTGTTTCGGCTAAAACAAAACGTTGGTTCTAGTTAGCAGTCTAACTTGCAGTCTTTGTGAACCAAAAAAGTTGCAATTGTTTGATTCTAGTTTATTTCAACCAAGCACCATTTTTATTTTTTTTTTGATTTGTGCTATGGTGTTTTCAGAGTTTTTACTCGTGTGTTTCAACCGAAAAAGGTTGTGCCACTTTCAAAAAAAGAAGACATATAGTGTGCCCCTAGTAGCATCTCCTTACAACATAGAGGGGCATCCCCTTACAACATATAGTGCATAAAACATAAAAGGAAGATAATTAACTAGACACATGCTAACAACAACTTATATGATTGGATCATGTTTTAGTGCATTTTTTAGTTCACATGGACACATAAATAAAATGCAATGGAGAAACTTTGAAAACCCCATAGCACAAACCAAAAAAAAAGATAGCACTAGCCCGAAAAAACATTAATAGATAGCACGATAGAGGGGCATCGGGTACCCTAGTAGAATAGATAGATAGAACATATAGAGGGGCATCCCCTTACAACATATAGTTCATAAAACATAAATCTAGATAGATAGAAGACACGGGCACACATGCCCGAACCAACACAAACACAAGCTAGATAGATAGAAAGACTCGCACTCGAACAACTCCTTGGTGATGATGTTGTAGGTCGTGAACGCGATAAACTCGCATCCACACCAGAACACCTGGCCGAGGAGGTGGTGAGCGTCGTGGGGGTTGGTGAAGGTGACGTGGAGGCCGATGACGAGGCCGTTGGCGTTGCCATCGTACTGCTCGTGGAGGTGGAACATGGGCGGAGTGCCCGGAGGGAGGTGGAGGTAGCCGGCTTGGAGGAAGAAGCGAGCCAACTCTCTAGGGCCCCTCCACCTTGAGATGGCCCACACCCTCAAGCTATTCTCGACGATGACTCCGGCCGGGTACTCCCTCTCCGACACGGTGCGAGGGCGACGGTAGGTAGGGCCGTTGAACTGCATGGTGGCTCGAGTGGTGGATTTGGCTCGAAAAGACGAAGCAGAGGAGGCTTGAGAGATGGGGGAGATGAGTGTGAGAGGGATGAGGAAATGGTGCCCTTTTATAGCCGCGTTGCAGCCGTGGTCAATGTGTACACGGTGCCTTCTCGATCGTTTTCTCTTCTCCGTTCGTACTGGCATAGAGTAATTGCGGGCATTAATTCAAAAACGGCGGGCAGAGCATCCAAAGAGGCACCGGCGGCACAGGCGAGATGCATCGTTTCATGCACTTGCATCGGCGGTGACGCCGCGTGGGAAACATGCCCGTTCATCCGCGCGTGACACTGAAAAAGGAGCTGCACCACCGACACGTCCGTCCCGTGTCTCAGGTTCAAACATGCATTTGTTAAAATAGCTAGGATGCGACATACCTATACGCTGCGCCCCTGCCGTGCTTTACTGCGTCGATGCGTGCATGCAAGCCCGCACCCCTGCCGTGCTTTAATGCGTCGATGCGTGCATGGGACAGAATAGCTAGGCTGCGACGTTGCATGGCATGCATGGGACAGGGACGGCCCACATGTCATTGACCCTCTCGCATGCAGCCCATCACCCCTCTCGACGGCAGTGCGCATGCACGCCAGGATCTGCCGGGCCCGATCCGCTCAGCCCAACGGTCACTGAGATGCTCCCCCGCTCAACGTTATCTATTCGTTAGAGAGAAAAAATGGTGGCCAATCAGATTGGAGAATCAGGGCTCCCACGGATCGCCCCTCCGGAATCCTTCTAGAAGGCCTATCCGGCGGCCACAGTTTGGCGTTAGGGTTAGATCGACGGTGGACGTTTGGCGCTAGGGTTACATGGGTTTTGGAGGCAGTCAACGGGGTTTTGAAAGGTTTGACCGAACATTCAAATGTGTATAACTAATTCAAAAAAAAATCTAAAAAATGAAAAACCTGCGCATGTAGTATTTTTATGTTACATAGTTACGATATAAAATGATAAACTTGATCTAATGATATTTGCATGAAAAAACCTTCACAAATTGGACTATCTCGACTGAGGTTGCATAGAGTACAAAGGAGTGAGAAGAGGGTTTGAGGTTTTGTAAATGCAAAAAGATCAAAAATCTCACCTTAGCTTCATTTTGGAGTGACTAAGGAGGATCTGAAGTTATTTTTTCATTTTTAAAATTTTAAACTTGTTTTATTGCTGACTTTGTATTAAAGGGTGTTTTTTCAAAAATAAATTAAATAATATGAATACTTATTCAAAAAAAGGTGAGACTTCGTATTGATCCTATATAGGTATAATATTGGGTGATTTTGAGAAGGTCGAAAAAAACTTGCTTAGAAATGGGGCCGTTTTCCCTTACTTTGGAGCCTGTTTGGACAACATTTTCAGTGACTATGAGTTGTACTTCACAAAAAGGGTTGGATTTATGAACTAAAGTGCATAGTAGTACATAAAACAATGCAAGATCAGAGAACAAACAAATGAGCCCCAAATATATTGGAGATAGGTTCACATTTGAATCTCGGTTCAAATTTGAATTTTATTTCAAGTCAAATCAACATCATAGCACATAAGTTTTCACATGAAAGAACATAAGTTTTCACAGCAAATGACAACAAACTTAAGTTTTCACATCAAATATGAATGATTTCGACTCTATTTCTTTTGCTTCTTTCTACCACCCGATTTCTTCTCCTTTTTTCCACCGTTTGGTTCCACGACGCATAGTTTGTTGATGCTGATGCTCTTGCTTTTTGGCCCCTTGGTTTTCTTGCCAACTACACTAGGCCCCCTCAACTTTTGCACCTGACCATGTCCCACTTCTTCAGTTTGCACTTCTGCAGATTGAGTAGATGGCACACATTGTTCAACTACTTCAGTTTGCAACTCAACACTTGGCAGCACAACCTCCAAACATGGCAACACAGCTGTCAAAGCAGATTCGCATGGCAGCACAACTGTTGCTTCATCTCCAACAGTTTCAGATTGCCCTAGCGCCTGCAAAACAAATTCAATATGCATCACATCATCCAAAACAGAAACACTTAGCTCATGTTCAGCAGTAACAGTTTCAGTTTGCTCCATATCTTTGTCACCAAACATTATCTGCTTAGTGCTCTTCCTTCTAAAGCCATTGAGTCTTGCTTTTTTCACTGGCCAACATTGTTCAACAACAAGAGGTGGGGCTTTTTCTACACGCTTCCTCCTAAAAAATAAAGCATTTGACTTGATTAGATACTAGAACAAGTAGCAAAATCAAAAACTTGCAAAAACAGTAACATAAACATACTTTGGCCTCTGAGGAGTGTAGATGCATTTGGATGAACCAATTCTGTGCCCAAGCACCTCACACAACTTGCACCTATTTTTTTTTACCTTTTTGAGCCCTTTTGGGCTTATCATTATTTTCCTTTTCCTTTTCCCCTTCTTACTACAACCACCTTTCTCAAACCAAGCTTTGAATCTGCTCTGTTTTGGCCTCCCAGCCTTTCTTCTAGTGACAGGGGGACACAAGATAAATTCTATTTCCACCTCAGGCCACTGAGATTGGTCAGTCAGTGCAGGAATTGGACTTGCATATGCAGCTTTGAATTTTTGTACTGAATAATACTCATGCAAATATGGGTGCATATTTAACCTGGGTTTAGATGCCAAAAAAAGTATGGAATGCTCACATGGTTTTCCAGTGTGTTGCCACTCTTAGCAAGTGCACTCATGCAACTCAGTATTTACCACATGCCTCTTGCCACTCTTTGTATCTCTAACTTCAGCACCCCACAAGGAAGATTTCTCAACAGATAGATGTGAAAGATTTCTACTCCTGTTGACCACCTGTTGTACCACTGCTGGAAGCTTGTCCCCTTCCAAAATATTAGCAATTTTTCCTCTTAACTCCCACAAACGCATGATCATGATCCTTATTTGGTCCACCATGTCATGCACAGGCAAGTCTTTCAAATCCTTCACTTTGTTGTTAAAACTTTCTGCCAAGTTGTTATTGATATGATCACATTTTATGGCAGTATTAAAACCTGATCTATACCACAACAGAGAATGGTGGGTGTTCAACCATGAAGCAAATTCATTATCACTACATGATGCCATTATCTTACCAAGGTGATAGGAATGTGTCTGTTTGGTGTATGATCTTGCTGCTGGCCACATGCGCCCAAATTCATCTCCTCTGAATTTTTTTATCAGATTCATCCACATATGTCCAAAGCACTCCCTCTGCTCAGCATGGGGGAAAACATTTTTTACTTCATTTTCCAACCCTTTACATGCATCTGTGTGGATGGCCAAAGGAGAAACTGGCCCTATGCATCTTTTCAGTTGCATCATGAACCATATCCATGATGCCTCTGTCTCTGATTGAAACATTCCTATTGCAATTGGGAACATCCAGTTGTGTCCATCTAGAGCATTGCATGCAGCCAACTGACCATTCCACTTTCCAGTCAAAAAAGATGAGTCTATGCTCAAATATGGGCGACAACCTGCTTTGAATCCATCTATGCAAGGCTTCAAACACATAAAAAACTTGCTGAATAAAACCCTGCCATCCTCTGTTACCTCTGTATCTATCTCCACCACACTCCCAGGTGACCTCTTCTCCACATCTGCTTTAAAACTATACAACATCCTAAATGTATTTGCCCAGTCACCATACAATGATTTCATGGCCCTGTGGTATATTGCAGCTGGATGGGGTACAGCTTCTCCAAGTCAACTTTAAGCCTCTTTGCAGTAGTGTTTGGAGTCTTGGCTAAAATAGGAGTAATCTTCTCTATAACCCAAAGCTGTGATGTCATCTTTGAAACTCTTTGTGAAGTGGTCATACATGTATGCTGGTGTGGTATTTGATTTACCCTTACTGTACTTCCATCAGGTTGTAGTCTGGCAGACAAGTACCATTTGCAAGGATTGCCACCACCATCATAACCTTTGAACCGAGCATAAAATTTCTTTCGATCAGTCCACATAGTCTTGGCATCAAACTCTTTTTTCACTGAATAGGTCCTGAAAGACATCCTAAACTCCTTCATGCTTGGCCACAACTTTCCCACCTCAATAACTGGGTTCTCTTTGTCATACAAACAAACCGGCTCATTATCATCTGCATCATCCACATCATCTGCAACCTCTCTCATCAGCTCTTCTTCATCCTCATTTACATTTCTAGGGCCTGTGTTACCATCAGCAGGCAAAGAACTATCACTCTTCTCCTTATCTTTGTCATCGACTTGAATGCCAAACATTTCGGCCATATCAATGTCAGATATTGGTGTAATGACCAAATCTGTTTTTTCATTCAACTCTACTACATTCCAGTCAACAACAATCTTCCTAGCACCATAGGTTCCCTCCTATCCATCTGCATCAATCCCTGTATCTTCAACTACTACAGTCGGTTCAGTCAACAATGCCAACATCTTCTTTTGTGAAACCCACTCATCATCTTCCAGCTGTGCAGCCAGCTTTGATGGCACATAACCAACTCTGGAATGAGTTTGCAGATCAATTAGCTTTGCATAAAATGTTACTTGTTTGCTTGCCCACCCTTCTTGCTGATCAATTTCAGCAACCATGGATTCTCCATCTTCAATTCTCACATATTCACCATTATAGTTATCGAAACGTTGCAGAGATACCTCTTGTTCTGGACCCCAAATAATACTCTCCCCAATTCTCTCCACCAAATTGCCCACGGCCTTCTCCTTCATGCTCTCCAATTCCTGGGGATCAACATCTGCAAATTCGACATCCAACCTCACGGTGGTATCTCTATCAATGTCTTGGACACTGCCATCATTGAGCTTGGCTTTACAAGGGAAAAATTCCACTATAATTGTGAATGTGGTGGCAGAACCTGAACCTCCCCTGTTTTGACAACGCGTTTTGTCAATGGCAAGCACTACCAAATCGAGTTCGATAACAGCTAAAAGAGAAAAGCCCGAAAAGAGGGTGGCATTACTGATTTGAAGCACTGTCTCCTCGCTCCATCTCATCCAGCCCCATCTCCTATCCAATCGAGATTCTAAAACGCCAAGAAACGGGCGGGGGCAGCCCGGCAGCATGAGGCCACAAATTTATCCAAAATTCAATGGAATGGGACTAGTGTTTAGAAAATACTCACTCGCAACAGGCGCTGCCGAGAAAGGCGCTCCACCACCGGGCCGCGCAGAAGGCCCGGGCGAAACAGCCCCCGGATCCAATCGAGATTCTAAATCGCCAAGAAACAGGGGCAGCATGAGAACACAGATCCCCCAAAATTCCGGGGCGTGGGACTAGGGTTTCAGGCTCACCTCGCAATAGCTCTGCTGCTGCCGAGAAATGCACTCCACCACTGCGGAGAAGAAACCGCTGCCGGAGAAGATGCTTACGGCGGCGCCGCTCGCCCAGTCCAGCACGGGCGAGTCGAGCACGGTCACACAGTCACCGGTCGAGTCGTGGACGGTTTACTCTTGACTACGTGGCCCTAGGTGGACCCACCAGTCAGAGTACATAACCCCCAGTGTCCTAACTAAATCTCAGCCTAACTAACGCGTAAATGGGCTGTCTTGCTTGAGCTATTTATGCGTTGGGAGGCGTCGCATGAGAGCCATTACAACCAACTACGTCGCATGAGAGACAGTTCACACCAAGGACGTCGCATGGGAGCTATTCGCCCGTATAAAATTCCCTTAAAAAATATTATGATTCACAAGCTGCACAAAAAAAAAAATCCCAGGCCAAAAAAAATGGCCCATTTTCATGTACATATTTGTTTTTTTTCTATGCCATGTACTATATTGTTACGAAAACCTCCCTAAACTAGTTATATATGTATTTGTGTATGTACAAAAAAACTGTTTTTCTTAGATGCAGAACTACGTTTTTTTTTTAAAGTCCTCACTGTAGCCCGTCCTCTGTTGGCACTTTTCGCTCCATCGATCCCTAATGCTGCTTCTTTGCTCATCGGGGTTCACCGAGTTAACTGGTAAAACAACAAGGCCGATTCTGGGATGTTGCATAGCTCCACTCTCCACAAGAAGCAAAAGAAACCGCATGCCCCGTGCAGTGTTGTTCAAACGGCCTATGTTGCGCCACAAGATGTCCTCAGTGAATTCATAGCTCCCCCTGCGACATTCCCAACACCTATTATATATCAGAAACATTACAGTTTTGGCAAAATCAGGCTTAGAATTTTAATGCTCGACTGCGTTGTCCAACAAATGTATGTATGTATGCAATGTATAAATCTCCATCAAGTATGTATGCAGATCACGATCAGAATCGGCTGTACATTCAGATATGACAAGTTATGGGTGGGTTCCTTCATGATGATACAGTATAAGATTATTGCTTCTAAGATTATGGATGGCTTCCCTGCAACATTCACGATCAGAATCTCCATCTTCGTAAGTTGTAATCATACCATACCGCAACGCAGACTCAGGGCCTGTTCGTATTCACTCCACTCCGTCAGATCCTTAGCTCCACTCCCAGCTCCTAGTTTGCTAGCTCCCCAGGTCAAATGAGGAGCAGACAACTTGTTCGGCAACTAACTCCACTCTGCACTCTGGATTACAGGCTCCCCACAACACATCAAGCTGGTTTGATACTGGTCAATACGGGGATCACTTGTTGTGCCAATGTTAAAACACAGTGCAGACAAATATGCTGAGTTTACTGAAAATAATGCTGAAATTTCACACATAATTTCTTTGTGCAAAAATTCACTTTATCGCACAAGAACGCTTCAGCATGAGTTTGCTGAAATTACATGATTTTAGCAACATAAACAAATAGGATTTTTTTCCTAAGATAAACACAAACAAAGGCAGCATAAACACATGTACTTTGTAGACATCACTCTAGTCCAGTGGAGGTCCTGCATTCAACACATGAAAACCTTTATGCAATGCTGGTGATTGCTTGAATAGAACCAAAAACATATATACTCTGCTTCGGATGGTTTCACCTACAAAATTACGAAATTTGTTAATACGTACAAATACACATCAATTGTGAAAGAAGCAAAATCATGTTGTCATTGAACTAGCTAAGAACATCTTCTGGATTCTAGACTTATGCATCTTGCTACAAGGAAATAAATGACAAGTAATATTGTGACTAATATTTCAGCTACTAACAAAGGCAGTGAACAGTTTCGACATGTTTGGAGACAACATTCACTTGTTTAACTTTACGACCAGTCATCTATGAGAAAGCATGAATTTATCAAGCAAGGTAAAAACTAAATAACTGTAGCAAATAAAAACACATGAATGTGGTAGAAACTAGTATACTCACATTTATAGCAGAAGTGGAAGTCACCAACCAAGAGCAATATTAGTTGCTAGTCTATTACGGAACAGGTCCATGTCTTTATCACTAGCCTCCGAGGTTGACACATCTGATGCATTCGGAGGGATGGCATACCGTTGATACCTTGAAGGGATAGTTGGGACATAGTTGGGATCTCTGTCGACTCGAAGAAAGTGAAGATCACCCTTATCAAGATATCGAACGTAGTTGTGAAGGGTCATAGTGGCAGCCACTATCATCTTTTGAGTTTCAACTGAATAATTGGGCATCTTTAGTAGAATCTGCCACTTCATTTTCCACACACCAAATGCTCTCTCGATCACATTACGCTTGGATGAGTGTATCTTGTTAAATTTCTCCTTAGGTGTTCTTGGCGCCACACCTCGTTGAAAATCAGGCACGTGGTACCTTTCTCCCTTGTAAGGTGCGAGATATCCAGGTCTATTAGGATAGCCCGCGTCCACAAGATAGTACTTACCTACAAACAACAAGCAGATTGCATGTAAGGCCTATGATTTGTTTACAGAATTTAAATAAAAGAAATTATTATAGGAACTACTAACCCTTTGGAGGATGAGGGAAGGTATCTTTGTCAGCTTCAATTGCATGATACAAGACACTGGTATCATGCATAGAGCCGGGTTGACCAACTGAAGTGTACATGAAATGCATGTCAAAATCACATATTGCCAGAACATTCTGTGTTGTTGATCCTGACCTTCCAATGTATCTAACTTGGTCGCCAGCAGGAATGGTAGCTCTGACGTGAGTACCATCTAGTGCGCCGATGCAGTCCTTAAGATGTGGATAAGCCCTTCTATCCTTTTGAATCCTTGGGTGCACACTACTAAAGTTTGGGTCCTTAGGTTTCAGGTAATCTGCTGCCATCTTAACCACACAGAGTAAAACCTCATGAAACTTCCGGTGGACTGTATCTCCTGAGTGCTTGAAACGATTTTGTGTTCTCCTATTAGACTCGCAACCCCCTAATGTCCACAAGAACATTGCAAGCGCTTCATAACTGCTTACGAAACAGGTTGATTTGAAGCCATACTTTCTGACCAACAAGTCATGCAATTGAAAGAAGAGGCGTGCGTTCATCCTCAACATGGTATATGTTTCTCCAGGTGTTGAGACTATCTCCTGCAGCCATCCGAACCCACTGAGAATAGAATTCCTTGGGTCTGCCTTGATCAAATAGTTGTCACAGTACTTCCCTGCAAGTGTTGATGCACCGGCATAGATGTTGGACATTGATTGGACATGGTGGCATACCCTCTTCTTCCTTTCTTCATAACTATCACTATCATTGTCACTATCCGATGACATCTGCACATACACAAGTAACAACAATTAGTACTTAATTATCAACCAGATTAGTCATAGCAGAAAGATAAGTAAGAATCATATGTAACATTAAAGACAAGTCATATGTAACAACATTTATCATGTAACCATCAGCAAGATGAGTCATAGCAGCAATATAAGTAAGATTACAAGAAATATTACCAAGATTGAAGACACACGGCTGAAACAAGGTAAATGAAGACAAACAACTGAAAAAGGGAAGAATGGGACTAACATAATAATGTTACAACCCAAATAGTCTTACAAGTAAACCAGAGTACATAACTAAGTTCAAACTTTAAATTAGTATTACATCCCAATAGGCAAAAACAACAGCAGTAGCATCTAATGCCCATACTTGCTGTTGTATTTCCTACGCAACCAATCTAAACGAGCAGCACTTTCAGTCATATGCAGGAACATCTCTCTCTGCTCTCGCTTCACAAATAGTTCACTAGCAATGAAATATTCATCACTGCCTACTATTGCACCACACTCAACAACCAGATCCATCACAGAAGTAATCGATGAACTCTCTTCTTTCTTCATGTATGACTCAAAGCTGGATTGGGTCCTCTCTGCTATATCTCCAACCCTGGTTATCTGTTCTTGTATAACAAGAGATGTCTTTGGCTTCTTGTTATTGCCATCCACATACCTGCCAAGTCTCTTCCCTTTTCCATCGGCATGTGACTCACCTGTTTGGGTCTCCTCCAGATCAACATCTTGTATGTCGTCCACATTGAAAACTGAAGTTGCACTGCTAGATTGGGGAATGGTGCCTGAAGCAGGATTCCAGTGATCTGTACCATCACTTGTGATGTCAGCAAACATGATAGATAAGTTATTCTCATTTCGAAGTCCGCGCTTTCGGAACTTGCCACAGCCAGGGATGTCCTAAAATACAACAAAACAAAGCTTAATTAGCATCACTACTCACGGAACAATTGCTTATATGATAAGAACAAATAGGAAAAGTCATGACTCACTATCTTTGCTTTCTTCCACCATTCATCATCTTGTTTGATGGTGTTTCTCTCATAGTCCCACCCACCACCAGTCTCCTTCAATTTGAGTTTTCTGAAATTGCTGTAATCAGTCTTCAACTTATCCCACTTGTTCTTTAGTTGGAGCCTGGTGTACTCCAGGCCTGTTCTGACTTTAAAATCCTTCGCAACTTCCTCATAAGCATTTTGAGCAAGTGCTTGTCTGGCCTATTGCCAGCACGCACTTGTTGGACAAAGAGCTCGGTCAAGATCGTAGTGTTATCGTCACTCCAATCGGCAGACATTCTTCAAGAAAATTATACATTAATTGCAAGCATTACAATCTAACGCATATAGATGAACAATCATCAATCATGCTCCTAGTTACATACCAGCAAAGACCATGGTTATAGGCAGAGAAGGGGTTCACTAACATATTTCAGTCCAAAGAATAATAATAGTTACAGGTTATAGGCAGAGAAGGGGTTCACTAGCTACTTCACTCCATCCATGTCAATCAGGGCAAATAAAAGAAACAAAGGCAATATTTGGTCATGGTCTAATTACATTCCAACGGCCAGGAGACAATTCAAGATGTATTTCTGCACTACTTTCCTACAACATCCATGGGTTGAAAGGGAATTTAATCAACAAGACGTCACGTGGATCTCACTAGTCCTTGCTGGATTACTTTTTCTTACATTTGTAAATCACTAGTATATACTTTCTGTATCTACTTTACGGCATCCACTAGTCCTTTCTGTATCTACTTTCACAGCATCAACGACCAGGTGTACACTGTGTGTGGGAGTGATGTGCGTGTGTTTTATTTACAGGGTGTGTTATGTACTGAAGAGGCGATTGTGATATGCAGGAAAACGTCTGAATCTCACTTTTTGTCTCGTTCTCTCCGTTCTTCATTCTCTACTATTTCTATGATTAATCCGTGAGACCCAAATCAGGGTCTCACACTACTTTGACTACTAATCCTTGCTGGGATTATTGACATGTAGAACTAATACTAACTGGAATCAAGAATCAGGAATCAAGAACGCCTAGAACTAATCAGCAATATCAATTAACAAGCTAGCTAGTTCACGCCCTCCATCTCAAGGCAAATAAAAGAAACAGAGGCAATACATATATGTTTACAACATCCATGATAATCATGCAGTGTGTATTTGTTATCTAGAAAAGGAAACTCTATCTGTCTCTATGCTCTCTGTCGCTCATCCCCTTTCTCTACCAACTCCCCTAATTCATCCCCTTGCTCTCAATTTCCTGAGATAATCCTTGCAGGAATTATAGACATGTAGTACTACTACTTACAGGAATCAAGAACCAGGAATCAAGAACACGTGGAACTATTCAGGAATATGAATCAAGAACAGTAGAGGAACAAGGGTGAAGAGGGGATATGGATCTCACCTTGCTGTATGTGACGTAGACGTGGGTGCCGACCTTGCAAACGACGAATCCGAGCTGCCGGGGACGAGGACAAGGCCCTGGTGATCTCAGCCGCCAGAGGTCCACACAACCCGTATGCCCCCAAAGTTATCGCCGAACAGAAAGCTGCCTTGGATGAGGAGGGGGGCGAGGAGATGGCGAGGTTGCAGGGGTGAGAATTTGGCCGGGGATGACGAGGGGGGCGAGGAGATGGCGAGGTTGCAGTGGTGGCCGGGGAACTGCGGCGGCGGCGGCGCAACGCTAGGGTTCCATGGTCGGGGGAGGACCCTGGGATTCGCTCAGATTGGATCGAACCGGTAAGTTGGGGAGGGGGAAAGTGAGGGAGTCGTGGTGGGGAGCTCGGTTTCAGCGACTCCGTGAAATTCAACTGCGAACCGCTCCGCTCCGCTCTTTCGACTCCGCGGAGTTGTACCGTTCGGCGCTGCTCCGCCCGCTCCCGGAGCGGAGTTGTGGAGCGGAGTGGCTCCGAACAGGTCCTCAATCTCAGGACTCCCTGGGTCCAGCTTGGCTACATCCAGAAAAGCATCGCATGCAGCCCCATAGTCCTGATGATGATACAGTATAAGATTAAAAAGGATGAACGGCATGTGGCGACAGTCATCAATAACAAACTAGACAACCAGATAGATATCTTCGTTCACACCTTCAATAACATGAGCGCCTTCTCCCTGCCGGTAGCAGGCCTTTGGCCAGCCAGGCCTCATTTCTCTTCACGCAAGAGCATCCCGCAAAGCCTCATGTCCATCGCCCATGCAGAGCCAGCAAAAGCTGCTGTCCGAGAAACAAGGTGGCATAATGACGGTCATACTCCATTGCCTGCATGCACCCAACAGGTTGAACGCAAACTTAGGACATGCCTGCTCTGATTATATAAAAACAATAATCACATCTTGCTTGTAACTATTTGTATTGTGCTTCAAAAGGCAAGAAAGAAAGAACACCTTGAATTTCTGATGAATTTTAGAACTTAGAAGTATACTAGTCTGGACAATATAGTCAATTCGAGCAAATTTTCCTTATAGCAGTAAATAAAGTATAAGAATAGGACAATGTTGAAGTAAAGATGATTTCCCACTCTTCCTTGAAAGTAAGAGATATCACAGTAGCCCAAAGTCCAAACCCACAGCCCAGAAATACCCGGCGAACAGACTCAGTGCATGAGGTTGGCCACACAATAGTATTTGCTGCCTGCCTGTATGACCAGGAACCTGAGAGTGCGCTGCAACTTCAGGTATTTGCTTCCCTGTGTGAGTCTTTCGCATTTTTTCTCTGTTTTACAGTTGACTGTCTTTCTTTCCCTCTTCTATAATGCAAAAGCAGAGCTACACTGTTCAAGCACAAGAACGGTTCTGCTGTTTAACGACCCATAGAAGTCCTTGTCAGGTCCTCATGATCAAACTTTCATATGGCGTTGGCAATAGAAATTATCTTCAATAAATTGAAGAGAGATGTGTCTCAAAGCAAAGCGTGAGGCCAACTGTACTTATCGGTCACAATGATGATCACTATCTCTAGAGGGAGCATGTAGGACAAGAATAATGTGAAACCAGATCACGATCACCTGACAGCTATTCAAGCAACTTCAGCTGATGAGATACAGTTCAAGATTACACATTGAGAAACAGGGTGTAGTAGCATACCGCACTGTACAGTGTTGCCGCAATAAAATAATCGTTTCTCTTGAGAGACTCAACCCCGAGTAACTTAAACTGTTCTATTGTTCTTACATTTGAATGTGCACCCTACAAGACGAAGAAAAACAAATGAATCGAGACTTAGGAATGCAGGTATAAAGCAGTACCTATACTATTAAAGTTCTAAAAATCGATAGGCACTAATTGGGTGGCAGGGTGGTGCCTAGTGCTCGGCTATTCCAGACACTTTTGGAAACAGTGTGTAATATTGTGCCACAAAAAAGGGGGAGGAGTTTTGGCTCCCGGGAGCACGTGCTCCCGCATGAACAGTAATTAAAAAGTAGTAAAATGTTTTAAAAAAATTCTGAACTTTTTTGTGGATGTTCGTGTCGCAAGCATCCTTGATAATTTTCATGTGAAACGGAGCAATAGTGTTTCGTTGGTGAAAAAACAAATTTGGGGTAACATCTGGTGTTCAATCTGTTTTGTTTTTTCTGTACAGTCCAAAATGTTTAACCATTTTGCCTAAGAATTTGCAGTTAGCATTTGGATGTGACTATGAAGACATAAAAGATTTGTTGGGATTTTTCTGACATTTCAAAAATCATTTTCGCACGCAGGAGCACGTGCTCCCAGGAGCCAAATTGGATTTCCGCACAAAAAAATTGCAGACCAGTCATGTTTCATTTCAGAAACATCTTGATCCTCATCTTGCTCCTGATATTACAAGCCTACAAGGAAATGTTTATTTCCAGAACTCATGACATCTTATCATCTGACCAGTACAACAAAAATTATCTACCACATAAAGAAGTGTGTGTGCCAGATTGCCCCCCCCCCACCCCCCCACCCCTCCCCCTCTGCCCATCACCCAGTAGGCCACTATGAATATGGCGGCTATTAAGTTTCTTGTATAAGAAACTACTTATGCTGGGCTCGGCAATCATCTACTCCCTCCGTCCGGAATTACTTGTCATCAAAATGGATAAAAGTTCATGTATCTAGACGTATTTTAGTTCTAGATACATCTCTTTTCATTCATTTTGATGACAAGTATTTTTGGACGGAGGGAGTACCTTGATCTGCACTTTCCTCACAAGCCCATCAACCCCCAACCAAAGAATTTTTTAAAAGATTATCGATAGCATGTATAAAATTCGTGTTCATTGAATCAAATTAGGCAAAAAGAAACATGGGTAATTTTATGTGTGGTAATTCTAACTGGGAAACTATAGATTTACAATTGATGCCAATGTTAAACTAGAAAATATATAAACTAAACAGGATCTAATGCATACATGTTTCATAGCTACTCTTGCATGCCGTATTATTCCGTCAACGCTCCAATCATGCACAGTTGGAACACAAGAAGTTACAGGAAATAAGATCTCAACACCTTCCCTTGTACCACTCAGTGCAGCGAGTTCTATTGGAAACCTACCAAACTGTTATAATCAAAGTTCAACTTCAGAAAAGTACTTCCAGAAAGGCCAGGGAGTACTCCACTGGATCATTAGTGAGATAAAAAATAGTTCAGATAATTAAGAGAAAAAAACAGAACTAATTGTGAAAATGACTGTAAAAGAACAGTGTTTGTCCCTTTCCACTTTAAACTGTTCCTTCTAGCATCCCCTCGTTCTGATTGCAACCTGACAACCCTGACGGAACTCGAAACACGATTCCAAATTGTCCTGTTTTCTTCGGCGATGACATTGAGTCTTTAAACATAAGTAGCATTGGTACAGTTAATCTTGTACAAGTCCAACTAACTCATACAAGATATGCAGGATTTCAAAAAAAAATGGTGAAGCTGTTTCAACTTAGCGATATCTACGACATCAAGAGCTAGGTGATGAAATTAGTCAAAGAATTGCATGATTAAGAATAGAGATATACTAGAGATTTATTTTTATTATTTTCCAATCATCATTGAGGAGCAGACCAACTGTTGCTGAAGGACGAGGAGATTAAGCATAGATGGCTGGAGTACTTCGACAAGATGTTCAATGAGGAGAATGAGAGCTCTACAATTGAACTGGACGACTCCTTTGATGATAATAGCAGGTGTTTTGTGCGGCGAATCCAGGAGTCGGAGGCGAAGGAGGCTTTAAAAAGGATGAAAGGAGGCAAGGCGATGGGCCCTGATTGTTCCCTAATAGCTATAGTATAGCTAACTAAGCTTTTCAACCTCATTTTTCGGGCAAAACAAGATGCCAGAAGAATGGAGACGGAGTATATTATTACCAATCTTCACAAACAAGGGGGATGTTCAAAGTTGTACTAATTACCGTGGAATTAAGCTGATGAGCCATACAATAAAGTTGTGGGACAGTCATTGAGAGCACCGCTTAAGAAGTATGACAAGCGTGACCAAAAATCAGTTTGGTTTCATGCCTGGGAGGTCGCCCATGGAAGCCATTTTCTTGGTATGACAGCTCATGGAGAGATACAGGGAGCAAAAGACGGACATGCATATGGTGTTCATTGACTTAGAGAAGACCTACGATAACATAACATGTGGTGGGCCTTGGAGAAACACAAACCCAGCAAAGTGCATTACCCTCATCAAGGACATGTACGATAATGTGGTGACAAGTGTTCAAACAAGTGATGGCGACATTGATGACTTCCTGATTAAAACAGGACTGCACCAGGGATCATCTTTGATCCCTTATCTTTTCGCTCTGGTGATGGATGAGGTCACAAGGGATATACATGGAGATATTTCATGGTGTATGCTCTTTGCGGATGATGTGGTGCTAGTTGATGATAGTCGGACGGGAATAGGAAGTTAGAGCTATGAAGACAAACCTTGGAATCCAAAGGTTTTAGACTTAATAGAACTAAAAGCGAGTACATGAGGTGCGGTTTCAGTACTACTAGGCACGAGGAGGAGGTTAGCCTTGATGGGCAGGTGGTGCCTCAATAGGATACCTTTAGAATATGGGGTAAATGCTGCAGAAGGATGGGGATATCGATGAAGATGTGAATCATCGAATCAAAGCCAGATGGATGAAGTGGCGCCATGCATCTGGCATTCTCTGTGACAAGAGAGTGCCACAAAAGCTAAAAGGCAAGTTCTATAGGACGGCGGTTCGACCTGCAATATTGTATAGCGCTGAGTGTTGGCCTACTAAAAGACGACATGTTTAACAGTTAGGTGTGGCAGAGATGCGTATGTTGAGATGAATGTATGGCCACACAAGAAAGGACTGAGTACGGAATGATGATATACGATATAGAGTTGGGGTAGTGCCGATTGAAAGAAGCTTGTCCAACATCGTCTGAGATGGTTTGAGTATATTCAGCGCAGTTCTCCAGAAGCGCCAGTGCATAGCCGATGGCTAAAGCGTGCCGGTAATGTCAAAAGAGGTAGGGATAGACCAAACTTGACATGCGAGGAGTCCTAGCTGAAAGTGCAACTATCCCTAGGTGGTTTTGGTAATTCATAACAACATATAGCTCATTGAGCTAATGCTATTCCAAGACTATTATTTCAGGAAAGCTCAATGAATGGCATGGCATGGATGATGAAAGTGGACTCCTCAAAATACTAAGGACAAAGGATTGGCTCAAGCTCAAAAGCTCAAGACTCTTCATTTTATATTTTAGTGATCCAAGATCACATTGAGTCTATAGGAAAAGCCAATACTATCAAGGAGGGATGAGGTGTTGCTTAATGAGCCTCTTGCTTCATGTGCTTTGTGATATGCTCCAAAACCCTCAGCTACTTTCCCACATCCACAAATGACCTAAACCCAAAGCTAAAATCGGTCACACCGGTTCTTCCAATCCGGCGCCACCGATTCCAAAAGTCATAGCCACTGCCACAAACCCTAAGCAAATCGGTCCTACCGATAGGGATCTCGGTCTCACCGAGATGGGATTGTAATCTCTCTATTTCCCTTCGTAACGTTTCGGTCTAACCGAAGTGAGCGATCGATCCCACCGATATTGCAATGTAAACTCTCTGTTTTCCTTTTGTAATAGTTCGGTCTCACCGAAAAGAGCAAATCGGTCCCACCGAGTTTACCTGACCAACTCTCTGGAAAGCTTATTACCAAAATCGGTCCCACCGAGTTTGTGTAATCGGTCTTACCGAGATTACGTTATGCCCTAACCCTAACCGAATCGGTCTCACCGAGTTGCATGTCAGTCCCACTGAAAATCACTAAAGATCACTAGGTTTACTAAATTGGTCCGACCAAGTCTGTTGAATCGGTCCCACCGAGTTTGGTAAATTGTGTGTAACAGTTAGATTTTCTGTGGAGGCTATATATACCCCTCCACCTCCTCTTCATTCATGGAGAGAGCCATCAGAATAAACCTACACTTCCAACTTACCATTTCTGAGAGAGAACCACCTACTCATGTGTTGAGGCCAAGATATTCCATTCCTACCATATGAATCTTGATCTCTAGCCTTCCCAAGTTGCTTTCCACTCAAACCATCTTTCCACCAGATCCAAATCCTATGAGAGAGAGTTGAGTGTTGGGGAGACTATCATTTGAAGCACAAGAGCAAGGAGTTCATCATCAACGCACCATTTGTTACTTCTTGGAGAGTGGTGTCTCCTAGATTTGCTAGGTGTCACTTGGGAGCCTCTGACAAGATTGTGGAGTTGAACCAAGGAGTTTGTAAGGGCAAGGAGATCGCCTACTTCGTGAAGATCTACCACTAGTGAGGCAAGTCCTTCGTGGGCGACGGCCATGGTGGGATAGACAAGGTTGCTTCTTCGTGGACCCTTCGTGGGTGGAGCCCTCCGTGGAGTTGCGCAGCCGTTACCCTTCGTGGGTTGAAGTCTCCATCAACGTGGATGTACGATAGCACCACCTATCGGAACCACGCCAAAAACATCCGTGTCTCCAATTGCGTTTGAATCCTGCAAACCCTTCCCTTTACTTTCTTGCAAGTTGCATGCTTTAATTTCCGCTTCCTATATACTCTTTGCATGCTTGCTTGATTTGTGTGATGATTGCTTGACTTGTCCTAAGATAGCTAAAATCTTCCAAACTCTAAAATTGGGAAAAGGTTAAGTTTTTAATTGGTCAAGTAGTCTAATCACCCCCCTCTAGACATACTTCTAGGTCCTACAAGTGGTATCAGAGCTTTGGTCTCCATTTGCTTTGATTTCCATAGCTTTTGGTGGTCATAGCCTTGGTTTCACAACCTAGGAGAGTATGGCGTCTAGTGAGGGAAATTATCACCGTAGAGGTCCTTACTTTGATGGTACTAATTTTGCTAGTTGGAAGCATAAGATGAAAATGCATATTGTCGGACATAACCCCGCCGTTTGGGCAATTATTTGTATTGGCTTGCAAGGTGAATTCTTTGATGGGAGAGAACCGAACCGTGAAGCGAATGCGGAAGAATTGAAGATGCTGCAATACAACGCTCAAGCTTGTGATATCATCTTCAATGGATTGTGCCCCGAAGAATTCAACAAAATCAGCCGTCTTGAGAATGCAAAGGAAATTTGGGATACTTTGATTGATACGCACGAAGGTACCGACTCCGTCAAGGAATCCAAGTTGGATGTGCTCCAAAGTCAGCTTGACAAGTTCAAAATGAAGGATGGTGAAGGTGTCACTGAAATGTACTCTAGGCTTGCACTTATAACAAATGATATTGCCGGCTTAGGGAGTGAAGAGATGACCGACAGATTCATCATCAAGAAGATCCTAAGAGCATTGGATGGAAAGTATGATACCGTGTGCACATTGATCCAAATGATGCCAAACTACAAAAACGCAAGCCAATGGAAGTCATCGGAAGAATTATTGCTCATGAGATGTCACTCAAGGATAAGGAGGAACTTCACAACAACTCAAGTGGTGCTTACAAAGCCTCAAGTGAAGCCCCCACATCATCAAGTGAGAAACAAACCTTCAATGAAGAATTGAGATTAATGGTGAAGAACTTCAACAAATTCTACAAGAGTAGAAGCAAAGAAAGAAGCTCCAAGTCAAGTTCTTATCATGACAAAAGATCTTCTAGTCGAGAGCGCAATTGCTACAATTGTGGGAGGCCTGGACACTACTCCAATGAGTGTACAACACCCTACAAAAGAAGAGAAGATTCTCCAAAATGAAGAAGCAAAAGAGAAGAATCACCACCAAGAGAGAGGAGGAGTAGAGATGATCGTTATGAACAAAGACCCTCACGGAGAAGCAAGGATTCGGAAAGGAAGGACAAGTCATCAAGGAGCTACATAAAACAAAGACATCAAGCTCATGTTGGTGAATGGGTATCCGGCTCCGACTCCAACAATCACTCCGAGAGAAGCTATCACTCCGACTCCGAACATACTCAAGATGAAGGTGTTGCCGGTCTAGCACTTGTGTCAACCAACTCCTACGACATATTTGATTCACCAAATGAAGGAATTGGAAGATGCTTCATGGCCAAAGGTCCAAAGGTAACACATCCTGAGTATGTTGATTTCAGTAGTGATGAAGATGACTTGCTTATGGATGATGATTTACTTGTTGACAACTCTAGTGATGAATACTATGATCAAACATCAATTAATCATGCTAATCAAACGAATGACAATGATAAGGAGAAAATTGAGCTTCTAACTAAAGAACTAAACACTCTAAAGTTGGCTCATGAAACTATCTTCGAAGGTCATCGATAACTTTTAAGGGCTCATGAGAAGTTACGCTTTGAAAAGCTCAATCTTGAGCAAGAGCATGAGTTCTTAAAGGCAATCAATGATGATCTCCGAAAGAAAAGTTCTTCTTACATTGCCAAGCGTTTACTCTTATCTACTTACATGCCTCAAGTCAAGTCTAGTAACAAGTACAAGAAAGATACTTCCTCTAGTACTAACAATAATAATGTTAAATCCAATATTGTTGCTTCTAGTAGTTCTCTTGATTCCACTAATGATTCTCTTAGCCAAGTTACACTTGAGCAAGAAAATAGCTTATTGAAGGGAATTATAGAGAAAGGTTTTTACAAGAGCCTTGCCGGGAGTAAGCAATTCGAGGAAATTGTACGCAAGCAAGGAAGACACCGGAAGAATCAAGGTGTTGGTTTTGAACGAAAGTTCAATGCCAATGGAGTTGAGTGGGAAGAAGATCAATACCCCAAGACGAAGTTTGTTCCTCAACAAGAGAAGTATGATCCTACTTCCTTCAAGGGAACACAAGCTCAAGATGATCTTCCTCCACAAGACCACAAGAACAAAGGCAAGGATAAGCTTCAAGAAGAGATTGATGCATTTGAAGAAGCACCTAAGGTCTTGGTCAAGTGGATTCCCAAGACTACGTCAAGTTCTACTTCATCAAGTACAACTACAACTCCAAGGATTCCCATCAAGATGATGTGGATCCCGAAGAAGAAGAACTAGAGAGTTCTTGAGGGTGACTCCGCCAACATTCTTCACTCATATCTTTACGGCAAGAACAAGTGCAATCAACTTCCATATCTTGCACTAGTTCAAGGAGTCACAAACCCTCATGTTGGGGACAAGGTAACCTAATGTTTTCATGGACATCATCTTGTGTGTGCATCACTCTATGTCTATGGATATTCTTGTTTGTTCCTTGTGGGACTAACCCATGTAGGTAAGTTGAAAGTGCAACTCACTCCAAAGGATTGCTCCAAATGATCTACATCAACATTGAGCATCCACATCTTCAACACCTACATGAAATCATCATCGACAAAACCCAAGGTTAGTTCATCCCTCAAAAGGGGGGATCTCACATCTAGGGGGAGCTTGACTCAAAAATTGAAGTCAAAGCAACTCTAATGGTGTGAACACATCAATGCATTATGTAAAAGTGGTAACCCCACTTGAGCTTAAACAATGAGTATGACCTATGATCAAATGTTCTCATTTGACTTCTAAGTCAATATACTCATATATAGATGACCTAGTCATCGCCAATTGTTTGATAGATGCTAGAATTGGTTGTGCATGCTTTGCAACATATTTCATTTGCCATTTTATTGTGTGAGCATGTTGGTGCATATTTTACTCATTCAAGGACATCCACTTGTTGTTTTGATTGTTTGGTTCTTTCTTCTTTTTGCCAAGTGGATGGAGAAGAATGCCTAAGAACCCTCCCTAGCTATCTATGCTTTTCTCATCTCAAACTCTATTCATGCTACATCACAAAATTTGATCAAGTCAGATTCGAACCACTCTGTGTGAGGAGCACTCGGAGTCCCCGATTCGTCATAGACTTAAACTTCCAAAACCTCTTTGTGATTCTCGGTCTGACCGATTCCTCCATTTCGGTCCTACCGAGATCATTAAGTTGATCTGAATTTTCAATCTCGGTGCAACCGATTTGAACTTTTCGGTCACACCGAGTTGCTATAACTGAACACAGTTATGCATCTCGGTGCCACCGAGTTGTTCCACTCGGTCACACCGACAGGGTCGGGCTATACATAGACACGGGCAAAATTTTGGAAATTTCTCCGAACCCTTTCACCCGCGCAATAGCTCGCTCTGCCATCGAAGGTCTCCGGATCATCTCCTCATCGCCAGCCGCCTCCTGTCACTGGTCTCCGCCGCCGTCAACGGAATTCAACCCCACCGTTGCCGCCGTAGTGAGTTCATCGCCGCACTAGGGTATGGACTCGATCTTGTTGCTATCCACATCTGATTCCTAGCACATTGTACTCTTATTGATTCTTGCCACGATTGAAACAATCCTATCCAGCCAAAGTAGTCTGTAGAGTAGATTAGATTCAAATTTTTAGGGTTAGGTTTCCGCCGAAACCATCTCGGACCCACTGAGTTGAAAAACTCGGTCTCACCGATTTGGCATATGCCATTGCACTAGTGACTCTCGGTCTGATCGAGAATTACTAATCAGTGCGACCGATTTTAGGATTCTGTGAAACCCTAGCAGTGTCGGTGCCACCGAACTGAGACTCAGTCCAACCGAGTTCATCAGTTTAGGTTCCAAAAACTGCTTCGGTATCACCGAGTTTGAAAATCGGTTGATTCGAAATGCTTTCTGTGGAAAACTAAAACTGAATTTTTGAATAATTCTTTTGAAAAATCTCTGCATTTTGTGATGCTCATCCACTCTATCTCATCTATAACTCTTCACAGGGTCAGCAGTCAGCCTTTGCAGCATGTCAGACCAGAGTGATAGTCAGAACAGGTCAGCAGAGCAGATTCACATGAGTGAGGGCACTAGTCCCTCCAGCACTTCAGATGAAGGGAGTAGAAGCACTCCTAGCAACCTGCCTAAGGCTGCTACCAGGCAAAGGAGAAAGAGAACATCAGACTCAGAAGATGAGGACTACAAAGATGAAGAAGGCTACTTCCAAGAAAGTGGTGCTCAAGAAGGAATATGGCTCCGCAAAGGATATAAAGCCAGGCATGAAGACTATAAGGCCTGTAGGAAGACAACCAACGTCCAAGGCCAGAGCATCAACTCAACTGCCTGAAAAGACTGATGACAAAGAGCCAGCTGCTGAAGGCAAGAAGAGGAAGGAAAGGGTCAAGAAGACCATGGCCAGAGTTGTTGGTCAACCTTCCATGATGGAAGAGGAAGAGCTTGCTGCACCAGCACCAAAGGCACCAAAGCTTATGGGTGATGCTATTACATCAGGGCCTGCAACATCTAAGCCCAAGGAAGCACCCAAAGCTGCCCCCAAGGCCAAGTCTGCACCAAAGAAGAATACCAGGAGTATTCCAGCTGCTGAGAAGAACAAGGCCCCAGTGCCTGAGGTTGCTGAGGAGGAAGATGAAGAAGGACAGGTTCTAAGGAAGCTCAAGCCTAAGATACCAGATCACAATGATGCCCATCCTGTGGCTGAGGACATGAACATCAGAAAAGACTCAGGATTGAGGCTATGGAGGATGGCAGATCCATATGCCACAAGGAGAAGAACTGCTGTTGATTACAGGTTCCATACAAAGGAACAACAGGACTTCTATGAGACCATCTTATTGGACAAGAAGCCCATAGTTTGTGATATGCGGTGGGTCGACTGGACCTACATGAAGGAAAATGAAGAGCACTATCCTGGAGTGCAAGACAACTTTGTTGCTTGTGGAGTTGCAGATTTTGTTGGGCAAAAGCTCACAAACTGGAATGATGAACTTATCATGCAATTCTACTCCACAACACATTTTTACCCAGATGGGAGAATTGTTTGGATGTCTGAAGGTACAAGGTACCAATCCACTATTGAAGAATGGGCAAAACTGATAAATGCCCCAAAGGAAAATGATGATGATCTGGATGTATATGCCAAGAAGAAAATGGGACACAATACCATGTCACACATGTACAAGTAGATCCCAGACAAAGCCATAGAGACCTTCTCTTTTGGATCCGTCCATTTTCTGTTGTCAGGGTTGCCTACTATCAATTGGATTCCGAGGCACACTCTGTTGCCCAAGTCTGGTGACCACAACATGATCAGAGGGCATGCCATCAATATGTTGCATTTATTTGATGTGCCACAGAAATTCAAAGTCATGAGCCTTATAGTTGAAACCATTAAGAGGACTGCAGAAGATCAGAAGAGGAGCTGTGGTTATGCACCTCAGATTCAGGAATTGATCAACTCAAAGATGGGAACTGGCAAATATCTATTGGATAGGGAACACTTTCCACTCTATCCAGACTTTGAAGACAATGAGGTTGTCATGAATGAGGATGATCCACCATCAGTTCAAGCTCAAGAGAAGAGGGAGAAGGCAAGGAAGGAAAAGGCTGCCAAGATGCCAACTCAAGAGGAGGCATCTGAGTATTTCTTGAAAAACAAGTAGGAGCAGCTTGGTTACTTGATAGCATCATCACTGAGGATTGAGAAGGGGTTGGCCACCTTAACTCAGAATCAGGAGAGCTTGGAAAGAATCATGGAACAAAAATTCTATGATCTAGATGTCAAAGTAACTGAGATTCAGTCAGTTGTGGAGCAACTACAGGATAACATGCAGGAGAGGAAGGGAAAGACAACCACAAATGTCTTTGCCGGAGTGCCTAGAGCTCAGAGGTCAGCTGTTGTGCCAGTGCCAGACACTAGAGCAACATCTTCAACACCAGCTACTGCCCCTTCAGCTCCAGTGCAACCAGCTTCAGCATCAACTCCAGCACCCTCTACATCAACTGAAGCCTTCGTCCAAGGAGTTATCCGGACACCACCAACTGAAGATCAAGCATGAGAGTCGATCTAGCACAATGCATTTTCTATGAACTTTTTGGTAACTTGTTGCCAAAGGGGGAGAAAAATGTATAGATCATAGGCTTTGAGAGAGAGAGTGTTGCTTTTGTTCTCTCTTGCTTTGTTGGTTTAAACTTGTTTGCTTTTGATTGGTTGAGATACTATGCTTGTGAGACATTGATGATCATGTGTTTGATAATAAGCTACACTTATGCATGTTTGATGTTATTATCCTATCTATCTTATGTGATCATTCCCTTTGCTTGGTGATGAGTGCATGTATTCAATACTTATCATTTTGAGCGCTCCACCAAGATGTATGTGACATGGAAGAGTAACCCATGAGCCTAATTCCTTGTGCATTTGCAGTCCAAAGCAAATTTTAAACTATGCACAAATTTAGGGGGAGCTCTTGCTTATCACATACTTCTCAAAGCGACGATGTTTTTATTCTTATTATCATTTGTCGAAGCTTTGATCTATATGTTGTCATCAATTACCAAAAAGGGGGAGATTGGAAGTGCAACTATCCCTAGGTGGTTTTGGTAATTCATAACAACATATAGCTCACTGAGCTAATGCTATTCCAAGACTATTATTTCAGGAAAGCTCAATGAATGGCATGGCATGGATGATGAAAGTGGACCCCCCAAAATACTAAGGACAAAGGATTGGCTCAAGCTCAAAAGCTCAAGACTCTTCATTTTATATTTTAGTGATCCAAGATCACATTGAGTCTATAGGAAAAGCCAATACTATCAAGGAGGGATGAGGTGTTGCTTAATGAGCCTGTTGCTTCATGTGCTTTGTGATATGCTCCAAAACCCTCAGCTACTTTCCCACATCCACAAATGACCTAAACCCAAAGCCAAAATTAGTCACACCGATTCTTCCAATCCGGCGCCACCGATTCCAAAAGTCATAGCCACTGCCACAAACCCTAAGCAAATCAGTCCTACCGATAGGGATCTCGGTCTCACCGAGATGGGATTGTAATCTCTCTGTTTCCCTTCGTAACGTTATGGTCTAACCGAAGTGAGCGATCGGTCCCACCGAGATTGCAATGTAAACTCTCTGTTTCCCTTTTATAACATTTCGGTCTCACCGAAAAGAGCAAATCGGTCCCACCGAGTTTACCTGACCAACTCTCTGGAAAGCTTATTACCAAAATCAGTCCCACCGTGTTTGTGTAATCGGTCTTACCGAGATTACGTTATGCCCTAACCCTAACCGAATCGGTCTCACCGAGTTGCATGTCAGTCCCACCGAAAATCACTAACGGTCACTAGGTTTACTAAATCGGTCCGACCGAGTCCGTTGAATCGGTCCCACCGAGTTTGGTAAATTGTGTGTAACGGTTAGATTTTGTGTGGAGGCTATATATACCCCTCCACCTCCTCTTCATTCGTGGAGAGAGCCATCAGAATAAACCTACACTTCCAACTTACCATTTCTGAGAGAGAACCACCTACTCATGTGTTGAGGCCAAGATATTCCATTCCTACCATATGAATCTTGATCTCTAGCCTTCCCAAGTTGCTTTCCACTCAAACCCTCTTTCCACCAGATCCAAATCCTATGAGAGAGAGTTGAGTGTTGGGGAGACTATCATTTGAAGCACAAGAGCAAGGAGTTCATCATCAACGCACCATTTGTCACTTCTTGGAGAGTGGTGTCTCCTAGATTGGCAATGTGTCACTTGGGAGCCTCTGACAAGATTGTGGAGTTGAACCAAGGAGTTTCTAAGGGCAAGGAGATCGCCTACTTCGTGAAGATCTATCACTAGTGAGGCAAGTCCTTCGTGGGCGACGACCATGGTGGCACTACTAGAAAAAGGGCTATAGATGGGATTGACACTAATGGCGCACCAGACAAGGGGTGCGCCATTAGTATATACTAATGGCGCACCACCTTCTGATATGCCATTAGAGTTGAAACTACTAATGGCGCACCTGGCCCAAGGTGCGCCATTAGTATCAATTTTTTTTTCTTTGAACTAGTGCGCCTGTCCAAACATACTAATGGCGCATCCAGACACAGTGCGCCATTACTAGTTGTACCTAGTAATGGCGCACCCGTCAGAAAGTGCGCCACTAATGTTGTTTTTTTATTATATTTTTTATTCCTTTTTTTGCAATACTACTAATGGCGTACCGTTCAACCGTGCGCCATTACTAGTTTAAACTAGTAATGGCGCACTGTAGAACAGTGCGCCATTAGTATGTTTTTTTTGCAAAACTACTAATGGCGCACCGCCAGAAGGTGCGCCATTAGTAACCTGGATTACTAATGGCGTATTTAGTGCTAGTGCGCCATTAGTAAGTAGGCAGCAACAAGATATTTTGGACAGCCTCTCCTACCCACACTCACTTTCTCCCCACTTCATTCTCTCCACCTCCTCCTTGTCTCAGGTGCCTCCTCTTTTTCACCTCATTTCCACCATAGATTCATTCAAATTAAGTGGTTAAATTACCTTGTTTTGATAGGTAAGTAAGGGGGAAGCTATATTTATGTTGTTCTCCCTACAACAATGTGCACATACACTTTTTATGGCCTAGCTAGATCTATGTATGTTCGTGGTGTTGCATATGTTTGTGGTGTTGCATATGTGTTTGTGTTTGGAGGTGTACCAGTATTTGAAATGCGATAGTTGCCAATATTTTGCCGGAATGTTGATTCATTTCTGTTTTGGCGAGAATTTTGGCATTAAGCATTCTTTTTGGTCCTATTTTTAGGGGAAGTCATGCCAAATTTTTTCTTGGTTCTAGAATATCGTTTTGCTCTACCCCGCAGGCGACCATGGTCCGCAGGATGACCGAAGGCATCGTGAATAGGTTTTTGAGGTCCGCGAAGGCCGAGATGCTTCAAAAGAACGAGACGGAGATAAGATGTCCGTGTCGAAGATGCAAGATGAAGAGCCTTATTGCGGACCCGGATTCCAGGCAGGTGCGGGACCACCGGCTCTTGCGTGGTTTGATGGATGGCTATCGGTGGCAAGGTGATGAAGATGACTACGAAGTCGTCCATGGGGGCCGGGCAAGAAATGAGGAAGGGCAGCAAGACAACCACCGCGGCTCGGGCGGGCGAGAAGACGAAGAATCCCTAGGAGATGATCACGACGGTGATGCTGTACATAGTCATCATGTAGAAGATGCAGTACATGATGATGAGGAAGATGCCGGACCAGACGACGGGCATGATCATGAAGATGATGATGCCGGCGGAGCAGACGACGCTGGACCATCGATGGGCTGGGTGCAGGACCCTCATATTCAAGAGATGCTTCTCAAGTAGACGGATAACGCAAGAGCTGCCGCCCGAGAGAAAGCCAAGATGGATCAACTTGAGTTAGACGCGGTTACTCCATTGTATGAAGGATGCAGGCCCGAGGATACCCACCTGAAAGTAACGCTCATGGCTCTGGAGATGAAGGTAAAACACAAAATGACCGACGCATGTTTCGACGAGAACATGTCATTCTGGCACGAACGTCTTCCCAAGGGGAACAAGTGCCCGACCAGTTTGGAGGAGGCGAAGAAAATCGTGTGTCCTCTGGATTTACCGCACGTGAAATACCATGTGTGCATGAACAATTGCATCATTTATCGGGATGAGCACGCGGAGTCTACCATATGTCCGGTGTGCGGCGTCACTCGATACAAGAAGAGGAAGAAAGCTCCTTGAAAAGTGGTGTGGTACTTTCCGATCACTCCTCGTCTGCAGCGGTATTTCGCGGACCCTAAGGTAGCAAAGCTCCAGCGTTGGCACGCGGATAGGGAGGAGAAGAAGCGAGAAGATGACGCAAATGATCCGGAGATAGATAAAAAAGACAAGATGCTGAGTCACCCTAAGGATGCGAGCGAGTGGCAAGCATTGAACTTCGAAGACCCAGAATTTGGGAACGATCCAAGGAACATCGTGCTGGGCGCGAGCATCGATGGAGTCAATCAGTTTGGCAGCCAGAGAAGCACACATAGCACCTGGCCTATGTTTGTGTGGATGTACAACCTTCCCCCCTGGTTGTGCATGAAGAGGAAGTACATTCACATGAGTATGCTAATTGAAGGGCCGAAACAACTCGGGAACGACATCAATCTGTATCTGGGGCTGCTGAAAGAGGAGCTTGACACGCTGTGGAAAACGCCAGCCAATACATGGGACGCCGCAGAGAAAGAATATTTCCCTATGAGAGCCGCACTGCTCACGACGGTGCACGACTATCTCGGTTACGGATCTTTCGCGGGGCAGGTAGTCCACGTATTTTCTGGATGCGTAAGGTGCATGGATGACACAACGTATCGCCAGCTAGATAGAGATCCCGGGTCTTCGAAAACCGTGTTCATGGGACATCGAAGATGGCTTCGCGACGATGACCCGTGGAGGAAACGCAAGGATCTGTTCAATGGTCAAACCGAACCCCGAAAACGCCCGTGTACGAGGAGCGGCGAGGAAATAGACAAGCTGTTGAAAAATTGGAAAGACTGCCCACTGCCGGGAAAGAAGCAAAAGGCGCCAGAGCCGGGAAAGAAGCAAAAGGCGCCAGAGCCGCTGCTGAAGGTATGGAAAACAAGGTCTGTTTTATGGGACTTGCCGTACTGGAAGATCCACCGTGTGCCTCACAGCCTTGATGTCATGCATATCACGAAGAACGTGTGTGAGAGTCTGCTTGGTACCCTGCTCAACATGCTAAAGAGGACCAAAGATGGGCCGAAAGCAAGGGCAGACTTGAAATCAATGGGCATCAGGCAGGAGCTTCACGCTAATGATGATGACGATGAGGCGAAGCAGGACACAGAAAGTCGTCGCAAAGGCAAAAAGGCCAAGAAGACCGGAAATGACTACCCTCCCACGTGCTTCACTCTAAGTTAGGAGGAGATCGAGCAGTTTTTCACCTGCCTCCTAGGAGTAAAACTTCCTTACGGTTACGCGGGGAAGATAAGCAGATACCTAGACCCAGCGAAGCAGAAGTTCAGCGGGATGAAGTCTCACGACTGTCACGTGCTGATGACGCAGATACTTCCAGTTGCAATCCGTGGGATCATGGACGCGCACGTCCGTGAAATGCTATTTGGCCTATGCAACTTTTTCGACGTCATCTCTCGGAAGTCGATTGGCGTGAGGCAACTCAGAAGGCTACAGGAAGAGATCGTGGTGATACTATGCGAGCTTGAGATGTACTTCTCGCCCGCATTCTTCGATGTTATGGTGCATCTGCTGGTCCATATCGTGGAGGATATCATCCAACTCGAGCCGACGTTCCTGCACAGCATGATGCCGTTCGAAAGGATGAATGGTGTCATCAAAGGATACGTTCGGAACATGTCACGTCCAGAGGGAAGTATAGCCAGGGGCTTTCTGACCGAAGAGTGCATCTCCTACTGCACGAATTATCTAGGCATCGAGAACCCCGTTGGTCTGCCCGTCAACAAGCACCTCGGCAGGCTCGCTGGATGGGGTCACCGTGAGGGTCGCCGCGAAATGCATGTCGACTTCGAGGGTCGACTCGCCGACTTTGAAAGAGCAAACCTAGTCGCGCTACAACACATAGACGTGGTCGATCCTTGGGTGGTAGAGCACAAAACCTTTATTGAGAAGACATACAATGACCGAGGCCAACAGAGGACGGACGGAGATATACTCAAAGAGCACAACGCATGTTTCACGCGTTGGTTCAAGCAGAAGCTTCTGTCGTACCCTTTACATGAAGATTCTTCCGCGGAAGAACAACTCATATTCAGCTTGTCACAGGGCGCCGAGCACAACCTGATGACCTATGAGGCGTACGATATCAACGGCTACACATTCTACACCGAGGACAAGGACATGAAGAGCGATGGCTATCAGAACTCCGGGGTAACGATGGAATCCTACACCGGTAAGGACAAGGACAGATACTACAGAATGATCAAGGAGATCTGGGAGCTGAGCTACACTGGAGAGAAGGTGCTGATGTTCCGTGTCAGATGGGCCAAGAGCGTCCTAAAAGAAGACCGATATTTCACCACCATGGTTATACCCGAAGCCAAATCCAAGACCGCGGGCGCAAACGTCACCGCGAAAAATGAGCCATGGGTACTGGCTTCCCAAGTGGACCAATGCTTCTTCATTACCGACCCGCCAAAGCCCAGTCGCGTTGTCGTGAGGAGAGGCAAAAGGAAGATCATCGGAATGGATGGAGTAGCCAATGAGCAAGACTTCGACAAGTACGACAACCCGAGGATCGAACATGACGACGATGATGAAGTAGCAGCATACACCACAAGAAGAAGCAGGACCACCCTACCTAAAGGACGTCCGTTCCACAGAAGAACTCCATTTGCGAAAAAGAAGGGCAAGAAGATTGTGAACAGATAGCTAGCTAAGATCGATTGTATTTAAATCGTAGCCTTCATTTCTCGATTGTATTTCATGGCACTTTTTGAACTATCATGAATATTTTTAAATTTCATGGACACTCGATCTCGACCCCCCTCCATCTCGATCGCTATCCCACCTCGCCAGATCCGGTCCCCCTCGCCGCCGA
>NC_041391.1:21581137-21612093 GCF_002162155.2 Triticum dicoccoides
CGCCGCCGTCGACCCCCCGCACCCTCCCCCGCTCCACCGGCATTACTGTTTGATGATATTTTTAAAAAAAATATTACTGTCTTATAAAAAAAATATTACTGTTATGATTTAAACAAGTTTGAACATATTTAAACACAAATAAGTATCAAACATCATTTTAAATGCATAAAAAAATTGTGGAGCCTGGGAATCGAACCCAGGACCTCTTGGTGTGAGAACTGGCTGCTGACCAATCGAGCTAGTAGAGGGAGCTTGATGTGGATCAGGTCAGGTGGAAGATAACCTGTTGGCTCGAGCAGAAATCAAAAAAATAATACTAATGGCACACCAGGGCTAGGTGCGCCAGTAGTATGGATGTACTTATGGCGCACCGAGGTGTGGTGCGCCATTAGTACTGTGCCGCCATCCATACTTCCTCCCCGGCCCAAACCTATCCCCTCTCTCTCCCTCGCCCTCGCCCTCGATCCCCTTCCCCTCTCCTCTCCCGACGCTGCTGCCCCGCCGCCTCGACTCCTCCCCGACGCCGCCTCGTCTTCGCCGCGACGCCCCGGCTCCGCGACGCCGCCCTCTCCTCTCCCGACGCCGCCGCGCCGCCGCCCTGTCGTCCTTGTCTCCTTGGCGCCGCTCTCCCCGTCGCCCCACCTCGTTGGACGCCATCGCCCCGCCGCCCTCGTCGCCGGTGGCCTCGACGCCGCCCCGACGCCGCCTCCACGCCTCGACGCCCGCCCCGCTCCTCCTCCGGTGCCTCTCCGCCCAGCCCAAGCCCAAGGTCGCTCCGCCTCCACCTCCTCCGCCTCTGCCGTCGGACGAGGGCGCCGCAGCGTGGGCCCGTCGCGCGGCCGCGCTCTCGCTGCTGGGGCTCACCGGCACCATCGCCGCCACCGCCTTCAGCGACCTCTCCGACCTCCGCGACGCCGCCCTCGACCTCTCCCTCCCGGAGCTCCTCCCCGACCACCTCCCCGGAGCTCGTTCTCTGCCCACCCAAGGTACCGTCTGAATGCTCCTCCTCTGTCACTGAATTTGTTCTGAATTAGCAGCAATAGATAGCAATAGTGCAGTTAGTTTGGTGGGGTTGAAACGAGGATTGGGGTCATGGAAGGAACACAAACATGATTAAAATCAGAGTGTTGATTAATTGGCAGCAGTGTGTGAGCTAATTCAGTAGGCAACAATAGTTAAAATTGCATAGATAAAATTGCAACAGGCCAACAGGCCAACATACGACATGTGTGTGGATGGGGAATACAAACAAAGGTTAAAATTGCATAGATAAGATAGAGCAGCAACATGCCAGTTTAACCTGTCATTTTTCAACAGTACTCAACTAGTCTAAGTTACTAAGCAAAGTTATACACAGCAGTCTAAGTTAGCTAGCCGATCGATTCCATGTGGCCAGAGATACAAGATTACTCAACAACATATCCTAGCAGCTAGAGGATGTTCGCGTGCATGACAAGGCTATAGGCATGCCGCATGCACCAGCCGTTAATTAGCACAAGCTGATCACGTCGTTGTATAACTCCTTTGTTATAGCTCAATTTGGTTCAGCTAGCTGTATCTAGGATTATCCATGCAACGAGTGGTCAAAACCAAGAAACTAAGAAAAACTGCACTTGCCAAACATCTCTATAGTTTTGCTAAAACTGAGAAAAACTGCAGTTTTTAGAAACCAAAGTATTCATTTCCCACACATTGGAATACCGAGGTTTTCAATTACCATGGTTTTGGAAAAACCGTGTTGCCAAACTAGGCCTTAGCAGTTAAGTCTTAACGTGGTTTGCATTCATTTGCAATTACACTTGTTTTTGCCTCCACTTGATGGAGCCGACAGCTTCCGTTTACCTGAAATGAGTCTTCTTGTTTTGCGGTGCTCATTTTTTTCTAAGTGCACTGCAGTACTTGTTCCTTTGTGCACCATAAGTAAAACTAGCTAATTTTATGAAAATGTATCATGCCACTGTCCGTGACTCTCTCTTTTTAAGTCCACATTCTGTTGGTGGCTCGGTTAACTCCTAGGGTTTTAGCAGTTATGTATAAAAAACATTCTGATCCACTATTGCTTGTAGTGGTTTGTCCAAAATGTTGAATGATACTGCTTGGAGATGCATATATTGTTTCACCTCTTCACATGCCAATGTATTTTCCATGTTGTGATGAAGGCCTTTTTTGCCTTGTCCACCCGAGAGGCCCTTGAGTTTGCTAGAATGTTGATTAACTTCCGTTCCAGCAAATTCGGGTACTCCATATGTCCTATTTTTAGCAAAGGTCATGCTGAAATTTTTCGTGAATTTTAGCATGACTTTGCTAAAAATAGGACATATGGGGTACTTGTGACTAATGCATGGGCCGGGGTACTTGTGACTAATGATGAAAGCTTAGGATTTTAGGGTGCCTCGGCGTCGAAAAACCCTCAATGATAAAAGCTTAGCTTTTAGGATGCCTCGGTGTCGACAAACCCTAAATGATGAGACCATGATCTTGTTCCTTGACAATAACCAACTTTTTGACCAAACTTTGTTCCTATTTAGAGAGAAACATGGCCAACAACGATGAGGCCGGGGGTTCGGGCGGCAAGGCATTCTGGGAGCTGTCCCAAGAGATGGAGGAACAACCTCACTTGTATGAGGACGCCGCCTTCCCCACCGATCCTGAGACCACTGATGGTACCGCCGAGGATGACCCCACTGATGCCACCACTGATGGTGCCGCCGAGGATGCCACCACTGATGATGGCGGCGCACGCACAGATGGCACCCAACCGAAGAGGCAACGGAAGGACCGGCGCCTGACCGTGCTCCGCACCCTCAAGGAGGAAGTTACTGAAGTGGACTCCGACGGGAATCCAACGGCGCCCGAATGAATAGTCAAGGGGTACTCGCTTCAGCTCGGGTGCATTCTCCAGAGCACCATCTCGATCAACACCGAGAACCTGAGGCATCCTGACTGAGGGAATTTGCACAACCTCCTCTTCACGAAGCTGCACGAACGATACAAGTTCCCCGCTGATTTTGAAAACACAAGCCTCAAAGGGAATAAAGTGAACAATGCTGCCCTCACGAAGATGAGCAAGGCCCTGTCTACTTGGAAAAGCAATGTGAAGAGAATGATCGAGAAAGGTGAGAGTTATGAGAAGATCAAGGAGAAAAATCCTTCGATCACCGAAGATGACTACAATGACTTCAAGATCAATTGCTCGAGCACCGCAAACTCCCAATCAAGTCAGTGGGAGAAAGAAATGCGGGAGCTGAACTTAGGGGAACACAAACTCGGTCCCGGCGGTTACAGAGTGGCGGAGCCTATATGGGACAAGGAGGACGCGGAGCGTGCCGAGCAAGGCCTACCGCCCCGCTTCGAGAAATACAGCGGTAACAAGCAGACCAGGAACTATGTCAGGGCTTGGTACAAGGAGGACCCGATAACAAAGGAGCTTACCACGGATCCGAAGACCAGGGCGTTTGAGCTTGTTCTGGTAAGGAATACACCCCTGCGTAATTAGCTCCATATGGTTGCATTCTAATTAATGAAGCCAAATTTCTAAATGGTTCACATTCCTTCCGCAGGCGACTAAAAGCAGTATCGCAGGGTCGACTAAGAGCAACCCTTGGGACACCACTCTAAATAGGGCGTTGAGTGTAATGAAGAACAAGGATAAGCTCAGTAAGCCGATGTCAGCTGGTCGTGTGGCCGGCAAAGGCTTGTCCACAAAATGGGGGTCATACTATACCGCTGGTGTGCGGAAGGAGAAAAAGACCAGCTCAGAAAGCCAGGCGCGTGAGGTTCAAGAACTCAAGGCACAGGTGGCGCGGATTCCAGAGATTGTCCAAGAGCAAGTCCAACAACAACTCGGAGCGACGATCACCGCCATTGTGCCTACCTTGATCCAGGGGTTGAGTGCGTGGATTGCGGGCGGCCAACAGGGGCCGCCCCCGATTCCTAGCTTCACGGCCAGCAACTCACAGAATGCGATGGCGGGGCCATTGGTGTCTCCGGCGGAGGCGGCATTGGTGTCTCCGACGCCGGCACAGGAGCTTAATGCACCCGGGTGTACGCCGGCCGGCACCTCTGCAGCAAGCGGCCCCTCCGTCAACTGCACACCCGCCGTTGGCGGTGCCTCGACATTAGCCGGGCTCGACGCCATCATCACGGTAACTAATTAAGCCTCTCTCGGTCGAGGACTTCATCTCCTTGCCTTTGACTGGGCATCCCTGATGCCCTACATGTTTTCGCAGGGCGCCGCCGACGTTCCGTGCAACTCCTGCACTTCGTGAACAACGAGTTGGTCGATGTCGCCAAGGGCAAAATCATTCAACCGGGCAACCCCTTGTTCCACGGTACCCAGATGCCACCCAACTTGTTTAGGGTTGAACTGGTTCGGGTGCTGCCAGGCTGCGACGAGTTGTTACCTCCGATTCGACCCGTCGGGGCCGACGATGATGATGTGATGACCCTCAGCGCCTGCCTGAGCTGGCCCCTGCTTTGGCCGAAGAGCCAGATTCATTTGGGGTCGGGGGACACCACCCCAAAGACAACACCGCCAGTCGTGCCGGCGCCAAGTCGGCCCCATGGCAAGACCGCCGCAACGGTGCCGGACATCCCTATGCCACTGGATCCAAACATGCATATGGCACAGGATCAGAACGACGACGACGATGATACATTTGGCAACGTCGGTCAGTACTTTGCCGAACATGGGTACGTTGGCGACTTCATGGGGCCTCCTTCTCAAGAACCCAACCCAACAAAAGATGTGCGCGATCTAGCTGGTACCGCGGAGAAGCCAAGTTGCAACAGGCGTCGTCTGCCATTCAGCTCTCAGGAGACGCCTCCAGCTGCCGACTTCACCGAGCCTCAGAAAGGCGAGGTGCAAAATATTATCAGCCCAAACACACTCAAAAAGGCGGTCTATGAGCAGAACATGGTCCCATTACAGGAGAAGAAGAAGGCACGCAAAAGAAAGACTAACAAGGGTGCGAGCCAGCCGGCACCGAGTACGATCCGTGCTCAGGACGGGCCACCTTCACCTGAGGATATCTCGAGGAGGGTGCATGTGGCGGGTAGGGCGATGCTACCGACAAATATGCTCAATGCTGCAACCGGTGCTATGCGGAGTCTGCATGACAGTGTTCTTTCTTTGGAGAAGCAGCGTCTCAGAGAGAAGGATGTGGCATACCCGGTTTTCGCGGCCAAGGTGCCAGAGGGCAAGGGCTTTGTGGATAACTCCATCGGGCGTACGATCGTCCTGCGGTTTGATGACATCCACGCTATGATGAACCTTCATCCGCTGCACTACACCTTCGTTCGGCTATTTTCGCTGAGTATGGAGATGCGGATCATTCGCGACAAGACCCCGGACATCGTGATAGTCGACCCCTTCTACATGCGTGCCAAGATCTTGGGCAGCGCTGGGGACCGGCAAGTCGCGAGTTCTTACCTCGAAGGCATCATTCTGGCAAACCAAGATAAGGATAACTTCCTCGTGCCTTACTTTCCTGAGTAAGTCCTCCCTTCAACCGGCCCGTAACATATGAATTCTTAGATTTCGATCGTTTTTCTTTTAGCATTCCGTGTTTTCTGCAGTGACACACATTGCACGCTCATCCTCCTAAGCCCCAAATATTCCATGGCCACGTATTTCGACCCGGATCGTCAGTCGAACGTAGACTACACAAATGTCAAGAAGGTTCTTGATGATGTTCTCCCCGGCTACGCCAAATCTGGAGGCACCTTCACCGGGCCTATTCGTAAGTACGGCAAGCACGTGTTCTCCCACAATACAATGTTCTGCTGCGTCAAGCAGCCGCCTCGCGGTCAGAAGGGTGCCTACTACGCCATCCATCACATGCGGGCGATCGTACGGGACCATCATCAACTTCTGCTACCGAGTAAACTCAAAGATTGGGCCGCGAGTGTGTCGGCAATCCAGGACGCGGACATTAGACAAGAATTCTTTCGCATCCAGTCGGAGTTTGCGGAAATCATCCATCAAGATGTCCTTCGTACCTCGGGGCAGTTCTACCTCAGAAATCAACCGTCCAACAGTGACATCGACACAATGCTACAAATGCAGGCTGACAACGCCCGTTCTTTCATGACTCCCACGATAGACGGCGGCTTCATCCACGCTCCGGTCCCTTGAGTTGAGTCGAAAGCAGTGATGCTGTGTCTAGTTCTGAAACATCGATTGGCTCATGTTGTAATTAAACTTTAATGAACTTGTAGTATGTCTCTTTGGTTTCGAGAGTCATTCAACTTAGATGTAATCGATGCTATTAATGTCTTGCTTTTCTCTTCCGATTGTTCTGTTGCATACTTATATATTGCTTATGTATTGTCTGTGAATTGGTACTAACATTTCGTTTGGCTAGTGCATAGCGATGCCGTCGTATGTCGTGTACAAGGGTAAGGTTCCCGGAGTCTACGACGACGGGGAGGAGTGTCGGAGACAGGTTCACCGATTCAGCGGTAACAGTTACAAAGGGTACACCACTAGGGCCGAGGCCGAATCTAGATACGCCCGCTATCTAGTGGGAGAGGGGAGGGAGCGTTGGAGGAACCGGATGAAGATGAGTTTCATCGTGATGATGCTCATCGTGAAGACCGCATCTCTCTTCTATGTGATGGTAGTTTAGATGATCGATATCGACTTGTAATGTGAAGACAAACTCGCTACTCGCGGTCTCGAGACTTGTAATATAATGTTCTATCTTTGTTCGGTCTTTTCAATTCGGAGACTAATATGATGAATTGTATTCACAGACTAATATGATGAATTGTATTCAGAAACTAATCTTCTATTGTATTCGATGAATCTGTTGTTGATGTGTGCTGTCTATATTTTGTCCAATTATACATTTTGTAACCTGTGCAAAAAACAGAAAATAAAAAAATAAAAAAATCTAATATTCATACTAATGGCGCATCACATCACAGTGCGCCATTAGTATGCCAAAGGATACTAATGGCGCATCATTAAACAGTGCGCCATTAGTATGCCAAAGTTACTAATGGCGCATCTTGATGTTGTGCGCCATTAGTATGCCAAAGCACCTGGGTATACATGGCCCCCTGGGAGGCATACTAATGGCGCACTGTTGTATATACTAATGGCGCATCCAGTGGTGCGCCATTAGTATACCAGATACTAATGGCGCACCAGTGGTGCGCCATTAGTAAAATATACTAATGGCGTGGCACTAATGGCGCACCACTAATGCGCCATTAATGGCCAAATTAGGTGCGCCATTAGTAGGCCTTTTCCTAGTAGTGTGGGATAGACAAGGTTGCTTCTTCGTGGACCCTTCGTGGGTGGAGCCCTCCGTGGACTCGCGCAGCCGTTACCCTTCGTGGGTTGAAGTCTCCATCAACGTGGATGTACGATAGCACCACCTATCGGAACCACGCCAAAAACATCCGTGTCTCGAATTGCGTTTGAATCCTCCAAACCCTTCCCTTTACTTTCTTGCAAGTTGCATGCTTTAATTTCCTCTGCCTATATACTCTTTGCATGCTTGCTTGATTTGTGTGATGATTGCTTGACTTGTCCTAAGATAGCTAAAATCTGCCAAACTCTAAAATTGGGAAAATGTTAAGTTTTTAATTGGTCAAGTAGTCTAATCACCCCCCCCCTCTAGAAATACTTCAAGGTCCTACACTAGCGCATGGCTAAAGCGTGCCGGTAATGTCAAAAGAGGTCGGGATAGACCAAACTTGACATGGGAGGAGTCCGTAAAGAGTGATCTAGAGGACTGGAGTATTACCAGAGAACTAGCCATGGACAAGGGTGCGTGGAAGCTTGCTACCCATGTGCCAGAACCATGAGTTGGTTGCGAGATCTTATGGGTTTCACCTCTAGCCTACCCCAACTTGTTTGAGACTAAAGGCTTTGTTGTTGTTGTTGTTGTTGTTGTTGTTGTTGTTGTTGTTGTTGTTGTTGTTGTTGTCCAATCATCTATCTGGATTATTTGAGCCACAAGATCATGTGTCACTCTCAAAATGCGGCCAGCCCTTCACATATCAAAGAGATCAAACTATATGACAATGTCAATAGCACACCAGCTCAAAAAGATGGTGGTGTCGTCAAATTAGCTATGTGTCACAGTATCAGTGACGAAGCCAGGTTTACCAGAATGAGTGTACAGAGTTCAAGATTTTATAAATTCCCTAGCTATTTTCCAATTTGAATGTATTTTATATACTTAGTTTATGATTTCTTACCATGAATTGGTGTACATATCCCATGTCCGCTTGTGGCTCCACCCATGCACAACATGCTAAGAGATAGGTGCTTCAACAAATAGATATAACGGTCCTAAAACGAAACAAAAAATGCCAACACCTCATTGGTTCTAGTATCGTTCCAAATGGTAAATGTCATAGGAATTTCACAGCAATACTCATGATTGGGGGATTTTGCGAAGGCAAGTCACACGTGGATGACCCAGGTTCGGGCCCCTATTCTAGGGGTAACATCCTACTCCTGCTGGATGTTTTCTGTCGTATGAACAGAATGGTTACAATAAGGGGTTGACGAGTGATGACTGTGGATGGCGTGTCTGCTAGAGACTTCGTATATCTGTCTTCGCCTCTTCTAAGATCTCGAGCCATCCTTCTCCTACATGAGACGACGAGGATGTAGAGTACAATGGCTGTTATGAGCCATGATGATGGTCGTTACTAATGGAATTACCCCCAACGCCATAATGCCTCCACTTATTGACCACACCTGCTTCAGTCAGATGGACGCCATGACGTTTATTAGCTTGATGGACTTTAAGATGCCGACCCAACCGAGTGACTCTCCTGATGTGGACTCGGGTTGTTCAAACCTGCTAGGTCGAATCCTTGTCATGGGCCTACCCTGGGGGGATCCCGCCGTCAGTAGCCCCCAAGTCCTTCAAGGTCTCGGGGATGGTGTTGATTCCTTGATTGAGGAACGTTCTCCTTGAAGAACCAACTGAAATAGTCGCCGCACCGCTTGATGAGAGCCCTTGATGGTCTTGAAAAGTACCTGAAAAGGTATATACTGTTTGTAGTAAAGACTCGCTGATACCTAACACACTCGCCTAAGAGCTTTGCTTAAGGCTTGTAGGGAAGCGTATCATAAATTCCAAGTGATCCTTGAAGAACTGGGCTTATCCGAGTGGGTCACTGTCGGTTGTTGACCTAAGGAGGTTCATTCTTTCGATCTTCATTTTCAGAACCGAGTTGTCGGACTTAGGCATTTGGTTGGGAAAACAACTAGTGCCGTTGGGGAAGATGAGTCTGTTGTTTTGTGTTGGCAATGCCAAGTGATGTGAGACTTGAGGGAGCGGATCATGGACGCCATCTTTCGAGGATAGCTTGTGTCCGAGCGGATGCAACCATTGAAGAACCGGGTGTGTATTTAAATTATGTTGTGAGCGGAGTCAAAATCATGTTGGATCCACCAACCGCCAACGACACTGTCTGAATTGGTCAAGCTTCAGTCAAAGGGACTTCTACAACGCACAAAGGGCCGCGACTGTCAGACGGATCACTTTAATGTCTCATCGACTATGCACAAGTAATGCGAGCAATCAAGAGGATGCCACCCAGGGCACTGCCCCAAGAAGCTCCTCAAATTCCCATGCGAGGCATGTGGCATGGTTGCAGCCTCGGCAACCGACTGGACGGGATACGTCGGGAGGATGAGGGGCGGATGGAGAGACTTGCCTCCATCCGAATGGGCCCGTCGAAGGATTTGACCCGGAGGAGGGTGCCCAATGAAGAGGCAGTGTCGAGCCCACGGGAGAGCGAGCATGTACTTCACAAGCCATTCATTGACCGAGGTATGTCCCTGACCCTACACGATTTCGTGCGAGGGCTCCTCTTCTTTTACATCATTGAACTCCACCATCTAAATCCGAATGGAGTCTTGCACATTGTATGTTTCACCATGTTGTGTGAGTGCTTCCTAGGCATCCATCCGCATTGGGGTCTCTGGAAGTGGATCTTTGTCGTGAAGCCGCATACAATGGAGAAAGGTGGGAGGATGTCGGTTTGTGAGGGAACCGGTGTTCAACTTGTGTCGCAACATGTTTATTTCTCGCTCATGTTCTCCAACACTCACAAGCTCTGGCAAGCCGACTGGTTTTACATCCAGGATGTGCGCACACAAGCTGGCCACAAGACCTCCCATGAGCTCAATTGGCTGGAAACCTCAGTTGACAAAGGAGAGGCATGAAGCCAAGCTCTTGATGGAGAGGATTCGGGAGCTCAATAATCACAGACTCACTAGGGTCGATATGATCATGACTTTGGTTGATCGACGCATCCAACCCCTCCACGCGAGAGCTCACCCGATGTGGGAGTACTCAGGCACCGATGACTCCACTCGGACGTCCCCAAAAGATTCCAAAGACAAGCACTCCTTTGCTTGGACGGAGAGCAAGACCAATGAGCATGAGAAGCTCCTCCTAGTGGCACCAGTACCGGCCTTCGGCTTTGATAACCAGCCTCCCGATGTAAGTTGGTTGAAATCCTCAAGTAAAATTTCTTCTATCTATTTCTCACACTAAATACATATCTTCACTTCACAGGATTTCTTATCCTTCCCTCCATACAGCCCATTCCCGAGGGCGGTCAGGCTGCATAGATGCCTCAGCTGGGGGTCGTGTTTGATGATAAAGGTTATGTGGTGCGCGAAGAGGAGATGATGAAGGCATGGATTAGTTGCTCGGCCTCTTAGACGATCACAAGGATGATGATGTGAGGGAGGTCCCTCCTCCGTCCACAACAATTCCGAAGAGAAGGGTGGCTACAAGGTTACTAGATCGGAAACGTCTCAGCCAAGCCCAACGGGACACAGGGAGAGCCGGATCCTAGCAGACGCACGTCGCGCCGACAAACCCCAAGACGCAAAATCATGCGCCCTCACCAACAATCCCCGGGTCGGATGCACTAGCCGGCGTGTGTAGTGAAGATGCTCGAACGAGGACCCTACTTTTCGGTACTTGTGTTGATTTAGATGTTTGCTGAAGTTGTGGCTGGCTGAAATTGCAGTGTCCAGTTGCACCTGTGCATCATGGGGGTCGATCGGGACAATACCCTATGCTCCAGGACCACATAAGCATAGGTGCTCCAGCGCGAACACTGCTGTTGGATCTAGATCCAACAGTCATATAAAGATTCATTAGACCTCAACATAGTTATCAAACTCCTCGGGGGTTTTTGCGAAAATTCACGAGCTATCTTCATGAACATTGGATCTGAGATCACACAGTCTTGATTTCGTCCAACTCTTTTATTCTGATCTGGCGGTAGCCTAAATAGGCATCCTCTTAGCCAGTCATGGAATCAATCACATGGTCGATACGGGGCAGAGCAAATGGATCCTTGGAGCACGCCTTTTTCAAACAGTTGGTAATCAACATACATGCGCCATGTTTGGTTCTTCTTGGGAAATATGACTGGGTTTGCTAGCCAATCCGGGTGGAAGACTTCTCAGATGAAGCCGACTTTGAGCATTCAGGTGATCTCTTCATTGATGGCTCTGCACATGTCTTCCACGAAGCAACGAAGGGTCTGCTTTACCAGCTTCGCCCCTTAATGACGTTGAGTTTGTGCTCGGCAATGTCCCTTGGGACCCTGCATGCCAGGACGAAAATGTCCTAATTCTCACGGAGTTCCTCCATGAGCGCACTTTCCTTGGGCAAGAAGATTGGTGGCAATTTGCGCTGTCTTCAATGAGTCCTCGGGATGGACTCGAACCTTCTTGGTGTCCTTGCCAACTAGAAGGAGGACTTGGTGGTCAGCTTCTTGTTTGATGGAAGCTTCTCGGCATCAGCCTCCTTCTGGATCTCAACCAGCTCCTCAGTCACAATCAAGGTCTCGATGATGGACGCATTGGCGTCATCGCATTGATTAGAATGCTTAGGGTTGCCCGAGTGTTATGCCCGGCCTATCCACTAGTAAGCAAAACTAGGTGGTGGTGTAGGAGATATGCCCTAGAGGCAGTAATAACAATTATTTTGTATCTCCAAAGTTTGTAATGAATGTTTAGCTTCCATGCTATAACTGCAATGATTCTCAAGTCTACAATATCCACGAGGCTCGGAGGAAAACTCATGTGCACGTGTGGTATACTAAACGGTAAAATGTATTCCTAGTCTTGCCTCCAAGACTGGCTCATGTATCGCATGATGATCATGTTTTCCTGATCATGGGCATGTCTATGCTGGCAATTATGAGGGAACAATGTTGGTAGGACACTTGTGTTGAATCGACCCATTTTGATTTTATGCTATGAGATACATTCCTCACAAGTTAATGGTTAATAACACAGAGAAGTTAATGTTTGCATAATTCCCTAGACCATGAGAGTATCGAGTTCCTTCATACTTGCTTCATGAACTTTGGGGTTTGTTAAACGTCATCCGTAATTGGGTGGCTATTACGGCGGCTTACGGGTTCACAGAAAAGTATGGCAAGTAACAAGATAGCTCAAGATTGGGATTTGCTCCTCCGAAGATGGAGAGATTTACTCGGGCCCTCTCGGTGTAACGGTATCCATCATCGTCTGGCCAGACACATTGTGATTTGATCACTGGGATGCCGGAACAAGGAAACGAGAAAAGAGAACAAAACTGGTAACGAGGTAACTTGCATGCTGGACAAATTGTTGATCCACAGGAATGCAATAAATCTCACCTCGGGTGTTTGTGACATATCGCGATGCAACAGGAATAGCTCACGGCAACTGGAGGTTCACTCGAATATTCATTCGTGTGGGTATAGGGGTCAATATGGGTGTCCACGGCTCCGATGTTGATCATTGATCGGAAGGGGTTCCGGGTCATGTCTATACTTCACCGAACCTATAGGGTCACACGCTTAAGGGTCATCTATCTGCTGAATACTAGACAGGGATTCGGAGAGAAAATCACCGAAAAAGTTTCGGACACCGGAAAGGTTTCGGACAGCGGAATTGTACCGTAGAGAGAGGTCATCAGATAAGTTTCGATGATACCGAAAAGTTGTTTCGGGATATACTATTAAGTCAAATTGGTTTCAGCACATGCCTGATAATTCTTGGAGGGTGCCAGAATAATTCTAGAAACTTTTTGGAATTTTCTGAGATAAAGACCGGAAATGTTCCGGAGCTGCCGGAGCCACTTTAGATGCGTTTTGCAGATGAAAATCACTAAACCGGAATTGTTTTGGAACATGTTGAAAATTATTTTAGTGGGTACTGAAATGTTATTAGCCGACATAAATATTTTCAGTTGGAACGGACACTGAAAAATGTCGTCGTGAATAGTGAAAGTGCTTTTTGGGATATTTATGTAAAGCCACCTTTTTGGACTTTGTCAAAGTTCTAGAAGGAAGTGGCTTACAAGGGAAGAAACCCCATTTGGGGGGGGCCCTAGGGGTGGCCAGCCATGGGTGGTGGAGCTCCTTGGAGCTCCACATGGCATCCCATTTTGACCTTAACACCCTCATGTGTGACCTAATGCATGGGGTTTTTAGTAAAATTGTGGAGGCACACTACCCCTTGGCTTTCCTATAAATAGAGGAGGTGAGGGCTGCCATCTCTTCATCCCTTGCTCTCATACACATGCCATGCATTATCTGGCTTCTTCTCTCCGTCCCACGAAAAGAGTTTCGTAGAGCCGTAAGGCTGTCTGGGTTCCGGCAGGAACTAGTTCTGGATGGCGAAGCCCTGCCGGATAGCTGACACCGTATGTGTGCAACCCCGTAGAGAGATTGTAGTTTCGATCTTTTTCCCGAGGGGCAGTTCGAGTGTCTTCCCGAAGGGCTGCCCGAGTCTCCATTCGAGTTTCGACGGTCCTCCCGAAGGGCTGTCCGCGACATCGTCCGGGGGACTGTCCGACCGCCTCCCGAAGGGCTGTCCGGAGAGGGAGTACATCCTCGTGGTTGGAAGGTTGTAAATCGTAGCTGCGGGGATCTGCACCGACGATCTACACCGACTATTCTTCCGCTGCGCTTCGAGTCGGTACGGATCAGATCAAACCTTGTATGCAGTCTTCATAGTGGTCCTGGGCGCGCTCGCTATATCGAATTTTTTTTTCTATTGCGTTCCCCTACAGGTGGGACATCTCTTGGAGACTGGTCCCACATGGAAGTCACTGGATGCAAGGCTACATATACAACAAGGGAACCACATGAGAAGGCAGGGAATGAATGACTGAAACTTCTGAAGCTCCTTACCTCCTCTTTGTATTCCTCACATCTCCTTGGTGATTTCTCATCCCAAATCCTCATTGTATCTTCAACTTGAATCAACGATTGGTATTGAATCCGTCTGTCCATCCCATATTCGTACTTGGGTCATGACACCGAGATCATGATCACCCTATTAGGGCTTGGCATCTTGAGCTTGAGGTAGACATAGCAAAGCCTAGCCATTAACTTGGCATAACAAGACAGCCCAGGATGGCGTGGTAGCCACTCTGAAGGTTAACCACCTCAAAGCTAAGGATCTTGAACCAAAAGTTGTCATCGTCGCCGAATACGACCTCCATGGCCTCTCCAACTGAAGGCGTTTCATGATGCTTGGATGGCTTCTCCTTCATGTCATGGAACTTGCAGGGCTGATCAATGATCTCATCAAATGATAGCTTCTAAAATTTGCTATACTGCCACTAGTGGATATGCTGCATATTGTCGTCATGGTTGGAATCAGAGCGATCCTTCTTCCTAGAGGGTTCGACATTCGCCTTGCCTTTGTCCTGAGCAGTCGGGACCTTTGGGCATATGGTTTCTTCACCGATGGTGTACTTGTTGGCAATCTCCATGAGCCGACCCATGGTCAGCACCTCGCTGCAGGCAGCTTCTACCTCAGGTGCTCATAGGTAACTCCCTGCTTGAAGGCCTGAATGGCCTGCGGCTCTATGACGTTCTCAGTGCAGTTGCGAAGACGGGACCAGCGATTGATGTATTCACGAATGGGCGCTCCGTCCGTCTGGAAGCAATTTCAAGGATTTTCACACTTTGTCGGGCCCTTGCGTACGTGTCCTCAAAGTTCTTGAGAAAGGTATCACGTAGGTCATCCTAGTCATAAATTTTGTCTGCTAGCAAGTTGTTAAGCCATGATCACGCCTAACCCTCCAGCATCATGCGAAGATTACGGAGGGCAACATGCTCTTTGCCTCCACCAATGTTGCTAGCAAGCCAAGTATCTAGAATTACTCTAGAAAAGGCTCGATCCATATGCGCCAACTGAAGCACATAAAATCAAGTGACCTAAGCCGGACGACCAACCAACCTCATCTCCAAGGCGATTGGTACACACGTTGGCCACTCGGATAGCCTCAATGTCATCCCACGCGTCGCAAGGTCCTGGTCCCCGGCCCCGAGGAGGGCAAAGCCGATGTCGCTCCGTGGGGATTCAATTGCTGTCGTCGGGCGCATTAGGGCGGCAATTGTTGGATCGACTTGGATTAGACGAGTCCAAGGTGATGCACTATACTGACCTGGAAGCCAATAGGCATTGTGATGACATGGCCATGTTCTAGTGCTCCACGGTTACTCACAGCAATGCAACGAGTCAAAGGAAGTTGGCGAGCGCACAACGGCTTCTTGGCAGGTGTACGATGAATGTGCGTGCCCTCTGTCTCCTGGCTTGTCGTGGAGCCACGAACCCATAGCAGGCGCGTCTGCCGTGTCCCACACGCCAACGCCGACGGCAGCTCACACTCTTGTGTGTCGAGGGCCGCTCTTTCCTCAGTGAGACGTTACTTCTCAGCAAAAACAACCGTGCGTGAGGCCTTGACATCCTTTTTTGTTTCCTAGTCGCCCTCGACGAGGGTATGCATGATCATCCACCGCCTCTCAGGACGCTGAGTCTGTCGCAGCCGCGCCAACATTGTTGTTGGTCGTGTACACCTCCGCCACGAAAGTGGGAACTATATGAGCTCTCATGCCCGCCAGACTCAGAATCCGAGAAGGGCAAAATGAAGTTGGAATTGACCATGCCAACGAGCTGGGAAGCAGCCTTGTCGGCGTGCATCGCTAGTGGAGATCCCACGGAATGCCTGAGACTCGACCCCGCCAGTCAGAGCGGATAAGATTGTTGAAGGCACATTATGTCGGATCGCTTGGCGATGAAGTGCATGCTCCCAGCAAAGGTCATCATGCCCTCAAGAAGCACTGCAGAGGCAGGATGCATGCAGAGTCATCAGCGACGAAATGGAACATATCAAAACGCACAAGCTGCCCGGGCCTAAGCCCACCGCCGATTGCCAGAGGGGATCCAAACTAGACCACTCCTCCAGCGCGTGCTTGCCCCACAATGGGCGCCAATTATCGCGGGGATTTCATGGAAATACTCATGATTTGTGGATTTTGTGAAAGCGAGGCGCACCTGGATGATCTAGGTACGGGATTTCACACATAAGAGGTTTTACCCAGGTTCCGGCCTCATGTTCTGGAGATAACACCCTACTCCTAGAACAATGGTTGTTAAGCCTTGTACAATGCAGGGTGCTTATGGGAGGTGCTTAGAAAAATAAACCAAATTTTCTAAGCATTGGTGCTTATTTATAGAGGATAGACACTTAATTAAGCACCCCTCATATAGGGACAAACACCGGTCCTTGAACAAAACCAGGTTTATTTTACAAAGCACCTCCACTAAGCGCCTTGCATTGTACATGGCGTTATGAGCCATGATGATGGTCGTTACTAATGGAATTACCCTCCACGCCAAACAATTCAACAAAGGAAATATATTAATATCGCGAAGATGTCAATTACACCCTGTCTTTGTACCAACAAGATTCCCAAAGGCATCCAGGATACACACAGCAAAAAAGGAAAATAAAAAGAACAGAAGAAAAAAAGACTCCGCGATGGTGGTCAATCACTAGCATCAACAACACTCTAACCACCACCGAAGACAATACTCAGATTACAAAAGAGGTTCTCCAAAAGCAACGCCTCCAAGAAGGAAATAATGCACAAGCGTTGTTGTTGCACGATCGAAGATCTTGGGTTTTCACCCTCGAGAAAATCCGAGTTCACCCAAAAATAATGCCTTAAACAAGGCCATTGCCAGATACAACCAATAAAACCCAAACCTTGGGTTTTCACCATTGGAATCGAGACTCGGTACTCGAGGAGCACCACCAAAAATGCAGCCCTCCAGTGTTGCCACCCCCACTTGCCGAGGACGCTATTGCATGTTACCAAACACCTGGCACCTGGCACAGAGTCTTCATCGCATCCAACACACCCTTCCACCAAAGCTTCAAGACCCCAATCGCAGCTGCCATGACTTTCCCCACTCTATCAATGCATTGGGAATCTTGACTTAAACATGTCTCATGACACCAATAAGAAATCCAAGCTTCGCGCCGCGCCCTCTTGAGGCCGCGTTGGATGATAATATGAGCGCGCGTGACCGGAGCCTTTTCAATAAAGTTATCCAGGGACGACATACGCCAATCCATGTAGATCTCCTACGGGGAATACCGGAACTCATCAGCGGCCAGATCCAAGAGGTCGACATCTGGCAGAAAGACGACTTGGTAAAAGAAGAGCGCTAGGGCCAAACCATTACACGATCCCATCAAGCCACTAACCGGCCGCCGCCGCCCCAGAACATCGTCGCTGGAGAAGCCGTAGCGGGCGACGCCGCCGCAGGCGGCACCGCCGCCCTCGAGATCGACGCCTCGGAGGATCTACCACCGCCGCCTCGCTGCACGGGCCGGATCCCCGTGCAATCCGGATACCGACGGCTAGCAGGACCCGGCCGCCGTCAGATCCGACAGACTAGCTGCGGCCAGACCATACGTGGGCAAGGCCCCTAACCTGGCCCGAGGCACAACAGTGGGAGCCCGATGAAGCGGCCGATCTACCGAAGTGCCACCACGAGCGTCTGAGTCACCAGATCGAGACGAACAGGGACCAGCAGCGCGTGGAGGCCGGGAGGCGCCCCGGGATCAAGTGGAGAGGAAAGCAGGAGAAGGAAGGGACGCAGGCGGCGAGGGAGGAGTTCCGTGAGTACGCTCGCTATGGCGGTGGCGGCGAGTCATCCGGTGAGTCGCAAGAGCAACCCATGAGACCAGGACGAGTTGGTTGTCGCGCGAGCGACTGAGGATCACCTCCACGCCATGATGTTGTCGTGAAGGCACCATTGCTGATGTCTCCATTTATTGAACATGCATGGTTCAATCAAATGAAAGCCACGTCATTTATTAGCCAGATGGACTTCAAGATGCCAGCAAAGCCGTGTTATTTTCTGCATGCACACTCGAGTTGTTCAAACCAGCTGTGCCGGATCCTTGTCATGGGCCTACCTAGGAGGGATCCCGCCGTCACCAAGTGTGTGTGCATTTGTTAGGATGTATTATGATCATGGAAATATTTCTGATAAAATGGTAAGTGCACCTAAGTCTAACTAATGAAGGCCGCCAAAAGTCTCAATGGCAGTTTTAATCAAGTCTAATTTCATAAGAAAATACATGACCCTAGAATTCTATTTGCACAAGGCATGTTACACAACACACTAGTGGTTGGGGTGCTCAATTGCACGCCGCCTGAGATGAAGGTGTGCGCTCGTTTCTCCATCTCAAAGAAAAAAGGAAAAAAAAAACTAACCTCCATCTCACAAAGAAAACAACTCACCTCAACCAACCAGCAGATGACATGTGGCCCTCACATCCACCTCAAAAAGAAAAGAAAAGAAAAGCCTCACTTCCATCTTAAAATAAATAAATAAATAAACTATTCTCATGAAAAAAAATCATTCCCACCGCAACCAACCAGCAGATCCCACTTGACATGGCTGGTTGCTCACCACCTAGGATCTTGGATTGAGCGGAACAATTTGATTCTAGCAAGAATCAAAGGGCTAGTTTGGGAGAGCTCCAACCCTTTGATTCTTGAAGGATATCAAGTACGTAGGCTAAAATAAGATGATTAAAGCATAACAAACAAAATGCACCACCGAAACACCCCCAATTCCAGCTCCATTAAGTCTTGGGACTATGGATACCCAGCTCCACTAACTTGTGGTCCTGTTTGCGAGAGCACCAGCTCCAAGAATACACTGTTCAGTTGTGGTGTTCAAGTAATTGGCATGGCATGGCATAAAGGTACAGCAATCTTACAGGGTCAGGAACATTAGGGTCGGCACCAGCTTCCAGTAACAACTTCAAGCATGCAGTTGAGCCTTTCATCTCAGCAGCAATAACTAAAGGGGCTAGAATACCGTCATCGACATCCGCACCAGCCTGCAAAAAAATACTAAAGGGGGTACAGGAACTCTGCATGCGCTGTTTGGTTCATTGCCGATTAGACACCGCGTTTTCTTGTGTAAAACCTTAGTGTAGCGCGGCCACAAAAATTTCTCAAAGGTAGCTCAAATAATAAACACCATCGAAGAAGGCCAGACCTACATTAGTGTCGAAAAATGTAGCATTGAACCAAAATTGTCTTGAGTAATTCTAACTTTCTAAGGCCTAACACAACTAAAATGAGGACTGCAGCCACTATACCTCAACCAGGAGCTTGACACATTTCAGTGAGGGAGCACTTATAGCAACAAGAAGAAGGGTGTCAATACCAGGTACTTTCTTATTACACTGGCAAAAAACAGATAACACACGATTTACAATACTCAAGTAAGATGTAGGAAAGAGCAGACAAATAGAAGGAAGAATGCATTTGTTGTCCTGTGGCCTTCTGTAAAAAGAAGAAGGGAAAAAAATCAATAGCATTGCATAAGCAAACATGTACTGTATCAACAAGAGTTTCTGGAATAATATATTGAGCATTAATGCCTTGGGGGCCATTTTGAGCAGTTAGACCCTTTTTTTTAGTTCTGTCCCATGTATCTATTAAAAGGAGTAGACGTACAACAATAACAGCCCACCCGTTTAATCTTTTCTTCCCAAGCAAGCTGGGTAGGCTAGAGCCAAGAGATGAACCCACCAAGAGGCACCAAAAGAAGTAAACGTATATGAAAGAAAAACATCTTTTGTCATGAATTACTAGAGGGAATACAAATTCAGAAACTTGCAGTGGAGCCTATATTGAAGAAGCAAGTAGGATGGAGCTGCAAGAAGATATGGTGCGTAGAGTATGCATGGAGCTAGGTTTTTGTTGTGAAGTAAAGAAATCATAGATGGCCAGAGCTCTTCGAGAATGCAGCCTTACTAGAACTTAAAGAAGGGTTAACAGAGTGCGCTTAGTCACTGCTACAAAGGCCTGATTTTGAATAATTGCTAAAAAATGTGCTAATTTAGCTGATTGCGCTCAGATTTCCCAACTTTTGAAGAAAGGCAGTAAAGCGGACTCAACACAACAGCCAAGTAAATGAAGCATGAAACAATGCAGCTAGCCAAAATTAGTAGGAAATAGTATGTTGTTAAACCTACATCCGTGTTGTTCTCCAACAAAATTTGCATAATTTCATCATGCCCTTCCAAGGCAGCGGCATAAAGTGGTGTCCCTTCAGAAGATACTGGGTCAACAGAAACTCCTTTTGCAAGCAAGAGTTCCGTCATTTTACGGTCTCCTAAGTAAAGCAAAAAGATGAAAACAGAATCCAATAGGTAATTACTACAAAGTAGAACTGATTGTGTGATGGGGAAAATTCAATATGATCAAGATACACGCCAACTAAAAGTGCATGCCCTGGAATAGTTACAAACAGACAAGAGGGCAGAATATGGGAAAATGGAAAACTTTTAAATCCTAAGGGAATCATCGAAGACAAAACGTAAATGGCACCAATGTTCTTCTATTCACATACAATCAAAATCATGAAAGAATTGTCAAACAAGTTCTTCTTCTACATCTTTCCAACACACATAGACATCATAATGGAACAGTATTGTAAGAGAAATACCATGTGCTGTTCTGGCAGAGAAGTACCTGCTTTAGCAGCATGGTGAAGTGGGGCGAACCCTTTGTAGTCAGCTTTGCCTGGATCTGCCCCATGATCAAGAAGATAACTGGCGGCATTCATGCTTCCATGAATCAATGCCACAAGCAGAGGTGTTCGACCTATCAAAATGAAGACGTTTCCTCTCAGAGCATGTCAGAATGTACAAAGTTAATACATAAATATGTCATAACATAACACTTTGTTTTCTACTCCCTCAGTTGACAAATAAAAGATGTTTTGGATATTTCAGTATGAAGTACATACATGCGGATTGAAATGAGTGAAGAAACACACTAAAACATGTCTATATGCATCTGATTCACAAAATAGCATGACGGTTGTAAATTGCTGGTCAATTTACAGTTTCCTATAGCCCAATTCTGAACGCAAGTCATATAGGAGTACAGTTCAGACACATTTACAGTTTAGAGGCAAATTAAATGCACCTCCATCATTGACGGCGTCCACATCGACCCCTAGCTCCTCGACCAGGTACCTGCACACCCATAGCCTTCCCTTCCCGGCAGCGAAGTGCAGCGCCACGAGACCTTGGTCCTTGGCCGCCTCCACCACCTCCCTGGGACGGCCCCTGCCCTTATCCAGATCTCTCACCAGCCCTGCGACGCGACGAACGAGCAAGTCAGTGCCTCCCAGTCCCAGATCCAAACAAAACCCGCCCGGAATCGCCCACGTACTCTTGAAGAGGCGGAGGTCGCCGCGGCTCGCCGCGTGGAGGAGCGGAATCGATCCGTCGGCGGGCGGAGGGGGCGGGCTAGGGTTTGGAGGGGCGGCGCGGCGCTTGGCTGAGGTGGCAGCGGGGTGACGCCGCGCCATGGTGACAAGCGGTGGTGAGGTGGCGGCGGGGTGAGGCCGTGGCGAGGTGGTGGCGAGGTGGGGGGAGGGGGGGGGCAGGCCCGAGGCAGAGCGGAGGGAGGAAGGCGGAGGCGGGAACACGAGCGGGCCGCGTGTCAATCAGCGGCGGAAATGCTGCGCACACGCTTCGGGTGTACACAACAAATCTCAAATTTGGTACCGGTTTGTCCGCGGACATGTCCGGTCCTCTCCCCGATTTCCATTTGTAAGGTCAAAACTGTTAGCACAATTTCCGTTCGAAACCGTTCCCGGATCCATTTTCATAGGATTTTTGATACACGACAACAATCCGATCTGAATTTGAGGCCGGCTAATAGGATATGGTATTACTAGTATACGACGCAGTACGATAATCCGTTTTTTCTAGCCAGATTGATAATCTAACCTTTAAATTTTGAATCAGAGTTATTATCCTGAGGGTGCTAATGTCATAAAACCCTTTATGCCATTCATTATCACCAAGATTATACTTCACAAGCATAACCAACTTCAAACTACATAATTGTTAATGAGTCATAAATTGTCCTGCCGACGACAACCTTGATGTGATCATATTCATTGTATCCACCTAACTTTACGGATATCTTTTTCATTATATGTCACAAACACCATATGGATCGAGATTTTGTAAGAAAAAAATCCACACCGTTATGAATTCCTTTTGCTTGGTCAGTTATGACTATCTTTTGGTTGATGATTTGACATACATGTAAGCCACGCTTGAAATAACCAAAGAAATGTTTCAGTATGTTCATCTGATAATAAAGCAGATCCTAGCAACACTGATCGACCAGGATGATTGAGTTTGACAAAACAAACAAAAGGCATATCATATCTGTTCATCAACTATGTTGTGTCAAAAGTAATGACATCATGAAAGAGTCATACACCGCTCTGCTTCTTGCATCAAGCCAAAAAGTTTGGAGTGTTGGATTGCATTTTGATAAAACAGACACTAACTGCTTCATCATCACCACTGCCAAGTTTTAACCTTCTTGTTTTCTCTAGAAAATTGCAACAATTTTTCTCACCAAAAGTTACGTTTGCATGACCATCTGCTGCCACAACAAAAGAATTGAAATTCTTCTTTAGTCATATTTTGGCCCGATCATTCAGCTCAAGCCCTCACTTGACATGTAAATCCAACTCTTTGTTGTATGTGAACCGAGATTTATGTGAACTTTGTGTGTGATTATGATCCAAAATGACCGTCAAAATATAAAGTTTCCCATGAGGACCATGAGCAATTTTAATTTTAGCTTCTTCTTTTATTTTGAGAAGATGTTAATTTTATCTTTACATCCTATATGGCCAATTGGATTTGGGCCTCAGCATATTACTTAAGTTGGACTGGGTCTTACCATAACAAGAGTGGGAAAGTGTAAGGTACTTCCATTGTTCATCTTTCACTAGTAAAAAACAGGGCTTTGGTTCGGGCCTGGCCAGCTCATTAGTTCCGGTTCAGTCACGTACCGGGACCCATGGGGGCACACGTCCCGGTTCGTGAGCACAGGGGGCCGGCCGGGGCCTCGTGGGCATTGGTCCCGGTTCGTCTGGACCCATTTGTCCCGGTTCCTGGCACGAACCGGGACCAATGGGCCTCACTCCTGGCCCACATACATTGGTCCCGGTTCGTGGATAGAACCGGGACAGAAGATGGAGCTTTAGTCCCGGTTCCAGCCACGAACCGGGACAAATGAGCTGCCTATATATACCCCATCGCCGCAACAGAGCACTCCATCGTACTATGTTTTTTCTGGCCGGCGAGGGGAGGGCATTTGGGTGCTCTAGCTCACCTCCTATGCACATGAGGTGTTCGATGAAATGCCCGAGCCACACTAGTTAAGCTTTCTCCTCTCGAAACTCGAGCTCCAAGCTCCATTTTCCCTGAGATTTGCATAGGTTTAGCGTTCCGTCCCCGTCTTCCCCGCCGTTGATCGACTGCGCCGATCTCGTCGCCGGACCATCGTGGTGAGCCTCTTGTTCTTACCTTCTTTCTGAAATAAAAAATATTCTTACTTTAGATAGACACTTGTCTAATTTTCTTACTTTTATTATTGCTTGTTATTATATAGTGCGATGTTTTGGTATCCGCCCCGTCGGCCCTCGTACTATCTATGATTCGTATGTCGTATATATTATCTTTTTATAACTATTTGGTTCATTTATTGTTTATGACAATTATGCCGACCAATGTGACATAGATTTTATTTATGTAGGAGGTAGTTGAATCGGAAATTCCAACCGACTCTATTATCGAGAGGTTAAATTTGGTTGAAGAAAAAAACAATTACTCGAAGAAAAAATAAAAAAATTGATTTCGTTGTTGACCCCGATGGGCACCTGCTCGTACAGGGAGGAAAACAATGGATTTGTTAAGATCCATGATGATTGTTAGATCATAAGAGGATAGCATAGAAACAAATCTCCCGATCAATCCGTTTGCAAACGGATATGAACGCCTGCAGCATCAAGTGAAGATGTTTCTTCTCCTCTCCTTTTGAGATGCTTCGGTTACTTGCTGCGAAGACGAACAATACGATCAGGATGAACAGCAAATTAAACATAGATGAATGAAAAAACCATCGGCATCATGGCTCGATAGACGCCATGCCCCATGGTGGGCGGCAAGTGTCGTGGGAACGATTCCGACAATAATAAGGGATAAGGTAAAGGAGCATGATTTATCAAGATGCAAAGGGGTGACACGGTGATTTTAGCGAGTTCAGGCCTCTCACGGTGAAGATAACAACCCTACATCTCGTGCTCCGGAGAGGCTTTGTTTTATCTTAGTATGTATCCGGAGATTACAATGTATATGTGGGAGAGAGAAGAACGGATCTTCATGCATAAACAAGTCCTGAGACTAATGGCGAGAGAGAGAGAGAGCTAGGAGAAGAAGAATGAGAACTTGCCTAGTCTAGTGGTGGGGTGGCTTATATAGAGTGCGCCACCCCCTCACCCTACACGGTGGAGCATCAATGTCATAACGTCTGCCCACTACAAAACCGTCATGCTGATTATTGGTCTTGGCATATCCGAGTGAGTTACACGGCCGAGTGGAATGAGCTCGTCGAGTGGAGTGCCGTGCTCCGAGTGGTTGTTGCCGTCCGAGTGACTTTCAAGTTGCAGTACATCTGGACGGGGATCTGGCCCAGCGGCCCAGTACAAAGTGTACGGTGTCCATGGATAGGGTCTTTAGGTCAGGCTTATTACCCTACCCTCAATACATGTCCTCGTCACCCAATACTATCCATTTAATAGATAAATGATTTCCCTATTTCTCTCATTGTAGCTACTAGCCTACGGGAGCTATTTCTCGATTAAAGCAAGATGTACGAGCTTTTGCATGCACGCTACAATAATGGGTCGACACATTTTCTATTATTTGTTTGCTTGCTCGCTCGCTCGCATTATTTCGCTTTGTTCGCTTCATTTTCTTTTCTTTTTCGTTATTCTTTTGTTTCTTCAGTTTTATTTGATTCATACTCGGATTCTCTTTCTTTGTATTTTGAACAGGTTTCTCCGCTCTTTATCGGTGTTCACTGGTTTTCTTCTTTCTTTCTTTTTTCTTCAATTTTCATTAGTCATTTTGTTTCTTTCTTAGTTTTACCCGGTTTTTTCTCGAATATCCAATTCGGCTCTCAAGCTCATATACACCTTGTGAACGCTCCAAAAAACTACTAGAAAAACTCAAACAATTCCAAGTTTTTTTATGCTAAAAGATGCTTGAGTGCGTGATGTCCGTGCCAAATTTCAGCTCATTCGGACATCTGAGTTGCTCTCACCCAAAAAACAAAATCAGGTCCGAACAAACAATAAACTTTTTCATAGACCCCAAATTTGTCAGTTTTTGCACAGACATCACAAACTCAAGGATCTTTCACCACCAACAAATTTAGTCTTTTTTGAATTTTTTATTATTTTTCACGACTTTTGTCGTGGACTTGACACGACAGATGCCCTAGCGAAAGGATTTAGGTGTGGAGCCACCGCAACTAGGTTAGCTTGAAGGGGTTAAAATGGGACAAATGACACATGATGTTTACCGAGGTTCGGCCCCTCTCAACGAGGTAAAAGCCTACTCCTGCTTTAGGCTATATTGCTTGGGTTTCGATTACCAGGGAGCGAATATGCTTGACCAAGCTCTTGATTGATTGTTACTTGAGTTAATTCGCTGTCGGGTCACCCCTTTTATATACACAGATTGATGCCCGACGGCTTACAGAGTCCCAGCCGGCTCATACACAACGTGTCCGGCTCGGTGACCAACTAAGCTTGCCTTACAATACAAGTTAAACATATGGCGGTTCATATCCATGGGCCTCAAGTCGCCTCCGGGTCTTGGGCCTTCAATAAGCTTGCTCTATGGACCGCCATCTTCATCATTCTCTTGGGCCTTCTCATCTTAAGCCGCCAGTGGCATAACCCGACCCCTCCTGGGCGGGTCATACCTAGTAGTTATATCCCCAACATTAGGCCCTAGGTTGATTTGAACTTGTTCACATCAATCTTCGCTAGACTTAGCAAAATCTTCCATCGTCAACTTTTATGATCTTGCTATAACCTGCCATGACGTCAGCTCACAGAATTGTGTTAAACCGTCATGACGTCATCTCACATTAACTTCGCACGGAGCCCAGAACATCTAAGCATATTTTTTATTTTAATGGACCTCCCGAAAATCGAGGCGCCCGTGCAGCCAGATAATCATTTTTCGGACTCTTCGATTCCCGCGCATGCCATCTATCCACTGCCTTATAAATAGGGATGGGGGGTCCTTCTTTTCATTTTTTACCGCTGCCTCTGCGTCTTCGTCTTCCTCCTCACGACGCGCTAGCGAGCCCAAGCTCTGCCACCGCCATCTCCATCCAACGTCCTCAACTCCGGCCACTGCATCGACCTGTTCGGACCAGAGTACTGCGGCGCACCTCCGTTGTTCAGTAGCCTCAGTAAGTACTCCTCCTTCTGCCTAACAGATCTGCATTAGGGTTTGCCCCAGTTCATCGGAGTTCCTCTCTGTTCTTCTCTAGATTGTGTAGTTGAATCTGACCATGATACTGAAGATGCACGGTACAAGTTTTAGCATCCTTTTTCCAATCGCAGTAGATATTTTTTCTGCATAAGATCCGTCCGAGCACATGAGTTCTTCCACTGCCTTCATTTTAGGTCTAGCATTTATTTTATTTCCAAACTGTTGTAGATCTAAAATTATAGCACCAATCTGTAGAATCTATTTGTCCACCACTTAGCAAATCCTCACTTATAGATCTGAAATATGACAACTGTTTGGGCGGCTTAACTGATAAACCGTAACCTTGCCATGTATCATCAGTCCCCTTTTAAGCCGCCAATATATATATCTGCATAACTCAGTGTTACCTCCCGGCTTAACACGTTGGCTTTTTATAGCACTTACTTTTGAATCAATGGCCGGCTTAACAACATAATCTTAAACCGGCAATGTTTCCTTTTTAGACCTTCTTCCTCAAAAATGACCAAGACCGTCACCTCCTGCAATTGGGTCGCTTCCCGGGTTACCGAGCAAACGTTGGATGAACATGTTCAAGTAGCCATTTTAGCCGCGAAGAATGTCATTCATTGGAGAGCCCCAGGAGCAGAAACCATCCCCGAACCTAAGGAGGGCGGAGTTGTCATCTTCACTGATCACATGCTCCGGGGGTTCACTCCACCCGGTTCAAATTTTTTCGTGACATACTGCACTTCTTGCAACTCCATCCTCAAGACATCGACCCAATTCTGTCACAAATATCTGCAATTTTCAAGTGTTTTGCGAAGTATACTTTCAGCAGGAACCCACTATAGAACTATTCAGAGAGTTCTACTACTTAAACCGCTAGACTGAATTTACAGAGGGGCCAAGCCTGGAATTAGGCGGCATTTCAATTCAGAGGCAGAAAGACGCCACCTTCCCAGCCGCCAAACTATCCAGTCACCCCAAAGACCGGAACCAAACTTGGTTTTACTATCAAGACACCTCTCCAGAAGGGGAAAATCTCTGCCGGGTTATCGTGAGAGCCGACTTAGCAACAGGCACCCCCTCCTGATCGGATCAGCACAACGGAGCGGGCCAAATATATGCTGGTCTTCTCGAAGATTAGAGCCTTAATGGCTAATGGTTTAACCGTAATCGACCTGGTTCGATGCTGGATCGCCTGGAGAGTTTTGCCCTTAAGCCGCCATCCCGGTTTGATGTGCGAGTACACCGATGAGTTAAAAGATAAGCAACGCCACTACTAGATACAACAGACTGATGATGACATCAATGATATGACCAAGTCTCTGCTGAATGAGACTTTGGAAGATTGCAGCAAAACTCGACTGAATCCCTTCTGTACTCTCAACAAGCCGCCAGCGGTAAGCTTTAAACAATTTCCGGTTTAATCATTTCTTCATTTAAACTGTCCCCTTATACTCATTTGATTTATGCAGGCTGATTCTCCTTTTTGGAATAGGAAGCTGCAGGATAAGCCGGCCAAGAAGACCCGGCCGAAGAACAAGGCTCAGAAAAAGGCTGCCAAGAAGAAGACCACCCCCTTCGAGTTATTTAACTTGGATGATGATGAGTCGGAGGTAGAACTTGACTCCCTTGGCTCATTTTTTGTACATCTTATTGACAATGATCACTATCAGGATGACGCGGAAGGCAGCCACGCAAATGGTGAAGAGGTAACTATCCTTTCCCCCGACTCAGAACCTCTGCCAAGACAGAAAGTTCGTCAAGCGAGCCAAAAAGTAAGGTTTTCTCACCCTTTAGCTTACTTGGATCCCAACTTTATTTTGAAGAAGCAGCAGCATGAAGCCCGCCGCACAACCCGGAATAGCAGCGGTGGGATTCTGTCCTCGGGCTTACCCAACACGCCGGCTCCACGCAAACTCCGTGCAGAGGTTTCACAAATTTCCGACTTAGTTCTTCCCAAGGCAGGTCTCTTTCGACAGCCTCTTAACCCTTCTGATTCAAATTATCAGGGAACTTCTCATTCTTCTTCTGGCGACTCAACTGGGACTCAGGTCCCTCTTTTCAAGATTGTGCCTGGGTAAGAAACACTTAAACCTATTCGCTTTCAATCATGTACTCAACTGCCATATCAACCCTGTCTTATGCTTTATTTTTAGTGCTATGGCCAAGCCTAGCAAGAAGTTGAAGGTGAACAAGTCGGTTGAAGATTCAAATCCCTCTGAGCTGGAGAAACAAACAACAAAAGCTTCTCACCAAGCTGTTGAGGCCTCAGGTGATGAGCCGCCACCAGAGGAATACCATGTCCATATAGATTCCATGGATGTTGACCCCAAGAATGCTAAGCCGCCCAGCCCCGCTCAGCCGGTTCAAGAAACTAAATATGTAACAATCACTGGGACAGCTTATACAGCTCTAGGCAACCCCACCGCCCTATCCAAGCACATCGCAAAAGAAGAATTTTCTGCCGCTGATAAGGGCAAGTGGAAATTAGACTTGGAGAGCTATGCCCATTTCAATGCTCAAGAAATTCATTAGGGCTATCTAAACCGCCTTCATACTAGCCGGGACTTTGAAGCCGGCTTAGTCAACCTCATGAAAGGAGCGTTTTGAGGTAAGCACTGTAATCTTCTCCATATAAATATATCTCTTCCAGCCGCCAAGTCTACAGGATATGAGAAAATCTAATATTTTGTAGACTTTAAATAACCTTTGGAGTCTTTCATTCATGTCATGGCATATTGTAATTGTAGAATCAAATGAGTAGCCCCCAAGGGTCGGCTTAAGCTGCATAACTAAAGCCGGGACTTCAAATGGTAGTGATCAATTTTGCACCTGTAGCCCCCAAGGGTCGGCTTAATCAGCATGGATAAGGGGGGACTTATCACCATAATTGCGAATAAAATCCAAGTATGTAGCCCCCATGAGTCGGCTATAGTCATAGCAGTTTCGCTGGGTCATCATAGAATTGTCTTCAAAAAAGAGCAATGTGCATTAGACCCCAAGTGCCAAGTAAAAAACTTGTATTGTGCTTGGGACTTCAAATAAGATGATCATAATGCTTCCTATCTTGTTCATGTTGCAGGCTGAATTAAATATGAAAGAATCCCAAGTCAATGATCCGAGGGCCAACATTCAAACCCAACAATCTGAGACTTCAAAGGCCAAATCAGAGCTGAAGACTGCTTTGGAAAACATTGAAAAGCTAAAACAGGACTTCAGTGATGATAAAACCGGCTGGGAGACCGAGAAGGCAGCTCTACTGAAAAGAGCAGAAGATGCCGAAGGTGCCGTTAAGCCGGTAACTGATGAGTTGTCCGGTTTAAAATATCAAATACACAGCATGACAGCGGCCATATTTTGTAAGTAATATTATACTTCAATTTTTCTTCATCAATATGAACAAGCATTGAGCCGGTTCACAAATATACTTGCCAATGCAGGTTCCAGAAGCTCCAAGCTGGGTGACGATATGCGCATAAGGCTGAAAGCCGTATATGCCCTTGTAGAGCAGCTGTACACTGGCGCCCAACAGGCGATTTCTGCTGCCTTGCATAAGAAGCAACCACCTTGCCTTATCAAGGAAGTGTTGGAAAAGTTGTCTATGTGTAACGCCCCGGATTCGATGCGCCAGGTGTCCGCCAGTTATTCGCCATCATTGCCATGTCATTTGCTTGCGTGTTGCATTTTGCCATGTCATCAAGTGTATCTCATTTTGCATACGTGTTCGTCTCATGCATCCAAGCATTTTCCCCGTTGTCCGTTTTGCAATCCGGCACTCCTATGTCCTCCGGCGTCCCCCTTTTGTCTCTCGTTGTGAGTGGGTGTTAAACGTTCTCGGAATGGACCGAGTCTTGCCAAGCGGCCTTGGTATAGCACTGGTAGACCGCCTGTCAAGTTTCGTGCCATTTGGAGGTCGTTTGATACTCCAATGGTTAACCGGGTAACTGTTAAAGCCTCTTTTGTTTGCAGCCCAACACCCCTTCCAAAGTGGCCCAAAACCCAGCAAACTCCCCTCCATACTCTCGGTCGTTCGATCATGATCGTGTGGGCGAAAACCGCTCCTCATTTGGAGCTTCCTAGCTCCTCCTACCTATAAATTAGTCCCCCCTCCGAAATTCGCGGATGAATCCCCCAAAACCCTAGCCTTCTTCTTCCTCCGCGCGCCGGACGCGTCCGCCCGGCGCCGGACATGTCCGCCGCCGCCCCCTCGCCCAACCAGGGAGCGCCACG